>NC_026007.2:8996713-9281566 GCF_000442705.2 Elaeis guineensis | reverse complement strand
AACGGCGTCACCAGTAAACCCTATCAAGGGGGAGCACATCGGCCTTAGATGACCGTCAAGAGTGGCCATTCTCGAAAAGGCACTGTAGAATAAGATGTCGGCCGAACTTCCGTTATCGATGAGAATGCGACGGATGTCATAATTTGCTATGTTCAAGGAAACTACGACCGCATCGTTATGGGAGAATTGGACTCCCTGGGCATCTTCTTCAGTGAAGGCTATGGGCTCTTCAACTTTTTGCCGCTTGAGGGGTGCAGCTGATGTGCTGATTGCCTCCTGCCGGGATTCCCCCGAGATGACGTTGACGGAATCCGGTGAAGACTGGTCATCCGGCCACCCTTTACCAGCAACCATAGCCGGAGGTAGTTGTGCAGAAACCTCGCGAGAGGGCATCGGATGGGGAAAAGAGGATTGGATGCCAGAAAAGATGGCCGGAAGCGGGTCCGTTGAGCGCTCCTTCAAGAACAAGGGTGCTGCGAAGATACGCCCCCTTCCTCTAGCGCCAATCCTGTTGGTGCAAAAATCCGCCTGCGTCGGAGAAGCTGGAGTCGGGGAAGCCGCGGTCGCCGCCGGGACCTGCAAGGGAAGTCTAAATCGGAGGTGGGGTTGCTCCGGCAAGACCCTCCGACGCTCAAGTCAGTTTTCGGCCTCAACAAGAATGGAGTGCTCGAACGGAGAATTTAGCAGAGTTTTGAGATAAAGAAAAGGAGCTTAAAGAATAACATATCTGGGTCTCCCTTTTATAGGCGGAGGAGGCAAAAGATTGATGGTGACATTTGTAACCACCTGGCAGCGGGCCGCCCATGGTCAGAGGAATTGATTGCGAAAGATAGTGGGGTAGACCCGTGGCTATCGCCATAGCCTGCCACGTAGGGCCTGTTGTAGGTAGTGGGGCGGCGTCCGTTGCCGTTAGTTGTTAGCGAGTAGTGGGATCGTGCAGCACCTGCCATAGGGAGCGGAGCAGAATCGTGGCCATTGATACAGCCTGTCAGAGAGTAGTGGGTCCGTTGCAGGGGGTGGTGGAGCCGCGTGGAATCTGCCACAGGAAGTGGAACAGGTCCATGGCTGTTATTGTTATCTGCCAAGGGACGCGGATCTGTTGATCAAGGCTCGGTAGTGGTCGGAGTCCGGCCTTTGCAGGAGTCCGGGAGGAGTCCCCCCTTTGGTTGAGGTCGTGGGTTGAGTCCGGCTCCAGTAGCCGATACTGAGGTCGGAGACTGAGGTCGGAGCTTGGCTCCCGTAGGAGTCCGGGTGGAACCCTCTCAGAGCCGAAGTTGCAGGAGGAGCCCAGCTCCCGTAGGAGTCTGGACGGAGCCGTTTCGCTGTCGATGGCAGAGCCCGGCTCCCGTAGGAGTCCGGGCGGAGCCGTTCTGCTGTCGATGGAGGAGCCCGGCTCCCGTAGGAGTCCGGGCGGAGCCGTTCTGCTATCGATGGAGGAGTCCGGCTCCCGTAGGAGTCCGGGCGGAGCCGTTCTGCTGTCGATGGAGGAGTCCGGCTCCCATAGGAGTCCGGGTGGAGCCGTTCTGCTGTCGATGGAGGAGTCCGGCTCCCGTAGGAGTCCGGGCGGAGCCGTTCTGCTGTCGATGGAGGAGCCCGGCTCCCGTAGGAGTCCGGGCGGAGCCGTTCTACTGAGGATTTCGGCTGCGGGTGTTTTACACCCAACAGAACCTATGGAGTAATACATAAAAAAAATCTTTGTTCGATCAGATGGTTGATTAGCGATTATAAATCACTATTGAATCTAATTGTCAATGTGATTGATGATTAATCTAGTGTAAGAATTGCAATAACACAATTCATTAAGAGTTAGTGAGTCTTAGGATGATTAATTAGCAATTAGATTACTAATTAACTTAATTTGATTGCAATGGGACTGAAATTAAGTCTAATTGAATTGGATTCAATTTAGATTAGTTTGGATTTGATTAAATCAAGTCTGATTGAGTCATGAGATAACTCAATTGCAAGAGAGACTAATTTCTAAATTGATTAGGAATTGGATTTAACTAATTTCTTAATTGGATTAAGATTTTATTGAGGAGAATAGATTCCTAATTAGTTTAGGTTTCCTTTTCTCTTTGGGTGTAACCAAATCAGATTTGGTTGAGTTCAATTAAGTGCAACCAATTTCTAAGATGGTTAGAAATTGATTAAGTACCAAAAGAGGAGTCCCAGCCTACTGGGATTCTCTCTCCCTAGCGCCCCCCATTATGATGCCACACCCCACATATGAAGCCGCACCCTCTTATTTTTTGCATGAGACATCTAATGCAAAAGGTAGATGTCACCCCTCTTCTCAATGCCCCAGGTTTGGATGAAGATAAGGAAGGTTTAAAATTTGATTTGATTCCTTATCAGGATGAGGTTTGACTGCATCCAAATCCCTTGATGCCATACCATAAAAGAAGCCTTTTTATACGACAAAAAGGAAAGTTTTTCACCATGGAAATTAGTTAGGGGCATGAGGTATTTTTAGCGTGAGAAAGGGTTTCTCAATGCAACAAAAGAAAAATAAAGGGAGGGGCGGTGGTCTTCATGTGTGCATGAAATTGAGAGAGGCGCACATCCTCTCTAGGGTTTTATTCTTTTGTGGGGTTGGGTTTTGAGAGAAGAAAATAAAATAGAGGGAAAGGAGTTTCTCCTATTCCACATCTTCTTCTTCATCCACATATTCTTCTTCTTGTTTCTTTTTAGAGATTTGGGAGTCTTAGAGTTCTGAAGAAGAAACCAGAATCAACTATCAAAAAGTGACTTTTGTAAAAGAGCTAGTACTCCGATAAAATCAGGAGCCTCTGATCGGATCGAAGATTTCATATGGATATCCGTAAAGGTTGGATGTATGTGTAGCTCGATGAGGATCTCATCGAATTATCATGATCATCGACAGTGAAGATCATCGACCCACACAAAGGTATCAAGATCTAATCTCAAATTTTTAATTTTATTTAAATCTGATTTTTCAGTATCTTAAAAGCATGTGATCGATCTTATTGCATGTAGATTCGATCTACTTCGTACATGTTAGATGTTGGAAAATGTGCCCCAAAAAGTCAATCGTCAAGCTGTTGACGGTTGAGCAACCAAGTATTGTAATTGATTTGTTAATAAATAAAATATATTTGGTATTTTTATCATAAGATTTCATCTTCTAATGAATTCCATTGTTATGATGAAGTTCTTAGGACTATTTAGATTCGATAAAGAGAGGATTTATCGATTAGTCCTTAAAATAGTTCACGACCAAATGATAGGCTGTTAATAAGGACGACAGCTTCTATCGAGCATAGGTCGCTGTAGGCCATATGGGTTGGTTGTCCTCTTAACCAAAGAGTGTGGAGACACTGGTATGGCATACAGGTGAGATGTACTGGTACATCATCATTGAACGTGACCAACTCCAGAGTATTCTCTTGTCGAGAATGTCTCTGATGGGATATAGGTATAAGTGTCCCTTAGACTTGAGATCGCCTCAGTGACTTGCAAGCAACTCACTGTGCTTTGGTACTGGACTAACTGAATTTCTAATTCAGAGATGGAAGACTTCTGGGCACAGTCAAGTACTTGCGAAGTCAGAGTGTGATCGAGATGGGATTGACCACTCCAAGAGTTGGAGAAGAATGAGTCGCTGTATTTCAATTTAGCAAAACCTTGGCCAGGGTAATCCATCAGATGGATTTGATATTTTGAAATACAATGTGGACAACCTGATCAGAGTTGACAGTTGAACTCTGGGGTGTCCTATGATCATTTTGGTCAAGAGGATGAATTATATGAAAACTATATCCGTATGGGTTCTAAGGATGTTGTTCTACACATTCGACCTATCTGATCGTCGGGTACCATTGTTAGATGGTCACTTCGATTGGTACAAAAATTTATTTCTATGCTACCGACTTAAACTCGAACCTATGAGGTCACACACATTAGAGTTCGTGATCCGATTGGATGGTTGATCAACGATTAAGAATCATTCTAGGGTTAAATGATCAATACGATTGATATTTAACCCAGTGCAAGTGTTGCAGGAGGATCGATTAGTAATTCGATTGCTAATTGACTTAATTTGATTAAGATAATGGACTGAGATTAAGTCTAATTAAATATAATTTAATTATATTTGGTTTGAGTTTGATTGGATCAAGTTCAATTGGTTTATTGGATAAGCCAAGTGCAAGGAAAAACTAGTCCTAGTTCAACTAGGACTTGGGTCAATTTAATTTCTAATTTGATTAAAAAATTAAATCAGATTTAAATCTAATTTAATCTGATTAAATTAGGTTCTTAATTGGGTTAAGATCTATTTTAATTAGATTGATCTAATTTTGATTTGATTTGGTTTGAGAAACCAAATTAAAACAAGTCATAAGATAGAATCCTAGTAAGACTAGGATTCCACCTTGCACCACATAAGCCTTCCCCACACCCTCTCTCTCATTCAACGCCAATCTCCTCTTATTTTATGCGACAAAAGCCCTCTCCCAGGTCTCTCCAATGTTCACAAAAGGTCTCCTCTCTTCTTTCTTATATGGAAGGTGGTTTGGATCAAATAAAAAAGAAATAAGTTTGGATTTCGAATTCTATGAGATAGAGTTTTAGAAATTCAAAACTCTTTCAATTTCGCACCGAATCTATCCAAATTTTTTTTTAGAATTTTTTTGGCTTTTAGGGTCACATTGTGCACCCTTTGCTGGTGATCCATGCATGAAAATAAGGAGGAGATGCTCAAGAGTTGGGTGCCCCTTAACTTGCCATGTTTGGATAAGCCTTGACTAGGTATTTGACCTAGACAAGGACTCTATCATATCTCTCTATATAAGATGAGTATTTTCATAAAATTTTCGGAGAAGACAGATATTTGAGAGACCTTTAGGCCATCCAAAAATCAGAGAGAAAAACCTTTGGGTCGTGGAGATATAAAAGACACAAGTTAGGGTGTCTTGAGAGAGAAACGAGAAGAAGAAGAGGGTCTTCTTCTAGGGTTGTTTGTTTTCATATCTTTCCTCCCTCCATCTTGAGTTTTCTGAGAGCATCTCATATCTGAAACTCCTCCTTCTACTTTCTATCTTTGGAAGAGTCTAAATTAAGAAAAAGGAGGTACCTGATCAACCATCAAAGAAGGATCAGCGCAGTACTAGCATATTGTGCTGATTTCCTGAAGCAGGACTTTTGATCGAGATTTGTGGGTTCGTGTGGACGACTTCTAAAGGCCGGATGCATGTGCGGCTTACAATATCATCCTCAAGCCCGGATCAGCGAGGTTAGAACGTCTAACTTGCAAGGTAATAGATCTGATCTATTATTTAATACATACATTAGATGTAGTATAGAAACATGTTGATATGATCAACATGTAGTTCATGCTATATTTATATATTTTAATTTCTAATTTAATACTATATAATAATCATGTAATAGAATCTTAGATCTAGGGATTTTTTAGTTTTAAAAAATAAATTTTAATTTATTTTAATCTTCCACTGTATGATCTTGAAAAAGTTTCAAGATATAACCCTGAAATCCTAGATCCGGTTCCTACAATTGGTATCAGAGCCTAGGTTCTTTGTTATATGATTATTTATACATGCTTAGATTATTTCTTAGATTAGATCTAATTTATAATCTGATTATTAAATCTAAAATTAAAATTTTAAATCAATCACGAACTGCAAGGTTGTCCTGCTGTAAGGTTTACCCCTTACAGTGCAAAGGTTGTCCTAGTTTGTGTAGATCTATCTTTAATCATAAATTTGTTAGATATGATTTAGATTAAATTTATAATTTATTAGATTTAAAAGATGTTTAAATCTGAAATAAAATCTCTTTGTTAATAATTTTTGTGCAAAAAAAATGTTTAAAGTTGAAACTGTTTCAATTACATGAACCTGTTTAGATTAGATCTAAAGTAGTTTCATGTTTATTTCACTTGTATCTTGATTATGAATCAAACATGCAATATGGTTGGTAGAATCATATTGTCAAATTATTTTACAAATATAAAAATTATTTTTTGAAAAGCCGAACCCAACCCTCAGCCCAAAACTTAATTAAAAATTAAGAAGTTGTTTGATTAGGTTCTAGGATTGTGAATTGAAGAACCTAAGATACAAACCATAACACATTGGGTTAATGGGTTAGTGGAAATTAGGTCCATTAATTGGGTTAGACCTATGGTTAGATTGAAGATGGACTTAATTAGAGAATTGACTAAATCTAATCAATTGTTGTCTTAGATTAGGTCAAGGATTCTCTAGATCAATTACAATAGTTGTAGTTGGTCAGGTCCATGTCTTTAACGAGAACCAAATAGACTTGATTCTTGGCTAAGTGGTCTAGCACGAACTGTTAGGTTGATCTAATCGAAACTAATTAAACCAGTTGGTGTCTAAGGTAAACCAGACCGGTGATTTTTAATTGGGAGCCCGCTTACCTTGCCATTTCTGATGGTGTCTAAGGCAAGCTTTGGCAGACCCTCCCACTGATCGAACTTACCTGGCCTCTTGGTAAAATTATGTTTTGATCGGATCACTTGACTATTCGAGCTGATCCATGTTAGCTAGGTAAATCAGTGTGACTGATTTAGGTGATCCTAGACCAGCCCTTTTAATGATCTCCCTTAAGCTGACTTGGTGAAGCCAGTGGGAGGATCATGATAAGCTGGTTCATCTGACCTCATCCTCTAAATTATTTAAATTTTCTAAAATTATTAGGTCCTTAAAATGATAAAGTTATGGAGATAACTGAGTCATTGCCTCCCATTAAGGTATTTGATAATGAGTCCATTAACTCAATAATCATTGCCGACCCAAAGGCCTGGTGCTTGTTGACTAATGAAATTATCACTCATCATATGACGACTTGGAAGTGTCTTTCTAATGGTGGTTAGGTGAGCTAACCAAAGTTGGGCTTAATCATTCGTTGGTTAGATACACCAAGTATGATTATGTTAATGGTTGGACCTAACCGGATCCTTACAGTGGAGGCCAAAGCCTCCTGATTAGATTTTTGGGGCAAAATTAAAATTACTAAAAATTATTTAGAGAAACAATTGGTTATGAACCTACCCTTAGATGTACATGGGTTGGCCAACCAAAGTTGGGCTTGTGTGCAGTCTAAGTGGATTCTAGTACCCACTAAGGAATTAGGGTAATTCCTTGAATTGGAGGTAGAGGCTACCAATTCGAATAAAATAGTAGGAGAAACCTTTTGATTAAAGTCCAAATCTTTAGGTTTAATGAATCAATTATGAATTAGGTTATGGTTCTCCTTTGTGCAAATATGGCCACTTCCCTATCACTTCGATCATTATTGGACAATGATAAGTTGGTGGGATCCAACTTCGGTAGCTGATATTGAAAGTTGAAGATAGTCCTAGAGCATAAACGGATCCTATATGTGATAATGGATCCTGCATCTAAGGAGCCAGCTGCCAATGCATGTGGAACAGTCAGAGACACTTACCAGAAGTGGCTCAGTGACCAGACCACGGTGCGCTGTATCATGCTGGCTATCATGAGCGACTAGTTCAGTCGCAGATTCGAGACGGCTCAGCCAAAGGACATGCTTCAAGTGTTGGAGGATGCCTTTAGCACACCCGATGATGTAGAGAGGCACAAGACTCGTTGTGCCATCTTCAACGCCAAAATGCGGGATGGTGCCTCTATCACTGATCATGTATTGTACATGATCAAGCTGATGGAACGATTGAGCAAGCTCGGCTTTTCCTTGCATGAGAAACTTGAGAAAGATGCAATACTGAACTCGCTGCTCAAGTTTTATCTCTCATTTCTCACTCATTATAGAATGACAAAGCCTGAAGAGAACTACCACGGGTTACTGGGGTTGCTTCAGAACTTTGAGAAGGATCACCAACTTCACAAGGAGTCGGTGAACTTAGTGGGAGGTTCGTCTTCTGGTTCTCGACCTTTTAAAAAAGGGAAGAAAAATAAGAAGAAGAAAGTGAAGAAGGTGCAAGTTCAGGCTAGGACATCAGTGCAGAGCCAGACCAAAATGATCAAGCCTGATAAGAGTCTATTCTACTGGCAAGCACCCTAGATTAGATAGTGTGTCAGATATCTACTTATGGCATTGGAGGCTAGGTCATATAAACAAGAACAGAATAAACAGGTTGACTCAAGAAGGAATCCTCGAAGTCAGTAATTGTGAATCACTTCCAACCTGTGAGTCCTGTCTTCTTGATAAAATGACCAAGTCACCTTTTACTAGAAAATGTGAGAGAGCTACTGAGCTCTTGGGCCTAATACATACTGTTATATGCGGGCCCATGAGTACAAGTGCTAGAGGTAGATATTTCTACTTCATAACTTTCACGGATGACCTATCCAAATATGGATATGTCTATCTGATGAAACATAAGTTGGATTCATTTGAAATATTCAAACGATTTCGAAGTGAAGTAGAAAAATAAACTGGAAAGAGTATTAAAACTCTTCGATCTGACCGAGGAGGAAAATACCTTTCTAGTGAGTTTCTCACATATCTAGGAGAGAATGAGATTCTCTCCCAATGGACTCCTCCAGGAACACCACAGCATAATGGTGTGTCTGAAAGGAGGAATCGGACTCTGTTAGACATGGTCCGATCCATGATGGGTTTTGCTAGCTTGCCGATATCCTTCTGGGGATATGCACTCGAATCGGCCTGTTATCTGTTAAATAGGGTTCCAAGTAAATTTGTAATTAAGATTCCATATGAGATATGGACGGGACGTAAGCCAGCACTTTCACACCTTAGGGTCTGGGGGTGCCCGGCCTATGTCAAACGATTAGTCACAGACAAACTTGGACCTAGGTCTGACAAATACTCATTCATAGGGTATCCCAAAGAGACAAAAAGATATTTTTTCTACCATACTGATGAACATAAGGTGTTCATCAGCCTTAAGGTAATTTTTTTTAGAAAAAGAGTTCCTTGGTGAAGGAACCGTTGCCTCTAAGGTTGAACTTGGTGAAGTTCAACAGGTAGAAGGACCGACACCAATAGCTGAACCTGAGTCGGATATGATTAGATCAGATCCGGAGCCCAATGTACCTACACCATTAAAGCGATCCGATAGAGTACCGCATCAGCCGGACAGATACTATGGTTTCTTGATCCGGGATGGTGATCCCATCGAATTTGATGAGAATAATGAGGATCCGATCATCTATATGGATGCAATGTAGAGACCTGATTCTGAAAAATAGTTTGAAGCCATGAAATCCGAAATGGAGTCCATGAAGGTCAACGATGTACGGACATTGGTTGACCACCTAAAGGGGTTAAACCCATTGGGTGTAAATGGGTCTTCAAAAGGAAGAGGGGTGCAGACGGAAAGGTGGAGACCTATAAAGCCCGTCTGGTCGCCAAGGGGTATCGTCAATATTATGGTATTGACTATGATGAGATATTTTCTCCTGTGGCAATGCTCAAATCCATTCGGATAATGCTTACAATAGCTGCCCATCTGGATTATGAGATTTGGCAGATGGATGTAAAGACAGCTTTCCTGAATGGAGAGCTGACCGAAGAGGTGTATATGATACAACCTGAGGGATTTACATCCACAGATGAGTCCAAGATGTGCAAGCTTCAGAGATCCATTTATGGATTGAAGCAAGCTTCTCAGAGTTAGAACATGCATTTTGATAAGGTGATCAAAACGTATGGCTTCATTAAGAATGGAGAAGAGCCCTGCATCTATAAATGGGCAAATGGTCTAGTTGTGGTATTTCTTGTCTTGTACGTGGATGACATTCTCTTAATCGGAAATGACATCCCCACACTACAAGAAATAAAAGTTTGGTTGTCATCACAGTTCTCCATGAAGGACTTGGGTAAAGCATCCTACATCCTAGGGATAAAAATCTATAAGGATAGATCTAAAAGGATGCTTGGGTTATCCCAGTCCATATACATAGACACTGTGCTGAAGAAGTTCAGCATGGAGAATTTCAAGAAGGGCTATCTACCGATAGGCCAAGGAATTTCTCTCTCTAAGAAGGATTGTCCGACAACTCCTGAAGAGAGAGAGCGTATGAGTAGAGTCTCATATGCTTCAGCCGTGGGATCTATCATGTACACCATGATATGTACAAGTCCAGATGTGGCATACTCACTAGGAGTAGTGAGTAGATACCAATCTGATCCTGAAGAAAATCACTGGAAAGTGGTTAAAGCCATCCTTAAGTATTTGAGAAATACTAAGGACCAATGGTTGATTTATGGCGAGTCAGATCTGAAACTTATGGGGTTCACAGACTCTAGCTTCCAATCTGACCATGATGACAGCAGGAGCGTGTCAGGTTATATCTTTACTCTGAATGGTGGAGCTATCTGCTGGAAGAGTTCCAAGCAACATACTGTGGTGGACTCTATTTGTGAAGCAGAGTACATTGCAGCATCGGATGCCGCGAAGGAAGCTGTGTGGCTGAAGAAATTCATCAACGAGCTCGGAGTAGCACCCTCCCTCGATGGTCCGATCCTGCTCTACTGCGACAGCACTAGTGCCATAACTCAGGCGAAGGAACCCAAAGCACATCAGCGAACGAAGCACATCTTGCGTCGCTTCCACCTGGTCTGAGAGATCGTGGATCGAGGTGATGTCGACCTTCAGAAGATCGACGGAAAGGAGAACCTGGCCGACCCCTTCACTAAAGCCTTGGTGATAAAGGAGTTCGACAACCACAAGTCGAAGATGGGTATTAGATATTGTGCCGAGTGGCTTTAGGACAAGTGGGAGTTGTTGGGAAATGTGTTCCAAAAAGTCAATCGTCAAGCTGTTGACAGTTGAGCAACCAAGTATTGTAATTGATTTGTTAATAAATAAAATATATTTGGCATTTTCATCATAAGCTTTCATCTTCTAATGAACTCCATTGTTATGATGAAGTCCTTAGGACTATTTAGATTCGATAAAGAGAGGATTTATCGATTAGTCTTTGAAACATTTCATGACCAAATGATAGGCTGTTAATAAGGATGACAGCTTCTATCGAGCATAGGTTGCTGTAGGCCATATGGGTTGGTTGTCCTCTTAACCAAAGAGTGTGGAGACACTGGTATGGCATACAGGTGAGATGTACTGGTACATCATCATTGAACGTGACCAACTCCAGAGTATTCTGCTATCGAGAATGTCTCTGATGGGATATAGGTATAAGTGTCCCTTAGACTTGAGATCACCTCAGTGACTTGCAAGCAACTCACTGTGCTTTGGTACTAGACTAACTGAATTTCTAATTCAGGGATGGAAGGCTTCTGGGCACAGTCAAGTACTTGCAAAGTCAGAGTGTGATCGAGATAGGATTGACCACTCCAAGAGTTGGAGAAGAATGAGTCGCTGTATTTCAATTTAGCAAAACCTTGGCCAGGGTAATCCATCAGATGGATTTGATATTTTGAAATACAATGTGGACAACCTGATCAGAGTTGACAGTTGAACTCTGGGGTGTCCTATGATCATTTTGGTCAAGGGGATGAATTATATGAAAACTATATCCACATGGATTCTAAGGATGTTGTTCTACACATTCGACCTATCTGGTCGTCGGGTATTGTTGGGTATAAAATACCCCCAGCCGAAGTTCATGTCAGGAGTGACCCTCCAAGAATTCTACCAACGTCCGACCTTCGGCGACATCTTTTCGAACCTCTTCGGCGGTCGAGCCTCCGCAACGTTCCCGAGTTCTGCCGACGGATAAACCCCCACCAGTGTCGACCGGATTCTCCACGACGGACGGACTCCATCCAAGTGTCTACGGTGGTCGACCACCTTCTAGACTCCGTTCGGGCTCCTACGGGAGTCAGACTTCTTCCCCGAACTCCAACTACAGATAGACTTCATCCGGGTTCCTACAGGAGCCGGACTTCTTCCCCAAACTCCGACTGCAGGTAGCCTTCGTTCGGGCTCCTACGGGAGTCGGACTTCTTCCCCGAACTCCAACAGCAGATAGACTTCGTCCGGGCTCCTATGGGAGCCGAACTTCTTCCCCAAACTCTGGCTGCAGGTAGCCTTCATCCGGGCTCCTACGGGAGTCGAACTCCTTCCCCAAACTCCGACTGCAGGTAGACTTCATCCGGGCCCCTACGGGAGCCGGACTTCTTCCCCGAATAGGTAGACTTCGTCCAGACTCCTATGGGGGCCGGACTTCGTCCCCGAACTCCGATTGAAGGTAGACTTCGTCCGAGCTCCTACGGGAGTCGGACTTCCGCCCTGAACTCCTGTTGCAGGTAAACCTCATCCGAACTCCTACAAGGGTCAGACTCCGAGCTTCTACCGCAAGCGATCTACTCCGAGCTTCTGCTACAAACAGTCTACTTTAAATTTCTACTACGAGCGGTCCGCACTGGATTTCCACTGTAAGCCTTCACCCGAGCTTCCATTGTGGATGAATTCCTTTCGGATTTCTATTGCAAGCAGGCTTCGGTCGAGCTTCCTCGACAAATGATCCCCCTCCGGGCTTCTACGGAGATCGGACTCTGATCAAACTTCTGTAGCAGACAGATTCCGGGCGAACTCCTACGACACACGAAATCCAGCAACCGGACCCCTCCAGTGGATGAACCTCTCCAGCGCCATCCGACATCCACTGTCGGTCGACCCTCTGTCGAATTCTACGTGAAACCAAACTTCATCTACGGAAAGCCTCTGACTGAGCTCTTACAGCAAGTGGCCCTCGCCTGCAGTATTAATGCCCAAGGCACCCAACGGTAGAAGGCTCGCCAGCAACATCCGAGCTCCTCTCAGATGGATAGCTACCTCTCTCCGCCAGACACCTCAATCGAGCTTCGACCGACAGGTCTGGACTCCCTGGCAGGCCACAGTAATAGCCACGACTCTGCTCCACTTCCTGCAATAGATTTCGTGCGGCTCCACCACTCCTTGGCAGGCCACAGTAATGGCCATGACTCTGCTCCACTTCCTGCGATGGATTCCGCACGGCCCCACCACTCTCTGGTAAGTCGCGACAACGGACACTGCTCTACTCCCCACAACAGGCTCCACGTGGCAGGCCACGGTGATGGCCATGATTTCACTCCACTACTCTTCATAACAAACTCCTCCTGGCCCGGAACGGCCCACTACCAGACGGTTACAAACATCGCTATCAGTCTGTTGCACCCTCTGCCTATAAAAAGGAGACCCCAGATATGTTATTCTCTAAGCTCTAATTTCTATCTCAAAACTCTGCTAAAATTTTCGTTCGAGCACTCCATTCTTGTTGAGACAGAGAACTGACTTGAGCGTCGGAGGGTCTTGTCGGAGCACCCCCAACTTCGGTTTAGACTTTCTTTGCAGGTCCCGGTGGCGATCGCGACTCCCTCGACTCCAGCTTCTCCGACGTCGGTGGATTTTTGCACTAATAGGATTGGCGCTAGAGGAAGGGTCTGTGTCTTCGTAGTGCCCTTGTTCTTAAAGGAGCGCTCAATGGGACCGCCTCCAGTCATCTTCTCCGACATCCTCTTCTCCTTTCCTTACTAGATCTTCGCCCGATGCCTCCCCGCAAAGCATCCACTCGGCGATCCACGGCCTCCGCGGCCAGATCTCAGGCTCCGGCCTCACCTCCAGTTTCCTAGGCTCCTCCTCCTCCTCCGGCAACGGCGGTTGGCACGGAGCAATTTGACCTACTGGTTCAGCAGGTTAGAGGCCTTACTGAAGTGGTACAGGCCATGCAGCAGCAGCGACAGCCGCAGGCGTCAGTGCGATTGGAGAGAACATCGCCGGAACTCCAAAATCTGATGGTAGGATGGGCCACCTAGGCCAGTCGCCCCATCTTCCCTGGGAAGATGAATCCGAGGGTAGAGAGCCCTCAGTCAGATCATGATTCTACTCCTGGAAGATCTCTACCCCCATTCTGCCAGAAGACCCTCAGACCCGTAGTCGAGAGAATTTTCTGGATCGAAGGCTCCAGGAGATGAACCGTCGGATCAAAGAACTCTGCCATGCTCCCCCCGCTTATGGTGAGGATATTGTTGGGAAATGTGTCCCAAAAAGTCAATCGTCAAGCTGTTGACGGTTGAGCAACCAAGTATTGTAATTGATTTGTTAATAAATAAAATATATTTGGCATTTTCATCATAAGCTTTCATCTTCTAATGAACTCTGTTGTTATAATGAAGTCCTTAGGACTATTTAAGTTCGATAAAGAGAGGATTTATCGATTAGTCCTTAAAACTGTTCACGACCAAATGATAGGCTGTTAATAAGGACGACAGCTTCTATCAAGCATAGATCGCTGTAGGCCATATGGGTTGGTTGTCCTCTTAACCAAGGAGTGTGGAGACACTGGTATGGCATACAGGTGAGATGTAAGGGTACATCGTCATTGAACGTGACCAACTCCAGAGCATTCTGCTGTCGAGAATGTCTCTGATGGGATATAGGTATAAATGTCCCTTAGACTTGAGATCGCCTCATTGACTTGCAAGCAACTCACTGTGCTTTGGTACTGGACTAACTGAATTTCTAATTCAGGGACGGAAGGCTTCTGGGCACAGTCAAGTACTTGCAAAGTCAGAGTGTGATCGAGATGGGATTGACCACTCCAAGAGTTGGAGAAGAATGAGTCGCTGTATTTCAATTTAGCAAAACCTTGGCCAGGGTAATCCATCAGATGGATTTGATATTTTGAAATACAATGTGGACAACCTGATCAGAGTTGACAGTTGAGCTCTGGGGTGTCCTATGATCATTTTGGTCAAGGGGATAAATTATATGAAAACTATATCCGCATGGGTTCTAAGGATGTTGTTCTACACATTCGACCTATCCGGACGTCGGGTACTATTGCTAGATGGTCACTTCGATTGGTATAGAAATTTGTTTCTATGCTATCGGCTTAGGTTCGGACCTATGAGGTCACACACATTAGAGTTCATGATCCGATCGGATGGTTGATCAACGATTAAGAATCATTATAGGGTTAAATAATCAATACGATTGACATTTAACCCAGTGCAAGTGTTGCAGGAGGATCGATTAGCAATTTGATTACTAATTGGCTTAATTTGATTAAGCCAATGGGCTGAGATTAAGTCTAATTAAATATGATTTAATTAGATTTAGTTTGGGCTTGATTGGATCAAGTCCAATTGATTTATTGGATAAGCCAAGTGCAAGGAAAGACTAGTCCTAGTTCAACTAGGACTTGGGTCAATCTAATTTCTAATTTGATTAGAAAATTAAATCAGATTTAAATCTAATTTAATCTGATTAAATTAGGTTCTTAATTAGGTTAAGACCTATTTTAATTGGGTTGATCTAATTTTGATTTGATTTGGTTTGGGAAACCAAATTAAAACAAGTTATGAGATAGAATCCTAGTAGGACTAGGATTCCACCTTGCGCCACATAAACCTTCTCCACGCCCTCTCTCTTATTCAATGCCAATCTCCACTTATTTTGTGCGACAAAAGCCCTCTCCCAGATCTCTCCCACGTTCACAAAAGGTCTCCTCTCTTCTTTCTTACATGGAAGGTGATTTGGATCAAATCTAAAAGGAATAAGTTTAGATTTCGAATTCTATGAGATAGAGTTTTAGAAATCCAAAACTCTTTCAATTTTGCACCGAATTTATCCAAATTTTTTTTTAGAATTTTCATGGCTTTTAGGGTTTACATTGTACACCCTTTTTTGGTGATCCATGCACGAAAATATGGAGGAGGTGCTCAAGAGTTGGGCGTCCCTTAACTTGCCATGTTTGGATAAGCCTTGACTAGGTGTTTGACCTAGACAAGGACTCTATCATATCTCTCTATATAAGATGAGTTTCTTCGTGAAATTAGAAGGAGAGATAGATATTTGAGAGGCCTTTCTGTCATCCAAAAATCAGAGAGAAATACCTTTGGGTCATGGAGATATAAAAGATGCAAGTTTGGGTGTCTAGAGAGAAAAACGTGAAGAAGAAGAGGGTCTTCTTCTTGGGTTTTTGTTTTCATATCTTTCCTCCCTCCATCTTGAGTTTTCTGAGAGTGTCTCAGATCTGAAACTCCTCCTTCTACTTTTCATTTTTGGAAGAGTCCAAATCAAGAAGAAGGAGGCACCTGATCAACCATCAAAGAAGGATCAGCGCAGTACTAGCATACTGTGCTGATTTCCTGAAGCAGGACTTCTGATCGAGATTCGTGGGCTCGTGTGGACGACTCCTAGAGGCCGGACGCGTGTGCGGCTTGCAACATCATCCTTAAGCCCGGATCAGCGAGGTTAGAGCATCTAACTTGCAAGGTAATAGATCTGATCTATTATTTAATACATACATTAGATGTAGCTAGTATAGAAACATGTTGATATGATCAACATGTAGTTCATACTATATTTATATATATTTTAATTTTTGATTTAATACTATGTAATAATCATGTAATAGGATCTTAGATCTAGGGATCTTCTGATCTTAAAAAATAAATTTTGATTTATTTTAGTCTTCCGCTGTATGATCTTGAAAAAGTTTCAAGATATAACCCTGAAACCCTAGATCTGGTTCCTACAATTGGTATCAGAGCCAGGTTCTTTATTACATGATTATTTATACATGCTTAGATTATTTTTTAGATTAGATCTAATTTATAATCTGATTATTAAATCTGAAATTAAAATTTTAGATCAATCACAAACTGCAAGGTTGTCCTGCTGTAAGGTTTACCCCTTACAGTGCAAAGGTTGTCCTAGTTTGTGTAGATCTATCTTTAATCATAAATTTGTTAGATATGATCTAGATTAAATTTATGATTTATTAGATTTAAAAGATGTTTAAATCTGAAATAAAATCTCTTTGTTAATAATTTTTATGCAAAGAAATTATTTAAAGTTGAAATTATTTCAATTACATGAACCTGTTTAGATTAGATCTAAAGTAGTTTCATGTTTATTTCACTTGCATCTTGATTATGAATCAAACATGCAATATGATTGGTAGAATCATATTGTAAAATTGTTTTACAAATATGAAAATTATTTTTTGAAAAGCCGAACCCAACCCTCAGCCCAAAACTTAATTAAGAATTAAGAAGTTGTTTGATTAGGTTCTAGGATTGTGAATTGAAGAACCTAAGACACAAATCATAACACATTGGGTTAATTGGTTAGTGGAAATTAGGTCCATTAATTGGGTTAGACCTATGGTTAGATTAAAGATGGACTTAATTAGAGAATTGACTAAATCTAATCAATTGTTGTCTTAGATTAGGTCAAGGATTCTCTAGATCAATTACAATAGTTGTAGTTGGTCAAGTCCATGTTTTTAACGAGAACCAAATGGACTTGATTCTTGGCTAAGCGGTCTAGCACGAACTGTTAGGTTGATCTAATCGAAACTAATTAAACCAGTTGGTGTCTAAGGTAAATCAGACAGGTGGTTTTTAATTGGGAGCTCGCTTACCTGGCCATTCATGATGGTGTCTAAGGCAAGCTTTGGCAGACCCTCCCACTGATCGAACTTACCTGGCCTCTTGGTGAAATTATGTTTTGATCGGATCACTTGACTATTCGAGCTGACCCATGTCAGCTAGGTAAATCAGTGTGACTGATTTAGGTGCTCCTAGACCAGCCCTTTTAATGGTCTCCCTTAAGCTGACTTGGTGAAGTCAGTGGGAGGATCATGATAAGCTGGTTCATCTGACCTCATCCTCTATATTATTTAATCCTCTAAAATTATTAGGTCCTTAAAATGATAAAGTTATGGAGATAACTGAGTCATAGCCTCCCATTAAGGTGTTTGATAATGAGTCCATGAACTCAATAATCATTACAGACCCAAAGGCCTGGTGCTTGTTGACTAATGAAATTATCACTCATCATATGATGACTTGGAAGTATCTCTCTAATGGTGGTTAGGTGAGCCAACCAAAGTTGGGCTTAATCATTCGTTGGTTAGATACACCAAGTATGATCATGTTAATGGTTGGACCTAACCGGATCCTTACAGTGGAGGCCAAAGCCTACTGATTAGGTTTCTGGGGCAAAATTAAAATTACTAGAAATTGTTTAGAGAAACAATTGGTTATGAACCTACCCTTAGATGTACATGGGTTGGCCAACCAAAGTTGGGCTTGTGTGCAGTCTAAGTGGATTCTAGTACCCGCTAAGGAATTAGGGTAATTCCTCGAATTGAAGGTAGAGGCTACCAATTCGAATAAAATAGTGGGAGAAACCTTTTGATTAAAGTCCAAATCTTTAGGTTTAATGAATCAATTACTAATTAGGTTATGGTTTTCTTTTGTGCAGATATGGCCACTTCCCTATCGCTCCGATCATTGTTGGACAATGATAAGTTGGTGGGACCCAATTTCGGTAGCTGGTACCGAAAGTTGAAGATAGTCCTGGAGCATGAACGGATCCTATATGTGATAATGGATCCTGCACCTGAGGAGCCAGCTGTCAATGCATGTGGAACAGTCAGAGACACTTACCAGAAGTGGCTCAGTGACCGGACCATGGTGCGCTGTATCATGCTGGCTGCTATGAGCGACGAGTTCAGTCGCAGATTCGAGATGGCTCAGCCAAAGGACATGCTTCAAGTGTTGGAGGATGCCTTTGGCACACCCGATGATGTGGAGAGGCACAAGACTAGTTGTGCCATCTTCAACGCCAAAATGCGGGATGGTGCCTCTGTCACTGATCATGTATTGTACATGATCGAGCTGATGGAACGATTGAGCAAGCTCGGCTTTCCCTTGCATGAGCAGCTTGAGAAAGATGCAATACTGAACTCGCTGCCCAAGTCTTATCTCCCATTCCTCACTCATTATAGAATGACAAAGCCTGAAGTAAACTACCATGGATTACTGGGGTTACTTCAGAACTTTGAGAAAGATCACCAACTCCATAAGGAGTCGGTGAACTTAGTGGGAGGTTCATCTTCTGGTTCTCGACCCTTTAAGAAAGGGAAGAAGAACAAGAAGAAGAAAGTAAAGAAGGTGCAAGTTCAGGCTAGGACAACTGTGCAGTGTCAGACCAAAAAGATCAAACCCGATAAGAGTCAAGCTGAATGCTTCTTTTGCAAAAAGCGGAGGCACTGGAAGAGGAACTGTCCCCAGTACATTGCCTCCCTAGACCCGAACAGGCAGAGAAAGCAGCAAGTTGTTGCTGGGCAAGGTATTTATATGATAACTCCTTGCAATTTCTCTATTTGTGATATAACTGACTGGGTATTGGATACCGGTAGCCCTTACCATATTTGCAATTTGTTGCAGGGGTTGCAGGTCAGTAGGAGATTCGAGCAAGGCGAGAGGTTCCTGAACGTTGGATATGGAAGACCAGTTCCAGTTCTAGCATTAGGAATCTTGAAACTTGTATTTGAATCCCATATCGTTGTTCTTAATGATTGTCATTTCTGTCCCAGTTTCTTTTTAAATGTCATTTCTGTAGGCCTTCTGGCCAAAAATAATTATGAAATTTCAATAAAGAAACAAATTTGTAATATCATTGAGAATGGTGTTACTATTTTTTGTGGACATTTGAACAATGGTGTGTATATGTTATCACAACCTGTTAATGTAGTCTATTCAACTGGCAAGCACCCTAGATTAGATAGTGTGTCAGATATCTACTTATGGCACTGTAGGCTAGGTCATATAAACAAGAACAGAATAAACAGGTTGACTCAAGAGGGAATCCTCGAAGTAAGTGATTGTGAATCACTTCCAACCTGTGAGTCCTGTCTTCTTGGTAAAATGACCAAGTCACCTTTTACTGGAAAAGGTGAGAGAGCTACTGAGCTCTTGGGCCTAGTACATACTGATGTATGCGGACCTATGAGCACCAGTGCTAGAGGTGGATATTTCTACTTCATAACTTTCACGGATGACCTATCCCGATATGGATATGTCTATCTGATGAAACATAAGTCGGATTCATTTGAAATGTTCAAACGATTCCGAAGTGAAGTAGAAAAATAAACTGAGAAGAGTATTAAAACTCTTCGATCTGATCGAGGAGGAGAATACCTTTCTAGTAAATTTCTCACATATCTAGGAGAGAATGGGATTCTCTCTCAATGGACTCCTCCAGGAACACCACAGCATAATGGTGTGTCTGAAAGGAGGAATCGGACTCTGTTAGACATGGTCTGATCCATGATGGATTTTGCTAGCTTGCCGATATCCTTCTGGGGATATGCACTCGAATCGGCTTGTTATCTATTAAATAGGGTTCCAAGTAAGTCTGTAATTAAGACTCCATATGAGATATGGACGGGACGTAAGCCAGCACTTTCACACCTTAGGGTCTGGGGGTGCCCGGCCTATGTCAAACGATTAGTCACAGACAAACTTGGACCTAGATCTGACAAATGCTCATTCATAGGGTACCCCAAAGAGACAAAAGGATATTTTTTCTACCATGCTGATGAACAAAAGGTGTTCGTCAGCCTTAAGGCAATCTTTTTAGAAAAGGAGTTCCTTGGTGAAGGAACCGTTGTCTCTAAGGTTGAACTTGATAAAGTTCAACAGGTAGAAGGACCGACACCAATAGCTGAACCTGAGTCGGATATGATTAGATCAGATCCGGAGCCCAATATACCTGTACCATTAAGGCGATCCGGTAGAGTACCGCGTCAGCCGGACAGATACTACGGTTTCTTGGTCCGGGACGGTGATCCCATCGAACTTGATGAGAATAATGAGGATCCGATCACCTTTATGGATGCTATGCAGAGACCTGATTCCGAGAAATGGCTTGAAGCCATGAAATCCGAAATGGAGTCCATGAAGGTCAACGATGTATGGACATTGGTTGACCCACCTAAAGGGGTTAAACCCATTGGGTGTAAATGGGTCTTCAAAAGGAAGAGGGGCGCAGACGGAAAGGTGGAGACCTATAAAGCCCGTCTGGTTGCCAAGGGGTATCGTCAACGTTATGGTATTGACTATGACGAGATATTTTCTCCTGTGGCAATGCTCAAATCTATTCGGATAATGCTTGCAATAGCTGCCCATCTAGATTATGAGATCTGGCAGATGGATGTAAAGACAGCTTTTCTTAATGGAGAGCTGACCGAAGAGGTGTATATGATACAACCTGAGGGGTTTACATCCACAGATGAGTCCAAGGTGTGCAAGCTTCAGAGATCCATTTATGGATTGAAGCAAGCTTCTCGGAGTTGGAACATGCATTTTGATAAGGTGATCAAAACGTATGGCTTCATTAAGAATGGAGAAGAGCCCTGCATCTATAAATGGGCAAATGGTCCAGTTGTGGTATTCCTTATCTTGTACGTGGATGACATTCTCTTAATCGGGAATGACATCCCCGCACTACAGGGAATAAAAGTTTGGTTGTCATCACAGTTCTCCATGAAGGACTTGGGTGAAGCATCCTACATCCTAGGGATGAAGATCTATAGGGATAGATCTAAAAGGATGCTTGGGTTATCCCAGTCCATGTACATAGATACTATGCTGAAGAGGTTCAGCATGGAGAATTCTAAGAAGGGCTATCTACCGATAGGCCAAGGAATTTCTTTCTCTAAGAAGGATTGTCCGACAACTCCTGAAGAGAGAGAGCGTATGAGTAGAGTCCCATATGCTTCAGCCGTGGGATCTATCATGTACGCCATGACATGTACAAGACCAGATGTGGCATACTCACTAGGAGTAGTGAGTAGATACCAATCTGATCCTGGAGAAAACCACTGGAAAGTGGTTAAAGCCATCCTTAAGTATTTGAGAAATACTAAGGACCAATGGTTGATTTATGGCGAGTCAGATCTGAAACTTGTGGGGTTCACAGACTCTAGCTTCCAATCTGACCATGATGACAGCAGGAGTGTGTCGGGTTATATCTTTACTCTGAATGGTGGAGCCATCTGCTGGAAGAGTTCCAAGCAGCATACTGTGGCAGACTCTGTTTGTGAAGCAGAGTATATCGCAGCATCAGATGCCGTGAAGGAAGCTGTGTGGCTGAGGAAATTCATCAACGAGCTTGGAGTAGCACCCTCCCTCGATGGTCCGATCCTGCTCTACTGTGACAGCACTGGTGCCATAGCTCAGGCGAAGGAACCCAAAGCACATCAGCGGACGAAGCACATCTTGCGCCGCTTCCACCTGGTCCGGGAGATTATGGATCGAGGTGACGTCGACCTTCAGAAGATCGATGGAAAGGAGAACCTAACCGACCCCTTCACTAAAGCCCTGGCAATAAAGGAGTTCGACAACCACAAGTCGAAGATGGGTATTAGATACTGTGCCGAGTGGCTTTAGGACAAGTGGGAGTTGTTGGGAAATGTGTCCCAAAAAGCCAATCGTCAAGCTGTTGACGGTTGAGCAACCAAGTATTGTAATTGATTTGTTAATAAATAAAATATATTTGGCATTTTCATCATAAGCTTTCATCTTCTAATGAACTCCGTTGTTACGATGAAGTCCTTAGGACTATTTAAGTTCGATAAAGAGAGGATTTATCGATTAGTCCTTAAAACTATTCACGACCAAATGATAGGCTGTTAATAAGGATGATAGCTTCTATCAAGCATAGGTCGCTGTAGGCCATATGGGTTGGTTGTCCTCTTAACCAAGGAGTGTGGAGACACTGGTATGGCATACAGGTGAGATGTAAGGGTACATCGTCATTGAACATGACCAACTCCAGAGCATTTTGCTGTCGAGAATGTCTCTGATGGGATATAGGTATAAATGTCCCTTAGACTTGAGATCGCCTCATTGACTTGCAAGCAACTCACTGTGCTTTGGTACTGGACTAACTGAATTTCTAATTCAGGGACGGAAGGCTTCTGGGCACAGTTAAGTACTTGCGAAGTCAGAGTGTGATCGAGATGGGATTGACCACTCCAAGAGTTGGAGAAGAATGAGTCGCTGTATTTCAATTTAGCAAAACCTTGGCCAGGGTAATCCATCAGATGGATTTGATATTTTGAAATACAATGTGGACAACCTGATCAGAGTTGACAGTTGAGCTCTGGGGTGTCCTATGATCATTTTGGTCAAGGAGATGAATTATATAAAAACTATATCCGCATGGGTTCTAAGGATGTTGTTCTACACATTCGACCTATCCGGACGTCGGGTACCATTGCTAGATGGTCACTTCGATTGGTATAGAAATTTGTTTCTATGCTACCGACTTAGGTTCGGACCTATGAGGTCACACACATTAGAGTTCATGATCCGATCGGATGGTTGATCAACGATTAAGAATCATTATAGGGTTAAATAATCAATATGATTGACATTTAACCCAGTGCAAGTGTTGCAGGAGGATCGATTAGCAATTTGATTGCTAATTGGCTTAATTTGATTAAGCCAATGGGCTGAGATTAAGTCTAATTAAATATAATTTAATTAGATTTGGTTTGGGCTTGATTGGATCAAGTCCAATTGGTTTATTGGATAAGCCAAGTGCAAGGAAAGACTAGTCCTAGTTCAACTAGGACTTGGATCAATCTAATTTTTAATTTGATTAGAAAATGAAATCAGATTTAAATCTAATTTAATCTGATTAAATTAGGTTCTTAATTAGGTTAAGACCTATTTTAATTGGGTTGATCTAATTTTGATTTGATTTGGTTTGGAAAACCAAATTAAAACAAGTTATGAGACAGAATCCTAGTAGGACTAGGATTCCACCTTGCGCCACATAAACCTTCTCCACGCCCTCTCTCTTATTCAACGCCAATCTCCACTTATTTTGTGTGACAAAAGCCCTCTCCCAGATCTCTCCCACATTCACAAAAGGTCTCCTCTCTTCTTTTTTACATGGAAGGTGATTTGGATAAAATCTAAAAGGAATAAGTTTGGATTTCAAATTCTATGAGATAGAGTTTTAGAAATCCAAAACTCTTTCAATTTTGCACCGAATTTATCCAAATTTTTTTTTGGAATTTTCATGGCTTTTAGGGTTTACATTGTACACCCTTTTCTGGTGATCCATGCATGAAAATATGGAGGAGGTGCTCAAGAGTTGGGCGTCCCTTAACTTGCCATGTTTGGATAATCCTTGACTAGGTGTTTGACCTAGACAAGGACTCTATCATATCTCTCTATATAAGATGAGTTTCTTCGTAAAATTAGAAGGAGAGATAGATATTTGAGAGGCCTTTCTGCCATCCAAAAATCAGAGAGAAATACCTTTGGGTCGTGGAGATATAAAAGACGCAAGTTTGGGTGTCTAGAGAGAAAAACGTGAAGAAGAAGAGGGTCTTCTTCTTGGGTTTTTGTTTTCATATCTTTCCTCCCTCCATCTTGAGTTTTCTGAGAGTGTCCCAAATCTGAAACTCCTCCTTCTACTTTTCATCTTTGGAAGAGTCCAAATCAAGAAGAAGGAGGCACCTGATCAACCATCAAAGAAGGATCAGCGCAGTACTAGCATACTGTGCTGATTTCCTGAAGCAGGACTTCTGATCGAGATTCGTCAGCTCGTGTGGACGACTCCTAGAGGCCGGATGCGTGTGCGGCTTGCAACATCATCCTTAAGCCCGGATCAGCAAGGTTAGAGCGTCTAACTTGCAAGGTAATAGATCTGATCTATTATTTAATACATACATTAGATGTAGCTAGTATAGAAACATGTTGATATGATCAACATGTAGTTCATACTATATTTATATATATTTTAATTTTTGATTTAATGCTATGTAATAATCATGTAATAGGATCTTAGATCTAGGGATCTTCTGATCTTAGAAAATAAATTTTGATTTATTTTAGTCTTCCGCTGTATGATCTTGAAAAAGTTTCAAGATATAACCCTGAAACCCTAGATCTGGTTCCTACAGATATTTGTACTGACCCTTCCTTCTCTTAAACGATCATGCAGGAACCGATCCCATCAAACTTCAAGCTCCCTCAATTTGAAAGCTAGACGGGACTTCGGACCCAGTTGACCACCTGGAGGCCTTCCGGATAATGATGCTACTCCATGGTGCACCAGACGCCATCCTGTGCCGAGCTTTTCCATCCACCTTGAAGGGAGCAGCACGAAACTAGTACTCGATGCTGAAGTCAGGTACCATCTTTTCCTTTGATCAGATGAGCCACCAGTTTGTGGCTTATTTTGTTAGCAGCTGGCATCCCCGGAGGGGTTCGGAGTCCCTCATCAACATCAAGCAAAGGGAGGGGGAGTCCATTCGGGCTTACGTCAATCGTTTCAAGGTCGCCGCGTTGGAGGTCCAGAACTTGGACCAATCGGTCCTTCAAAAGAACGACCTTCTATTCTCCCTGAAAAAAAAGTACCCCAGGGATTTTGCTGATTTGCTGGCTCGGGCCGAAGGGTACGTTCGAGCAGAAGAAGCCTTCAAGATGAAGGTGAGGAGGCCACGAGAGAGCGGCAGGTGGGAGACTCGAGTAAGCCCGCAGTTGAAAAAGGGCCAAGAGAAGCTCGGCCACGTTCTCGAACTCCTCTCGGGTACAAGCATGCCCAGACTCCTCCCCGAGCGCACAGGCAGAGAATCCCAGAGCGCAGGGTTCGACAGAGCTCTCCCCCAGGAAGATTCCGCAGCTACGCCCCTCTCAACGCATCGAAAACCTAGGTGCTGATAGAAGTCAGAGAGCAGCTCCCAAGGCCAGAAAGGATGCGCACACATCCCGGGAAGCGCAATCCTAATAAGTTCTGCCTCTACCATCGTGACCACGGCCATGACACAGAGGAATGCATTCAACTCCGAGACGAGATCGAGAAGCTCATCAGATGAGGTCGGCTCGACAGGTTCATTCGACGCCGGCCTGAGGGTAGAGAGGATCGGCCAAGGGCCCTGCCGCAACCTGAGCCACCAAGGAAGGAAGAGCAGCCCAGAGATCGACCTCCAATTGGGATCATCAACTCCATCTCTGAAGGACCTTGATGGGGAGCAGACCTTCTACAGCCCTGAGATTTGAAAAACTTGTAAATGTATTACGAACGACTTCGCTTTAAATCAAGATTCCTTTCAGATTTGCACATCTTTTCCTTTTGGCATGGACTTGTAATGACAGGGGATAACCCCTTCAGACAACGAAAACGACACCTAATATGAGCAAAATCGAAAGTCTGGTTATTTTTAGACCGGACGGGGGGAGAGGCCCTACAATGCCCTTATGCGCCCCCACAGCCATGTTAGGGACAGGAGGAGAACCTCGCCCTAACACGAGCAAGGTCGAAGGCCCGGTTATTTTTAGATCGGATGGGGGGAGAGGCCCTACAATGCCCTTATGTGCCCCCACAGTCATGTTAGGGACAGGAGGAGAACCTCATCCTAACATGAGCAAAGTCAAAGGCCTGGTTATTCTGAGACCGGATGGGGGGAGAGGCCCTACAACGCCCTTATGTGCCCCCATAGCCATATTAGGGACAGGAGGAGAATCTCGCCCTAACATGAGCAAGGTCGAAGACCCGATTATTTTTAGACCAGATGGGGGGAGAGGCCCTACAACGCCCATATGTGCCCCCACAGTCATGTTAGGGACAGGAGGAGAACCTCGTCCTAACATGAGCAAGGTCAAAGGCCCGGTTATTTTTAGACCGGATGGGGGGAGAGGCCCTACAATGCCCATATGTGCCCCCACAGCCCTGTTAGGGACAGGAGGAGAACCTCGCCCTAACATGAGCAAAGTCGAAGACCCGGTTACTCTTAGATCGGATGGGGGGAGAGGCCCTGCAACGCCCATATGTGCCCCCACAGCCCTGTTAGGAATAGGGGAAGAACCTCGTCCTAACCTGAGTTTATCCCTGATAGGAATAGGCGAGCCATGATGACAGCCACGACTCCACCCCATTACTCTTCATGATAAACTCCTCCTGACCATGGACAGCCCACTGCCAGACGGTTACAAACATCACTATCAGTCTGTTGCTCCCTCCGCCTATAAAAAGGGGACCTCAGATACGTTATCCTCTAAGCTCTCATTTTTACCTAGAAACTCTGCTAAAATTTTCGTTCGAGCACTCCATTCTTGTTGAGGCAGAGAACTGACTTGAGCGTCGGAGGGTCTTGCCGGAGCAACCCCACCTCCGGTTTAAACTTCTTTTGCAGGTTCCGGCGGTGACCGCGACTCCAGCTTCTCCGACGTAAGCGAATTTTTGCACCAACAGGATTGGCGCTAGAGGAAGGGGTCTGAACCTTCGCAGTACCCTTGTTCTTAAAGGAGCGCTCAACGGGATTGCCCCCGGGCATCTTTTCCGACGCCCTCTCCTCCCTCCTCCACTTGGTCTTTGCCCGATGCCTCCCCGCAAGGCATCCACACGGCGATCCACGGCCTCTGCGGCCAGATCTCAAGCTCCGACCTCACCTCCAGTTTTCCAGCCTCCTCCTCCTCCTCCAGCAATGGCAGTCGGCGTGGAGCAATTTGATCTGCTGGCACAGCAGGTCAGGGGCCTCACTGAAGCTGTGCAGGCCATGCAGCAGCAGCAGCAGCCGCAGGCATCGGTGCGCCTGGAAAGGGTGTCACTGGAACACCAGAATCCGACGGTGGGGCGGGCTACTTGGGCCAGCCACCCCATTTTTTTTGGGAAGACGAATCCGAGGGTAGAGAGCCCTCAATCGAATCACGACTCCACCCCTGGAATATCCCTACCCCCATTCTGTCAGAGGACCCTCGAGACCCGAAGTTGAGAGGATTTCCTAGACCAGAGACTCCAAGAGATTAACCGGCAGATCGAAGAACTCCGCCATGCTCCCCCCGCTTATGGTGAGGATATTTGCACTGACCCCCTCTTTTCTCAAATGATCATGCAGGAACCGATCCCGCCAAACTTCAAACTCCCCCAGTTCGAAAGCTACGACGGGACTTCGGACCCGGTTGATCATCTGGAGGCCTTCCGGATGATGATGCTGCTTCATGGCGCATCCGACGCCATTCTATGCTGAGCCTTCCCATCCACCTTGAAGGGAGCGGCAAAAAATTGGTACTCAGCGCTGAAGCTGGGTACCATTTTTTCCTTCGATCAGATGAGCCACCAATTTGTGGCCCATTTTGTCAGCAGCCGGTGCCCCCGGAAGGGTTTGGAGTCCCTCATCAATATCAAGCAGAGGAAGGGGGAGTCCATTCGAGCCTACATCAACCGTTTCAATATCGCCGCACTGGAGGTCTGGAACTTGGACCAGTCGGTAGCAATGGCCGCTCTGAAGGACGGCCTTCAGAAGAATGACCTTTTGTTCTCCCTGAAGAAGAAGTACCCCAAAGATTTTGCTGATCTGTTGGCTCGGGCCGAAGGGTATGCCCGAGCAGAAGAAGCCTTCAAAATGAAGGATGAGGAGACTGCGAGAGAACGGCAGGTGGGAGACTCGAGTAAGCCCACAATCGAAAAAGGGTCGAGAGAAGCTCGACCACGTTCTCGAACTCCTCCCAGGCACAAGCGTGTCCATACTCCTCCCCGGGTACGTAGGCAGAGAAGTCCGAACCACGGAGTCCGGCGGGGTTCTCCACCGGGAAGATTCCACAACTATGCCCCCCTCAATACCTCAAAAACCCAAGTGCTGATGGAGGTCAGGGAGCAGCTCCCTAGGTCAGAGAGGATGCACACACACCCCGAGAAGTGCAACCCCAACAAGTTCTGTCTCTACCATCGCGACCACGGCCACAACACGGAGGAATACATCCAGCTCCGAGATGAGATCGAGGAGCTCATCCAGTGAGGTTGACTCGGTAGGTTCATTCGACGTCGGCCTGAGGGTAGAGAAGATCGACCGAGGGCCCTACCGCAACCTGAACCGCCAAGGAAGGAGGAGCAGCCCGGAGATCGGCCTCCAATCGGGACCATCGACTCCATCACCGGAGGGCCTCAAGGAGGAGTAGACCTTCCACAACCACGAAACTCAAGAAACCTGTAAATGTACTGCTCACGACTTTGCCCTGAATCTAAATTCCTTTCGACTTTGCATGTTTTTCCCTTTTGGAATGGATTTGTTACGATCGGGGATGACCCCTTCAAACAATTAAAACAAGGTCATGTTAGGAACAGGAGGGGAATCTCGTCCTAACATGAGCCAAATGAAAGTCCAATTATTTTAAGATCGGATCAGGGAAAAGGCCCATATAACGGCCCTTGGACACCCTCTGAGCCATGTTAGGGACAGGAGGAGAACCTCGCCCTAACATGAGCAAAGTCAAAGGCCCGGTTCTTTTAGACCGGATGGGGGGAGAGGCCCTACAACGTCCTTACGCACCCCCACAGCCATGTTAGGGACAGGAGGAGAACCTCGCCCTAACGTGAGCAAAGTCAAAGGCTCGATTCTTTTAGACCGGATGGAGGGAGAAGCCCTACAATGCCCTTATGCGCCCCCACGGCCACGTCAGGGATAGGAGGAGGACCTCGCCCTAACGTGAGTAAAGTCGAAGGCTCGGTTCCTCTTAGACCAGATGGGGGGAGAGGCCAAATAGCGTCCACATGTACCCCCACAGTCCTGTTAGGGACAGGAGGAGAACCTCGCCCTAACTCAAGCAAAGTCGAAGGCCCGGTTCTCTTAGACCGGAAGGGGGGAAGGGCCCAGCAACACCCATATGTATGCCTACAGCCGCGTTAGAGATAAGAGGAGGACCTCATCCTAACCAGAGCTGAAATCTGTTATGACAGAAATAGGAAAAGAACCTCGTCCCGGCATCAATTAATGTCTGGTCGTTCAAAACCAGAAGAGAAAAAGGGGGGACCTTCCCCAGCGGCCCCTTCATAATAAGACTCCGTCTGGACTCCTATGGGAGCTGGACTTCGTCCCCGGCTTCGGCCGTCGGTAAACTCCGTCCAGACTCCCACGGGGGTCGGACTCCGCCTCCAACCTCAACTGCTGGAAGGCTTCACCCGGACTCCTACGGGATCCGAGCTCTGCCCGTGACTTCACTTACAGGTAAACTCCATCTGGACTCCTACGAGAGCCGGACTTCATCCCTGACCTTGATTGCAGGTGGACTTCGATCGGACTCCTACGGAAGCCAGATCTCGTCTCCGACTCCAGCTACAGGAAAACTCCTTCCGGACTCTTACGGGAGCCGGAACCTCATCCCCAACTTCGACCGTTGGTAAGTTCCGTCCGGGAGCCAGATTTTGCCTCTGACTTCAATCGCAGGTAAACTCCGTCCGGACTCCCACGGGAGCCGGACTTCACCCCGACTTCGCTTACGGGAGCCGAACTCCCATAGCCCCACCAAGAGCGGAGGAAAAATTCCAAATGAAAAAGAAAAAGGAAGGAGGGGCTAAAAAGGAAGGCGATGGACCACGTCAGTGACGAATGGAAAACAAACAGCATCGAAGATGCAGAGAACCCCGTCTCAGCAAGGATTGGGGTTCTTATCAAGGACCCCAGCTCTCAAGGAAGCTCTCAGCATGAGCCCGAGATGAGACTTCCTCGGGGTGACGAAAGATCAGACCTCCGAGCCTGAGCCCTGATGGGGGGCACCAAACCCGAGCGACCCCGGACAAATCTGCGGCCATGGACGAAAAGGATGGGTCGATACGATGGCAATCGGGTACCTCCAAATGATGCGAAGACCGAAAAGAAGCTCGGCAAGCGACAATTCAATACGTGAGTATAAGAGGTAGCAGAAATTTTCCTTCTCATATTATTCATCCAATATACATTATAGAGCCATTAGTTGAAGGAGAAGGACAACTGAAAGGCGAGCCGACGTGACCACTACCGGCAACCTATGGACGACGTCAAAAAAAAAAAAAAAGAGAAGAGAAAAGAGAGAAAGAAGAAGAGAAGTAAAGAGAAGGGAATACAACCACAACAATGGTAAAGAAAGAAAGTTCGGCAGACAACAATTTGACGCAAAGCGCAAACGAAGTAACAAAATCTCTTTCTCATTTCTCGATGTACGTTACAAGACCCGGAGGGCCAGAAAAAAAAATATTATTACAAGACTCGAAAGGGATACACCAGAGGCTACTTCGAGCTGTAAACTTCTCTTCCCGGTTCCATCCTTTCCAGCAGCATTTTCTAGCACGTGTGACAGGCCTCTCGGCTCTCGCCCCCCGCATCGTTCCGCTCCACCTCCGAAACCCCAACACTAGGGGGAAAAGGATGGGATAGATTCCAGGGGGCAGCAAGGGCAACGGCAGCGACGACGACGACCTATTTCAAGAAAAACCGGAATTACCCCAGAGGCAGCGGTGGCACCGAAGGCATGCACCACCGCCATGCGCTCCATGACAACCACCATCCTGGGTGTTCCGGTAAGGTCGGCATGCGCTACTTCCACCATCCCCGCAACAAGTTCTGCTGCCCCACCGTCGGCGCAGACCGCTTCTGGTCCCTCGGCCCCGACGGCATCAAGGATCCCGCCACGGCTTGTGACGAAGGCTCTGCCCCCTTGACCGGTGTCGCCCCATTCGGCTACTCCAAAGTTTTTAGGCGGAACGTCTTCACCGGTTGTCCCCGTTATTAAACCCATGTTGTTGAAAAAATTCTCCCTTGAGCCCCAGTTAAAGCGGCGGGAACCCTCAGCAGCAGCTTGACAATCGGAGAATTCGCAGACTGCTGTTCTCCTCCTTGCACTCTTCTTAGTCTGTGACATCATCTTGAGATTGGCCTTCGGGGCGGAGGCCCCAGTGGGGGAACCCCTTGGAGAGACTCGGGGGATCGGAAGCGACGGAAAGCCGGTGGAGATGGCAAAGACCGACGCGAAAGATGCTCGGAGTCGGAAGGGGCACCGATGGAGTGGCTGAGTGGCTAAGCTCTCAGGCGAAAGAAGGATGTCGTGAAGCCCCTGGAGGAAAGGTGGGGGCTTAAATAGGCAACGGGGCCTGGCGCAGTTATGGTGGCAGGTGTCCCTAGGCCAACCAGTGCCCACCACGTGTCCCGCGTGTCCCACTCACCGCGACCTGGGGTTGATTGTTCGCAAACTTTTATGGTACGACGCTTGGGATCACATCCCGGTGAGAGTTCTGAAAAGACTCTTTGGGTCGCCCTAATCGGAAAAAGGCTCCAGCATGCGCACATTAAATGCCAACATATCTGAGGACGATCGCGTGCGGACATCGAGGGAAGAACTTCGGCTACGACAATCTTTCTGTATTTCCTTCATTCGAAATTCGAACTCGAAAGTAAGGGGACTGGAGTTGGGTATAAAATATTCCCCAGCCAAAGTTCGTGATGGGAGTGACCCTCCGGGGATCCAACTGACTTTCGACCTCCGACAACGTCTCTTCAAACCTCCCAGACGACCGAGCCTCCGCCACACTCCCAAGTTTTGTCGACGAGCAGGACCCCGCCAGCACCGACCGGATTCTTCGCGACGTCCGGACTCCTACGGGAGCCAGATCTCGTCTCCGACTCCAGCCACAGGCAGACTTCGTCCGGACTCCTACGGGAGCTAAACTTCGTCCCCAACCTCAATTACTGAAAGGCTTCACCCGGACTCCTACGGGAGCCGAGCTCCATCCGTGACTTCACTTACAGGTAAACTCCGTCCGGACTCCTACGGGAGCCGGACTTCATCCCTGACCTTGATTGCAGGTGGACTTCGATCGGACTCCTACGGGAGCCAGATCTTGTCTCCGATTCCAGCTGCAGGCAGGCTTCGTCCGGACTCCTACGGGAGCCGAACTTCATCCCCAACCTCAACTGCTGGAAGGCTTCACCCGGACTCCTACGGGAGCCGAGCTCCGCCCGCGACTTCACTTACAGGTAAACTCTGTCCGGACTCCTACGAGAGCCAGACTTCATCCCTGACCTTGATTGCAGGTGGACTTCGATCGGACTCCTACGGGAGCCAGATCTCATCTCCGACTCCAGCTGCAGGCAGGCTTCATCTGGACTCCTACGGGAGCCGAACTTCGTTTCCAACCTCAACTGCTGGAAGGCTTCACCCGGACTCCTACGAGAGCCGAGCTCCGCCCGTGACTTCACTTATAGGTAAACTCTGTCCGGACTCCTACGGGAGCCGGACTTCGTCCCTGACCTTGATTGCAGGTGGACTTCGATCGGACTCCTACGGGAGCCAGATCTCGTCTCCGACTCCAACTGCAGGCAGGCTTCGTCCGGACTCCTACGGGAGCCGAACTTCGTTCCCAACCTCAACTGCTGGAAGGCTTCACCCGGATTCCTACGGGAGCCGAGCTCTGCCCGTGACTTCACTTACAGGTAAACTCCATCCGGACTCCTACGAGAGCCGGACTTCATCCCTGACCTCGATTGCAGGTGGACTTCGACCGGACTCCTATGGGAGTCGGGCTTCGTCTCCAGCTCCGACTACGGGAAGACTCCGTCCGAATTCCTACGGGAGCCGGACTTCATCCCCAACCTCAACTACTGGAAGGCTTCGCCCGGACTCCCATGGGAGTCGGGCTCCGTCCTCGACCCCGACTGTGGGAAGGCTTCGCCCGGGCTCCTAAGGGAGCCGGGCTCCACCCACGACTTCGTCTTAGGAGCCCGGGCTCCACCCACGACTTCGCTTGCAGGTAAACTTCGTCCGGACTCCTACGAGAGCCGGACTTCGCCTCTGACTTTAATTGCAGGTAGACTTTGACCGGACTCCTACGGGAGCCTGATCTCGCCAGCTACAGGTAGACTTCGTCTGGACTCCTATGGGAGCCGGACTCCGCCTTCTACTCCGACTGCAGGAAGACTTCGTCCGGACTCCTACAGGAGCCGGACTCCGTCTTCTACTCCGACTGCAGGTAGACTTCGTTCGGACCTCTACGGGAGCCAGACTCCATCTTCTACTCTGACTGCAGGCAGACTTCGTTCGGACCTCTACGGGAGTCGGACTCCATCTTCTACTCTGACTGCAGGCAGACTTCGTCCGGACTCCTACGTGAGCCAGACTCTGTCTTCTATTTCGACTGCAGGAAGACCTCGTCCGAGCTCCTACAGGTGCCGGACTTCACTTTCGACTCCAGCTACCGACTCCAACCGAACTTCAGCCGACAAGTCTGGACCCCGTGGCAAGCCACAGTAACGGACAGCACTGCTCCACTCCCTGCGGCGGACCCTACGCAGCTCCATTGCTCCCTGGCAGGCCACAATAATGGCCACGGTTCTGCTCCACTCCCTGCGGTGGACCCTACGCAGCTCCATTACTCCCTGGCAGGCCGTACTAACGGCCATGATTCTGCTCCACTCCCTGCGGCGGATCCTGTGCGGTTCCACCACTCCCTGGCAAGTCGCGACAACGGACGCCGCTCCACTCCCCGCAACTAATTCCATGTGGCGAGCCATGATGACAGCCATGACTCCACCCCATTACTCTTCATGATAAACTCCTGACCATGGGCAGCCCACTGCCAGACGGTTATAAACATCACTATCAGTCTGTTGCTCCCTCCACCTATAAAAAGGGGACCTCAGATACGTTATCCTCTAAGCTCTCATTTTTATCTAGAAACTCTGCTAAAATTTTCGTTCAAGCACTCCATTCTTATTGAGGCAGAGAACTGACTTGAGCATCGGAGGGTCTTGCCAGAGCAACCCCACCTCCGGTTTAGACTTCTTTTGCAGGTCCCGGCGGCGACCACGACTCCAGCTTCTCCGACGTAAGCGAATTTTTGCACCAACAGGATGGATCATAAATTTGAATTAAAAATGATTGTGATTGCAATTCATAGTGAAGAACTGAAGCCAACTCAATATCGAATTGGTAGACCAATTTGGTGTCTAAGGCAAGAACATAGATGGTGGTTATTTAATTAAGATTGTTATCACTAAAAAAATAGTATCCTTCAAGCCCATCGTATGGATGATGTGATGGACTATTCTGTATAATCTTCTTACTCATTCACATAACACTCATTATTTTTATATTTATGAGGTATTGTGTTTCGTCATTTGTTATATGATATTATGTTTTAATTATGATTATGATGAATCCCATAGATTAGGATAATAATTTTAGGGTTATGATGAGAACATGCCAGTGAAACCTAAAACCTTGATAGTCCTAGTCTAAAATATTTTCAATCATAGGATTATCAAGTCAGAGATCGATGATACTAGTAAGACTAGTACATTCTATGTATGCTCGATAGAGAGAGTGATTGATCTCACAATCACTTGTGTAGTGATATTAATACAAAGATGAAGGTACTCATTGAAGAATGAGTTCACTGAACTGATCCACAGAGAGAACATCTAATAGAGCTTTATCAGCATGTCAAAAGATGGTTCTCTAGTGGGAGTGGTGCAAGTGATCTTTAGACATAAGATCATCATAGTACCTTATGTATGTGAATCCATACTTTTGTTCATACCCTAACATGACTCTTTGAGACATATGTGGGATGTTTTGGATTTGATAAAATATGCATCGAGGTTGTGAGTGGTCAATAAAGAATCGGTCACTCCTTGTAAGAGGAAAGAACATCCTATATAGTCTCATAGGATGATAACTCAGAGAGTCTCTGATCAAAGCAGGGATTAACAGTAGAAAGAGTTTCTACTTATTTGCCAACTAAGTCGTCATCATCATCAGATCGAGATACATATAGATAGGTATTTGAATTTGACATGATTCCATGCCCATGGCCTATCTAGGATGTTGTGTGATCGAAAGATTGAATTGCATGGTAACTCGTTATGGAAAGATAATTTTGGTATTTTTATCAAATTTCATATCTTCTGGATAGTCATATGACGAAGGAACCAGATCTAGGTTTTCAGGGTTAGATCTTGAATTTTTTTCAAGATCAGACAGTGGAAGATTAAAATAAATCAAAATTTATCTTATAAAATCAGAGAATCTCTAGATCTAAGATCCTATTACATGATTATTACATGGTATTAAATCAAAAATTAAAATATAAAGAGCAAAAACTACATGTTGATCATATCAACATGTTTCTATACTACATCTAATGTATGTAAAATATAATAGATCAGATCTATTACCTTGCAAGTTAGATGTTCTAACTATGCTGATCTGGGCTTGAGGATGATGTTGCAAGCCACACACGCATCTGACCTCTAGGAGTCATCCACACGAGCCCACGAATCACGATAAGAAGTTCTGGTCCAGGAAATCAGCACAGTATGCTAGTACTGTGCTGATCCTTCTTCGATGGTCGATCAGATGTCTCTTTCTTCTTGATTTGGACTTTTCCAAAGATGAGAAGTAGGAGAAGGAATTTTAGATATGAGACACTCTCAGAAAACTCACAGATGGAGGAAGGAAAGAGGTGAACACAGCAACCCTAAAAGAAAACCCTCTTCTTCTTCTCTTTGCTCTAACCCAGACACTTAGTTTTGTGTCTATCATATCTCTATGCCCCAACACTCTTTCTTCTTGATTTTTACATGCCCTAAAGGTCTCTTAATGCTCTATAATCCATGAAAATTTTAAGAAGAAATTTATCTTAAATAATGAGATATGAAGAATCCTTGTCTAGGTCAAATACTTAATCAAAGAAAATCCAAACAGGGCAAGACAAGGGATGCCCAACTCTTGGGCGTCCTCTCCTTTTTCTGCCATGGACCACCAGCAAAAGGCGCACAATATGTGCCATAAAAGCCATAAAAATCTTAAAAAAAATCTGGATAAAATCAGTGCCATAAGGAAAGAGTTTTGATTTCTAAAAATTCTATCTTATAGAATTTGAAATCTAAACTAATTCCTACTTTGACTTGGTCCACAACCATATTCCATATAAGAGAGAAAGAGTGAAAAGTTTTGGGCATACGTGAAGGTCTGAAAGAGAAGATTTTATCGCACAAAATAAGAGAGAGTGGGCATGGGGGGCTAAGGTGGCACAAGGTGGAATCCTAGTCTTACTAGGATTTAATCTATGACTTGTTCAAATTTAGTTTCTCAAACCAAATCAAATCAAAATCAAATCAACCTAATTAAAATAGGTCTTAACCCAATTAAAAATCTAATTTAATCAGATTAAATTAGATTAAATTTGATTTAATTTTTTAATCGAATTAGAAATTAGGTTGACTCAAGTCCTAATTGAACTAGGACTAGTTTTTTCTTGCACTTGACTTATCTAATAAACCAATTGAACTTGATCCAATCAAGCCCAAACAAAATCTAATTAAATCATATTTAATTAGACTTAATCTCAGCCTATTGACTTAATTAAATTAAGCCAATTAGCAATCAAATTGCTAATCGATTCTCCTGCAATATTTGCACTAGGTTAAATGTCAATCGTATTGATCGTTTAACCCTAGAACGATTCTTAATCATTGATCAACCATCCGATCAGATCGTGAACTCTAATATGTGTAACCTCATAGGTCTGAATCTAAGTCAGTAGTATAGGAATAAATTTCTACACTAATCGAAGTGATCATCTAGCAATGGTACCCGATGATTGGATAGGTTGAATGTATAGAACAACATCCTCAGAATCCATGCGGATATAGTTTCTATATAATTCATTCTCTTAACCAAAATGCTCATAGGACACCTCATAGTTCAACTGTCAACTCTGATCAAGTTGTCCACATTGTATTTCAAAATATCAAATCCATCTGATGGATTACCCTAGCCAAGGTTTTGCTAAATTGAAATACAGCGACTCATTCTTCTCCAACTCTTGAAGTGGTCAATCCCATCTTGATCACACTCTGACTTCGCAAGTACTTGACTATGCCCAGAAGTCTTTCATCACTGAATTAGAAATTCAGTTAGTCTAGTACCAAAGTACGTAAGTTGCTTGCAGTCACTGAGGCAATCTCAGGTCTAAGGGATACTTATACCTATATCCCATCAGAGATATTCTCGACAGCAGAATGCTCTGGAGTTGGTCACGTTCAATGATGATGTACCCTTACATCTCACCTGTATGCCATACCAGTATCTCCATACTCTTTGGTTAAGAGGACAACTAACCCATAGGGCCTACAGCGACCTATGCTTGATAAAAGCTATCGTCCTTATTAACAGTCTATCATTTGGTCGTGAACAGTTTTAAGGACTAATCGATAAATCCTCTTTTTATTGAACCTAAATAGTTCTAAGGACTTCATCACAACAACAGAGTTCATTAGAAGATGAAAACTTATGATGAAAATATCAAAAATATATTTTATTTATTAACAAACCAATTACAATACAAGGTTGCTCAACCATTAACAGGCTGACGATTGATTTTTGGAACATATTTCTCAACAACTCTCACTTATCCTAAAGCCACTCGGTACAATATCTAATACCCATCTTCGACTTGTGATTGTCGAACTCCTTTATCGTCAGGGCTTTAGTGAAGGGGTCGACCAAGTTCTCCTTTCCATCGATCTTCTGAAGGTCGACATCACTTTGATCCACAATCTCTCGGATCAGGTGGAAGCGGTGCAAAATGTGCTTCGTTCGTTGATGTGCTTTGGGTTCCTTCACTTGAGCAATGGCACCAGTACTGTCGCAATAGAGCAGGATCGGACCATCGAGGGAGGATGCTACTCTGAGCTCGATGATGAATTTTCTCAGCCACATAGCTTCCTTCGCGGCATTCGATGCTGCGATGTACTCCACCTCACAAATAGAGTCTGCTATAGTATGTTGCTTGAAACTATTTCAGTAGATGGCTCCACCATTCAGAGTAAAGATATAATCTGACACACTTCTACTGTCATCATGGTCAGATTGAAAGCTAGAGTCTATAAACCCTACAAATTTTAGATCTGACTCGCCATAAACCAACCATTGGTCCTTAGTATTTCTCAAATACTTAAGGATGGCTTTAACCACTTTTCAGTAGTTTTCTCCAGGATCAGATTTATATCTACTCACTACTCCTAGTGAGTATGCCATATCTGACCTTGTACATATCATGGCATACATGATAGATCCCATAATCGAAGCATATGGGACTTTACTCATACGCTCTCTCTCTTCAGAAGTTGTTGGATAATCCTTCTTAGAGAGAGAAATTTCATGGCCTATCGATAGATAGCCCTTCTTTGAATTCTCCATGCTGAACCTCTTCAGCACAGTGTCTATGTACATGGACTGAGATAACCCAAGTATCCTTTTAGATCTATCCCTATAGATCTTCATCCCTAGGATGTAGGATGCTTCATCCAAGTTCTTCATGGAGAACTATGATGACAACCAAACTTTTATTCCCTGTAGTGCGGGGATGTCATTCCCGATTAAGAGAATATCATCCACGTACAAGACAAGGAATACCAAAATTAGACCATTTGCCCATTTATAGATGTAGGGCTCTTCTCCGTTCTTAACGAAGCCATACGTTTTGATCACCTTATCAAAATGCATGTTCCAACTTCGAGAAGCTTTCTTCAATCCATAAATGGATCTCTGAAGCTTGCATATCATAGACTCATCTATGGATGTAAACCCCTCAGGTTGTATCATATACACCTCTTCGGTCAGCTCTCCATTCAGAAAAACTGTCTTTACATCCATCTGCCAGATCTCATAATCCAGATGGACAGCTATTGCAAGCATTATCTAAATGGATTTGAGCATTGCCACAGGGGAGAACGTCTCGTTATAGTCAATACCATAATATTGACGATACCCCTTGGCAACCAGACGGGCTTTATAGGTCTCCACATTTTCGTCTGCACCCCTCTTCCTTTAGAAGACCCATTTACACCCAATGGGTTTAACCCCTTCAGGTGGGTCAACCAATGTCCATACATCGTTGAACTTCATGAACTCTATTTCAGATTTCATGACTTCAGGCCATTTTTCGAAATCAGATCTCTGCATTGCATCCATATAAGTGATCGGATCCTCATCATTCTCATCGAGTTCGATGGGATCACCGTTCCAGACCAAAAAATTGTAGTATCTATCCGGCTGATGCGGTACTCTATCCGATCGTCTTAATGGTGCAGGTACATTAGGCTCTAGATCTGATCTAATCAAATTCGACTCAGATTCAGCTATTGGTGGCGGTCCTTCTACCTGTTGAACTTCATCAAGTTCAACCTTAGAGGCAACGGTTCCTTCACTAAGAAACTCCTTTTTTAAAATGATTGCTTTAAGACTGACGAACACCTTTTGTTCATCAGCATGGTAGAAAAAATATTCTTTGATCTCTTTGGGGTACCCTATGAATGTGCATTTGTCAGACCTAGGTCCAAGTTTATCGGTAACTAACCGTTTGACATAGGTCGGGTACCCCCAGACCCTAAGGTGTGAAAGTACTGGCTTACGTCCTATCCATATCTCATATGAAGTCTTAATTACAGACTTATTTGGAATCCTATTTAACAGATAACAGATCGATTCGAGTGCATATCCCCAGAAGGATATCGGCAAGCTGGCAAAATCTATCATGAATCGGACCATATCTAACAGAGTTTGATTTCTCCTTTCAGACACACCATTATGCTGTGATGTTCCTGGAGGAGTCCATTAGGAGAGAATCTCATTCTCTCCTAGATATGTAAGAAATTTACCAGAAAGGTATTCCCCTCCTCGGTCAGATCGAAGAGTTTTAATACTCTTTCCAATTTGTATTTCTACTTCACTTCAGAATCGTTTGAATATTTCAAATGAATCTGACTTATGTTTCATCAGATAGACATATCCATATTATAGATAGATCATCCGTGAAAGTGATGAAGTAGAAATATCCACCTCTAGCACTTATGCTCATGGACCCGCATACATCAGTATGTACTAAGCCTAAGAGCTCAGTAGCTCTCTCACCTTTTTCAGTAAAATATGTCTTGATCATTTTACCAAGAAGACAGGACTCACAGGTTGGAAGTGATTCACAATCACTTACTTCGAGGATTTCCTCTTGAGTCAACCTATTTATCCTGTTCTTGTTTATATGACCTAGCCTATAGTGCCATAAGTAGATATCTGATACACTATCTAATCTAGGGTGCTTGCCAGTAGAATAGACTATTAACAGGTTGTGATAACATATACACATCATTATTCAAATATCTACAAAAAATAGTAACATCATTCATAATGATATTATAAATTTATTTCTTTATTAAAATTTCATAATCATTTTTGGTCAGAAGGCCTACAGAAATAACATTTAAAAGAAACTGAGATAGAAATGACAATCATTAAGAATAACGGTATAGGACTCAAATACAAATTTCAAGATTCCTAATGCTAGAACTGGAACTAGTCTTCCATCTCCAACATTCAGGAACCTCTCGCCTTGCTCGAATCTCCTACTGACCTGCAACCCCTACAACGAATTGCAAATATGGTAAGGGCTATCGATATCCAATACTCAGTCAGTTATATCACAAATAGAAAAATTGCAAGGAGTTATCATATAAATACCTTGCCCAGCAACAGCTTGCTTTTTTCTCTACCTGTTCGGGCCTAGGAAGGCAATGTACTGAGGACAGTTTCTCTTCCAGTGCCTCCGCTTTTTGTAAAAGAAGCATTCAGCTTGACTCTTATCAGGCTTGATCTTTCTGGTCTGGCCTTGCACTGATGTCCCAGCCTGAACTTGCACCTTCTTTTCTTTCTTCTTCTTGTTCTTCTTCCCTTTCTCAAAGAGTCGAGAACCAGAAGATGAACCTCTTACTAAGTTCACCGACTCCTTGTGGAGTTGGTGATCCTTCTCAAAGTTCTGAAGCAACCCCAGTAACCCGTGGTAGTTTACTTTAGGCTTTGTCATTCTATAATGAGTGAGGAATGGAAGATAAGACTTGGGCAGTGAGTTCAGTATTGCATCTTTCCCAAGCTGCTCATGCAAGAGAAAGCTGAGCTTGCTCAAATACTCCATCAGCTCGATCATATACAATACATGATCAGTGACAGAGGCACCATCCCGCATTTTGACGTTGAAGATGGCACAACTAGTCTTGTGCCTCACCATGTCATCGGGTATGCCAAAGGCATCCTCCAACACTTGAAGCATATCTTTTGGTTGAGCCATCTCAAATCTGTGATTGAACTCGTTGCTCATGGCAGCCAGCATGATGCAGCGCACCGTGATCCGATCACTGAGCCACTTCTGATAAGTGTCTCTGACTGTTCCACATGCATTAGCAGTTAGCTCCTCAGGTGCAGGATCTGTTATCACATATAGGATCTGTTATCACATATAGGATCTGTTTATGCTTCAGGACTGTCTTCAACTTTCAGTACCAGCTACCGAAGTTGGGTCCCACCAAAATTTTATTGTCCAACAATGATCGGAGCGATAGGAAAGTGGCTATATCTGCACAAAAAAAAATCATAACCTAATTAGTAATTGATTCATTAAACCTAAAGATTTGGACTTTAATCAAAAGGTTTCTCCCGCTATTTTATTTGAATTGGTAGCCTCTACCTCCAATTCGAGAAATTACCTTAATTTCTTAGTGGGTACTAGAATCCACTTAGACTGCACACAAGCCCAACTTTGGTTGGCCAACCCATGTACATCTAAGGGTAGGTTCATAACTAATTATTTCTCTAAATAATTTTTAGTAATTTTAATTTTGCCCCAGTCCTTAATCAGTAGGCTTTGGCTTTCACTAAAAAGGTCTGATTAGGTCCAACCATTAACATGACCATACTTGGCCCATCTAGCCAATGAATGATTAGGCCCAACTTTGGTTGGCTAACCTAACCACCATTTAAAAATATACAGTCAAGAAATTATATTATGAATGACAATTCCATCAGCCGATAAGCACCAGGCCTTTGGGCCTCCAATGATTATCCAACTAATGGACCTATTATCATCCACTTAATGGGAGGCTATGATCTAGTTATCACCATAACTATTTCATTTTAAGGACCTAATAATTTTAGAAGATTTAATTGATTTAGATGTGGAGATCAGATGAACCAGCTTATCATGATCCTTCCACTGGCTTTATCAAGTCAGCTTAAGGGAGACCATTAAAAGGGCTGGTCTAGGAGCACTTAAATCAGTCACACTGATTTACCTAGCTAACATGGGTCAGCTCGAATGTCAAGTGATCCGATCAAAATATAATTTCATCAAGAGGCCAGGTAAGTTCGATCAGTGGGAGGGTCTGGCAAAGCTTGCCTTAGACACCATCAGAAATGGCCAGATAAGCAGGCTGTCAATTAAAAACCATCGGTCTGGTTTACCTTAGTCACCAACTGATTTAATTAGTTTCGATTAGATCAACCTAGCAGTTCATGCTAGACCGCTTAGCCAAGAATCAAGTCTATTTGGTTCTCGTTAAAGATGTGGATTTGACAACTACAACTATTGTAATTGATCTAGAGAATCTTTAACCTAATCTAAGACAACAATTGATTAGATTTAGTCAATTCTCTAATTAAGTCTATCTTTAATCTAACCTTAGGTCTAACCCAATTAATAGACCTAATTTCCACTAACCCATTAACCCAATGTGTTATGGTTTGTGTCTTAGGTTCTTCAATTCACAATCCTAGAACCTAATCAAACAACTTCTTAATTCTCAATTAAGTTTTGGGCTGAGGGTTGGGCTTCGACTTTTCAAAAATAATTTTTATATTTGTAAAATATTTTTACAACATGGTTCTACCAATCAAGTTGCATGTTTGATTCATAATCAAAATACAAGTGAAACAAGCATGAAACTACTTTAGATCTAATCTAAACAGGTTCATGTAATTGAAATAATTTCAACTTTAAACTGCATAAATTTTTCAGAGAAATATATGATGGTTCTTTGCACAGAAATTATTAACAAAGAGATTTCATTTTAGATTTAAATATTTTTTAAATATAATAAATCATAAATTAAATCTAGATCATATCTAACAAATTTATGATTAAAGATAGATCTATACGAACTAGGACAACCTTTGCACTGTAAGGGGTAAATCTTTCAGTAGGACAACCTACAGTTCGTGATTGATCTAAAAGTTTTAATTTTAGATTTAACAATTAGATTATAAATTAGATCTAATCTAAAAAATAATCTAAGCATGTATAAATAATCATGTAATAAACAACCTAGGCTCTGATACCAATTGAAGGAACCAGATCTAGGGTTTCAGGGTTAGATCTTAAAACTTTTTCAAAATCAGGCAGTGGAAGATTAAAATAAATCAAAATTTATCTTATAAAATTAGAGAATTTTTAGATCTAAGATCTTATTATATGATTATTACATAGCATTAAATCAAAAATTAAAATATAAAGAGCAAGAACTATATGTTGATCATATCAACATGTTTCTATACTACATCTAATGTATGTAAAATATAATAGAACAGATCTATTACCTTGCAAGTTAAATGTTCTAACTTTGCTGATCTAGGCTTGAGGATGATGTTGTGAGCTGCACATGCATCCGGCTTCTAGGAGTCGTCCACACAAGCTCACGAATCACGATCAGAAGTCCTGGTCCAAGAAATCAGCACAGTATGCTAGTACTGTGCTGATCCTTTTTCGATGGTCGATCAGATGCCTCTTTCTTTTTAATTTGGACTCTTCTAAAGATGAGAAGTAGGAGAAGGAGTTTTAAATGTGAGACACTCTCAGAAAACTCACAGATGGATGAAGAGAAGAGGTGAACACAGCAATCCTAGAAGAAGACCCTCTTCTTCTTCTCTTTGCTCTAACTTAGACACTTAGTTTTGTGTCTATTATATCTCCATGCCCCAACACTCTTTCTCTCTGATTTTCACATGCCCCAAAGGACTCTCAATACTCTACAATCCACAAAAATTTCAAGAAGAAATTCATCTTAAATAATGAGATATGAAGAATCTTTGTCTAGGTCAAATATCTAGTCAAGAAAAATCCAAACAAGGCAAGACAAGGGGTGCCCAACTCTTGGGTGCCTCCTCCTTCTTTTTCTGCCATTGACCACTAGCAAAGGGTGCACAATATATGCCATAAAAGCCATAAAAATCTCAAAAAAAATCAGTGCTATAAGGAAAGAGTTTTGGTTTCTTAAAATTCTATCTCATAGAATTTGAAATCCAAACTAATTCCTACTTTGACTTGGTCCACAACCACATTCCATGTAAGAGAGAAAGAGTGAAAAGCTTTGGGCATATGTGAAGGCCTGGGAGAGAAGGTTTTGTCACATAAAATAAGAGAGAGTAGGCATGGGGGGCTAAGGTGGCGCAAGGTGGAATCCTAGTCTTAGTAGGATTTAATCTATGACTTGTTCAAATTTGGTTTCTCAAACCAAATCAAACCAAAACTAAATCAACCCAATTAAAATAGATCTTAATCAAATTAAGAATCTAATTTAATCAGATTAAATTAAATTTAAATCTGATTTAATTTTTTAATCGAATTAGAAATTAGGTTGACCCAAATCCTAATTGAACTAGGACTAATTTTTCTTTGCGCTTGACTTATCTAATAAACCAATTGAACTTGATCCAATCAAATCCAAACCAAATCTAATTAAATTATATTTAACTAGACTTAATCTCAACCCATTGACTTAATCAAATTAAGTCAATTAGCAATCGAATTGCTAATTGATCCTCCTACAACTTTTGCACTAGATTAAATGTCAATCATATTGATCATTTAATCTTAGAATGATTCTTAATCATTGATCAACCATCCGATCGGATCGTAAACTCTAATATGTGTGACCTCATAGGTTCGAACTTAAGTCGGTAGTACAGAAATAAATTTCTGCACTAATCGAAGTGACCATCTAGCAATGATATCCGACGGTTGGATAGGTCGAATGTGTAGAGCAACATCCTTAGAACCCATGTGGATATAGTTTTCATATAATTCATCTCCTTGACCAAAATGCTCATAGGATATCTCAGAGTTCAACTGTCAACTCTGATCAGGTTATCCACATTGTATTTCAAAATATCAAATCCATCTGATGGATTATCCTGGCCAAGATTTTGCTAAATTGAAATACAGTGACTTATTCTTCTCCAACTCTTAGAGTGGTCAATCCTATCTTGATCACACTCTGACTTCAAAGTACTTGACTGTGTCTAGAAGCCTTCCATCATTAAATTAGAAATTCAGTTAGTCCAGTACCAAAGCATAGTGAGTTGCTTCAAGTTACTGAGGTGATCTCAGGTCTAAGGGACACTTATACCTATATCCCATCAGAGACATTCTCGATAGTAGAATGCTCTGGAGTTGGTCACATTCAATGACGACGTACCCTTACATCTCACCTGTATACAATACCAGTGTCTCCACACTCTTTGATTAAGAGGACAACCTACCCATATAGCCTACAGCGACCTATGCTCGATAGAAGCTATCGTCCTTATTAACAGCTTATTATTTGATCGTGAACAGTTTTAAGGACTAATCGATAAATCCTCTCTTTATCAAACCTAAATAGTCCTAGGGACTTCATCACAATAATGGAGTTCATTAGAAGATGAAAACTTATGATAAAAATATCAAAAATATATTTTATTTATTAACAAATCAATTATAATATAAGGTTGCTCAACCGTTAACAGACTGACGATTGACTTTTGGGACATATTTTCCAACACATGACATATTGTTAGATATCAATCTTGACTTGTGGACTCACATGAACTAAAGAAGTTTAATTCAAAAATTAATTAGAAGATATTCTGATTAATTGGTGCATTTAGGCTGACCTAATCTAATTGGATGGATTTAGGTCATGAGCCTGAATCTGTTGTTGGCTAGATATGGAACCCAATGGATCATACACATTAAAAATTTGATCCTGATCTAATCTAGTTGGATTTATTGTAAATTTTATGGATTAATTAATTTGCTAGTACATGAATTAACTCAAGTTCTTAATTAAAATTGGTGCAAAGGTGTTTGTGCTAACTCTAATCCTAATTGGATTAGGTTTAATTTAATTGGTTTCTTACTTTATCATGAAAGAGTTTCATGTGAACTGGACTTCATCCACACCACCACACCTTTCTCCATGCCATTTTAATTTGGAAGCACCCCATTTAATTTGGCATTAAGAAGGAAGAGTCCTTGACTAAGACTCTTAGTTTCCCTCGCCACCTCATATCCCACGTCACTCTTTTTATTTTTTGCACCATTAGATAGCATTTTAGAATGTGTGGGCATAGAAGAGGAGTCCTTCTGTATGAAGACTCTTCCATGTCTATTTAAATCACACGATGAATTAAATCACTACATGAGAAAGTCTAGCACCATGGGATGTTTTAACACCCCTTCCTTTCCTATTTAAAAGGGGCACTACATTAGGTTGGCATGCACATTCCTTAGTTCCTTAGGCACGGGATCATGTAAGGAAAAGAAAGGAAAAAAATAAGAAAAAAGGGCAAGGAAAAAAGTGAAAAAAATAGAAAGAGAAAAGACAAGGGAGAAAAAAAAGGCAAGAGTTGCTTATCCTAGTATTTAGAATATCCAAGAGTTGAATTTCTGAATCATTCTTGGGTGGTAAGATCTTTTGAGAAAAGATCTCTAGTATGGTTTTTATAGAGGATTGAAGGTAATTAGGTGGTGGTGCAAATCGTTCTTGAAAAGAAAAGGTTAGCAGTGCACTTGAGAAGAAGACTGTAGCACTACATCTATTGAAAAAGATCCTAATCAATCCTATATGGATCACCATTAGAGGATGTTTACCTTAGTGTCTTGTGGAGATCGTTCTGTTATCAGATCATCATCTTCGAAAAGTATATTATCTGCCTTATTGCATGCTTGATTTCTTTGATTGAAATCTACAAGGTGTTCCTAGGATTTGTGTTCTGGTTGGCTGGTTTTAAGTGTAAAAATTTGTTCTATGCATGTAAAAATTTTTAAAAATTACTTTCTGCTATGTGACTGAAATCAACAGTGGTATCAAAACCACCCTTGTTAGATTCAATCAAACAGATGCTATTGTTGTAATATAGATTAGATCTAATTCATATGATGCCATCTTGTTTTAATCGATTACTTACATCGATCTTTAAACCAAAATTATTTTGACCATGATCGTAGTTGAACTTTAAATTTTAGTTGCTGAATTTAGAATTTATCATTATCTAAAAATTTATGATCATGGTAGATTGATGTTTTAATCGATTTTATTAAGATGTATTGTTTTAGCCCAATTGTTGACTTGGTTAAGACTAATTAGATTAGGATTTGAATTAATTTTAATCCAAATTGGATTATGATTCAATGTGATGGCTCAAGTCAAATTTGACATCTGAATTAGATCAAGGGTTGAATCCAAAACATAGTCAAATGATAATTGGCTCAAGTGTTGAACCAAAGTTATAAATACACCCTACATGATTTTGGCATAGGCATATGAATGATATTATAATTTGAATAGCATGATATATTGCATGATATTATTGTGATATTGATTAGATCAAATTTATGTTATGTAAAAATTTGATTTTTACTTGGTGTTAATTATTGATTTGGTGCATCCTTGGTTAAGAATAAATATTATCTTGTCCATGATCAAATCCTGGGATGAAATTTTATGGCTCAAAACTTGTGTGACAAGTTTAGGAAAGATCCTATGATTTGAATTTTTTCATGAAATTACTGCATTGTGCATGTGATGCTTGGGACGAAAGGTTGTTACATGTGATGCATACACCTTAGACCCAGGGTCGGTCACCATAGATTGGGCATTTATCATAGTAGGGTCTCCCATCATGGTTCTTGATCTAGGCTTGTGTGCAGCTGAAAAATTTGAATAATTGAAGAGATGCTTTAATCATGAATTAGAATTTTTTATGATGGATTTGATTTGACTACAATTCATTGATCCAATATGATTAGGATTTTATGATTGTAGATCAAATCAGATTCATAGTTCTAATTAGATTGGATTTTATATTCAATTAAGTTGACCTAATTATCATTGATCTAATATGATTAGGACTTGAGTTACGGTTGATCAAATCTTTACAAACCTAATCAGATTAGACTTTGTTTAAGAATTGGTTAACTTAACTCAAAGAGAGGGACATATGGCAAACTCATCATTGAATTTGAATCAAGAGTTGAACCCGTATCAAAAATCTTAGATGGGTCCTGCACCCATGAAATTAAATATTTCAAGTGACATGTGCATGAATGATATCATAATTAGAATAACATGGGTAGTTTGTTATCATACTTCATAAAATTATTATAAATTGTATGATGGATGGTTATGGATTAGGATACACCTACGTGATGGATGTATTTATGAATGTATCTATGATGGCTGATTGTTTGGATGCATCTGCAATGGTTGCATTAGGGGCTAGGTGCTCCTGATGTATTTATATTTTCAGCTATATCTTTCTATTCCTTCCTTTATATGTTTCTAACCTTTGATTGGGATTTTTACATGTTGATATAAAATTAAGGATAAATTTTTTTTTATAAATAAATAAAAATTATTTCTTTATATTTACAGATAAAGAAAGAAGATGGAGCATTCATAGAAGCTTTCTTGGAGATAAAGACTGGACTATCAAATGTTAATGGGCCTAGGCATATGTAAATCGACCATGAGATGGTTCAGTCTGTGATGCACCTAGGATAAAATCTATAATCCATTCAAATGGCTCGGGTGGACTACACTAGAAAATCTATAACTATCCGATTTTATTAATTGCTATAATATGCTGGTAGTTAAATATAATTATTTGTGATGCATTTGTATATTTTATGAATGCATTTGAGATCGAAGTCTCTCATTAAAAATTATATTAAGTCATAATGGCAAAGCGTTAAGAACACTATCTATGTTTTTCTTCATACTAAGCCAATATTATGTCAGGAATCATAGTAGATTTATTGTGCAATCGCAAGGCTTGCTGTGAGGACTGACGTGATACTGTTTTGGTATATAATGATACTTATGGTATATTTAGCTTATGCTAAGTCAAAAGAGTATGTCAAAAAATGTAGTAAGTTTATTATTCTACCCACAAGACTTACTATAGGGCTTAATGTGATGTTGACTTAGTGATGCTTATGGCATATTTGGGTACTGCTGTCTTGTTGTGCTATCCATAAAGATAATATTATTTAGATATAACTATATGAGAATGAAGGATACAACTTAATTAAGATACTATAGTTTGTTGTACTATCTATAAGACTACAAGTGTTTTGAAGGTAAAAGTTATGTTGGAAGTTGCATGAGATGCAATTGGTAAGAGTTATCTATCCTTCAACTCATAGACATTTATTGTGCTATCCATAAGGTTTTTTATGAGGAATTGGGATTTCAACCTCACTAAAAAAATTTGATGATAGGGTTTCTCATTTTTCATACTAAAGGACTATGAAATTCATCAAATTAGTAGAAGACACAATTAGATAAAAGATCTCATCTAATTATACATATCATCATGAGTAGTCCTTTAATGTAATTATTCTTATAAAGTTATCTACATCTTCACTATCACTGCATGATATATTTGATGCCTTTAGATTGATCGAACCATATGGACTGGTTGAGGAATCTGAGAATAGTTCTCACTTAGGAGATAGTCTCCAATTCTGTTAACCCCGATTCGATAAGGAATGATCCTTCAAAGAAGGAAAGAACTACATATAAGATATAATGAGATGACAGTATGACTGTCAAGTGTATCCTAATTAACTTAATCTTGTGATTAAGTCAATTAGATTCTTTTCATGGATGGTGAGTAGAGCCAGGATTTGATCTTGCTCATACTCCTTGATTCTTTCTTTTAGTTTATGAATAGCATCATCGAGGAGAAGAAGGTGAAGAATGTCTTCGCCATAGGTACCTATTTACATTGTATCAATGATGAGCATTGAAAAGAAAATTGTGAGAGTTGTCTTACGAGTATGAAGCAATAGCAGAGTGTAATGTTGCATTTGCTAGAGATTTGTATATGATACAAACTAATTTATTATTGAGTACTTCAGTTTCAATTCTTGGGTATTAGATACCTCCTATAGTTTCTACTTACGCAAATTGTTGCAAGAACTGCAAGGAATAAGATAGTTGATTAAAGATGGCTTCGAGCTATTCAGTGCTAGTGGAGAGTCTATCTAGACCTAAGCTATATAAATCTTTTTATGTTTACTTTCAGACAAAGTTTTGAAATTAGTAGACTATTATTATATACCTAAAGTTATCAAAAACCTTATTTCAATTCTTTTGTTATTGTAACATGATTTTGAAATTAATGTAAAGGACAAATGTTGCTCTCTTGCTGATAAATTTTATGGCTATGGATATTATGATAATGGTCTCATATTTCTATCACTCAATGATATTGTTCTTCATATGGATGAGAATAAGGAAAAAAGAAAATATGAATGTCACATATTTTTGATATTGCCAACTTGGTCATTTTAGTGAGTCAAAGATAAATAAGTAAGACAAAGAAGAATTCTTTGATCTATATGATTTTGAATCATATAGAACTTGTAAGTTTTATCTCATGAGTTATGTTAGGTATAAAATACCCGCAGCCGAAATTCCCATCAGAAAGGCTCCGCCCGGACTCCTACGGGAGCCGGGGTCCACCTCCGACATTAGAAAGGCTCCGCCCGGACTCCTACGGGAGCCGAGCTCCACCTCCGACATCAGAAAGGCTCCGCCCGGACTCCTACGGGAGCCGGGCTCCACCTCCGACATCAGAAAGGCTCCGCCCGGACTCCTACGGGAGCCGGGCTCCACCTCCGACATCAGAGCGGTTCCGCCCGGACTCCTACGGGAGCCGGGCTCCACCTCCGACATCAGAAAGGCTCCGCCCAGACTCCTACGGGAGCCGGGCTCCACCTCCGACATCAGAAAGGCTCCGCCCGGACTCCTACGGGAGCCGGGCTCCACCTCCGACATCAGAGCGGTTCCGCCCGGACTCCTACGGGAGCCGGGCTCCACCTCCGACATCAGAAAGGCTCCGCTCGGACTCCTACGGGAGTCGGGCTCCACCTCCGACATCAGAAAGGCTCCGCCCGGACTCCTACGGGAGCCGGGCTCCACCTCCGACATCAGAGCGGTTCCGCCCGGACTCCTACGGGAGCCGGGCTCCACCTCCGACATTAGAAAGGCTCCGCCCGGACTCCTACGGGAGCCGGGCTCCACCTCCGACATCAGAAAGGCTCCGCCCGGACTCCTACGGGAGCCGGGCTCCACCTCCGACATCAGAGCGATTTCGCCCGGACTCCTACGGGAGCCGGGCTCCACCTCCGACATCAGTAAGGCTCCGCCCGGACTCCTACGGGAGCCGGGCTCCACCTCCGACATCAGAAAGGCTCCGCCCGGACTCCTACGGGAGCCGGGCTCCACCTTCGACATCAGAGCGGTTCCGCCCGGGCTCCTACGGAGGCCAGACTCCAACCGCGGCCGAACCTCAATCGACGGATCCGCACCCCCTCGGCAGGTCGCGACAACAATCATGATCCTGTTCCAAGTCCTACAGCGGATTCTACGCGGCTTCAGCAGCGGACCCATTACTCCCTGACAGGCTGTAGCAAACGGCCATGATTCTGTCCCGCTCCCTGCGGCAGGTGCTGCACGATTCCACTACTCACTGACAGCTAGCGGCAACGGACGCCGCCCCACTATCCGCAACAGGCCATACGTGGCAGACTATGACAATAGCCACGAGTCTACCCCACCACTCTCCGCAATTAATTTCTCTGACCGTGGGCGGCCCACTACCAGACGGTTGCAGGTGTCACCATGAATCCGTTGCCCCCTCTGCCTATAAAAGGGGATCCAGATACGTTATTCTCTATGCTCTTTTGCCTTATCTCAAAACTCTGCTGAATTCTCCGTTCGAGCACTCCATTCTTGTTGAGGCAGAGAACTGACTTGAGCGTCGGAGGGTCTTGCCGGAGCAACCCCACCTCCAGTTTAGACTTCCCTTGCAGGTCCCGGCGGCGACCGCGGCTTCCTCAACTCCAGCTTCTCCGGCGCAGGCGGATTTTTGCACCAACAGGATTGGCGCTAGAGGAAGGGCTGCGAATCTTCGCAGCACCCTTGTTCCTAAAGGAGCGCTCAACGGATCTGCTTCCGGCCATCTTTTCTGGCACCCAAGCCTCCTTTCCCTGTCCGATGCCTTCTCGCGGGGTTTCTGCACAGCTACCTCTGGCTGTGACCGCCGATAAAGGGTGGTCGGGCGACCAGTCTCCGCTGGATTCCGTTAATGTCATCTCGGGGGAATCCCAGCAGGAGGCGATCGGCAAATCAGCTGCACCTCCCAAGCGGCAAAAAGTCGAGGAACCCATAGCCTTCACTGAAGAAGACGCCCAGGGAGTCCAATTCCCTCACAACGACGCGGTCGTAGTTTCCTTGAACATAGCAAATTATGATGTCCGTCGCGTTCTCGTCGACAACGGAAGTTCGGCTGACATCTTGTTCTACAACGCCTTTTCAAGAATGACCACTCTTGGCGGTCATCTAAGGCCGATGTGCTCCCCTTTGATAGGGTTTACTGGTGATGCCGTTCCTACGGAAGGAACGATAGCTCTAACTGTGACCGTGGGTCAGCATCCAAAGCAGTCCAGGGCTCTGGTGAATTTCCTGGTGGTAAAGGCGCCATCTGCCTACAATGCAATTCTTGGCCGTCCCGGCCTCAATGCCCTCAGAGCCGTTGTTTCAACCTATCATTTGAAGTTGAAGTTCCCCACTGACAAAGGGATTGGAGAAGTTCGGGAAGACCAGGCGCTGGCCAGGCACTGCTACAATATTGCCCTGCAAAGAAGCGATCAAGCGGACCTTTGTCCAGTCGACGGGTTGGATGCGCGCGACGACCTCACTGAAGAGAGGGGCGGCCCGATCGAGGACCTAATACCAATTCCTTTGAATGATGGGAATGCGGAGCACGTGGTGTTGATTGGCTCCAACCTGGAGGAGGAGGTGCGGACGCATCTCGTGGACTTCCTCCGAAGAAATGCGGACGTTTTCGCATGGGTCCCGACGGATATGCCGGGGATCGAGACAGAGGTCATGGAACATCATCTGGCGGTCGACCCTAAACATCGGCCAACAAAAGAAAAAATCCGGAGTCATGCCCCAGAGAGGCAGAAGGCGATAGCCGAGGAAGTGGGTAAACTTCTCAAGGCCGGATTCATCAGGGAGGTCAATTATCCAGAGTGGATCTCCAATGTTGTCTTGGTCAAGAAAGCAAACGGCAAGTGGAGGATGTGTATCGACTTCAAAAAGCTGAATAAAGCTTGCCCAAAGGACAGCTACCCCCTGCCCAGGATTGACCAGCTGGTGGACGCTACCTCGGGCCACGAGCTTCTCACTTTCATGGACGCATTCTCTGGCTATAACCAGATTAGGATGGCATCGGAAGATGAAGAAAAGACTGCTTTTATCACTAGTCGCGGCCTTTACTGCTACAGGGTTATGCCGTTCGGCCTCAAGAACGCGGGTGCAACCTATCAACGATTGGTGAACAAAATCTTCAAGGAGCAGATCGGCCGAAATATGGAAGTTTATGTGGATGATATGCTCGTGAAAAGTAGGTCTTCTGGGAATCATGTCACCGACCTTGAAGAAACCTTTGGTGCTCTTCGAAAGTATAGAATGAAGCTGAACCCAACCAAATGCGCCTTTGGGGTAACCTCGGGGAAATTCCTGGGCTTCATGGTATCAGGGCACGGGATCGAGGCCAATCCGGAGAAAATCCGCGCCATCCAAGATATGGTTGCCCCAAGGTCGATCAAAGAGGTTCAGTGCCTCACGGGAAGAATTGCGGCTCTCAATCGCTTTGTCGCAAGGTCGGCCGAGCGATGTCTGCCCTTCTTTCAAACTCTCAAGCAGCCGAAAAACTTCTGTTGGACCCCTGAATGCCAACAGGCGTTCGAAGAATTGAAAAGCTATCTTGGCTCACCCCCACTGCTGGCAAAGCCCGAACCCAAAGAGGAATTATTTTTGTACCTGGCAGTCTCTCCCACAGCCCTTGCAGCCGTCCTTGTTAAGGAGGAAATGAAAGTCCAGCGACCGGTCTACTACATTAGCCGCATGCTAAGGGACGCCGAGACCAGGTATACTAAATTAGAGAAACTGACCTACGCTTTGTTGATTGCAGCTCGGAGACTTCGACCTTACTTTCAAGGGCACACGGTGACGTTGCTCACCGACCAACCGATCAAAGCGGTTTTGCACCGAGCTGATATTTCTGGGAGAATGGCGAAATGGGCAATCGAGCTCACAGAATTCGACATCAAATACCAGCCTAGGCCGGCAATAAAGGCCCAGGTATTGGCGGATTTCATAGTAGAATGCACCGTCCCTGAGGAGGCCGAACCTGAGCAAAGCAAAATTGACGACCTGAAGACTCAACCGGACCCCTCCGACGAAGAAGCCAGTTCCTTCGATGGCTTTTGGACTCTCCACGTGGACGGATCTTCCAACATGGCGGGCGCTGGTGCAGGCCTGATCTTGACCAGCCCGGAGGGAGTCGTCGCGGAGTATGCTCTGCGTTTCGGGTTCCCCGCAACAAACAATGGAGCAGAATATGAAGCTCTAATCGCAGGATTGAGGATCGCTAAGGAGCTTGGAATAAACCAACTCCGGGTGCACAGCGATTTCCAACTTGTAGTGGAACAAGTCAGCGGGAGCTTTGAAGCGCGGGAGGACAGTATGGCCAGATATCTTGAGAAGGTGAAGGAATTCACCCCCGCCTTCAACAATTTCGACATCAAGCAAATTCCAAGATCGGAGAATGCCAGAGCCGATTTTCTCTCCAAGCTAGCAACATCGGCTCCGGCCGAATTGCCCAAAGGCGTCCTCTTTGAAGTTTTAAAGCATCCAAGTACGGAAGAACCGCAGCTCGTAATGGATATTGACCACGAGCCCAGCTGGGTCGACCTGCTGATAACCTATCTTAGAGATGGGATTCTCCCCCAAGATGCGAAAGAGGCCTGGAAACTCCGAAATCAGGCATCCCGGTACATCCTCTATGAGGGCAAATTGTACAAGAGATCGTACTCCTTGCCTCTCTTGAGATGTCTCCGACCCTCAGAAGCCGACTACGCTTTATGGGAAGTGCACGAGGGAGTTTGCGGAAGCCATTTGGGTGCCAGATCTCTATCCCACAAACTACTCCACCAAGGGTACTACTGGCCCACAATGCATCATGATTCAATCGAATATGTCAAAAAATGCGATCGATGCCAAAGGTACGCCAACGTCCAGAGACAACCTGCTACCAAGCTCACACCCCTGAATGCCCCATGGCCTTTTGCGCAATGGGGGATGGATATTCTTGGCCCCTTTCCCATGGCGTCCGGTCAAAGGAAATTCCTCCTTGTAGCAATCGACTACTTCACCAAATGGGTCGAGGCCGAACCACTAGCCAAAATCACAGAAGCGAAAGTGCAGGATTTCGTCTGGAAATCAATAGTGTGCAGGTTCGGTTTACCTCGAACACTGATCACTGATAATGGACGGCAATTCGCGGGAGCCAGATTTGCTGAATTCTGTGAAGACCTAAACATCTCCCACAAGTTCACATCAGTGGCCCATCCCCAGGCAAACGGCGAAGCCGAGGTAACGAACAGAACCCTTTTGCAGGGAATCAAGACAAGGCTTGAAAAAGCGAAAGGAACTTGGGCGGACGAGCTTTACCATGTGCTATGGGCGTACCGAACTACCCGAAGGTTGCCTACGGGAGAGACTCCCTTCGCTCTAGCCTTTGGTACAGAAGCCATCATCCCGATCGAACTTAAACTCCCGTCGGCACGAGTCGTGGCGTTCGACGAACCCCAGAATGCACAAAATCTCAGGGCCAACCTCGACCTACTGGAAGAAAGGCGGGAGATCGCTCAGGTCCGAATGGCGGCCTACAGACAGAAGGTTGCCCGATATTATAACGCCCGAGTCAAGAACAGGACATTTAGAGTGGGGGACCTTGTACTCCGACGAGCTGCTGTCTCACAGCCGTAGGCCCAGGGGAAGCTAGCCCCAAATTGGGAAAGACCTTATGAAATCAAAGAAGTAGTCCGACCTGGGACTTATTATCTTAAGGAGCTCGGAGGGGCCGACCTCCCGCGACCATGGAACTCAGAAAACTTACGGGTATACTACCAGTGATTTCATCCTAATCGAAAAATGTGTGCCCACTTGTCTAGGGACAATTCAAGCAGACGGTATCAAAAACGAGAACGCAATCTTACAAAAGTCGAAGGCCCGGTTCCTTTAGACCGGATGGGGGGAGAGGCCTCACAACGCCCATATGTGCCCCCACAGCCCTGTTAGGGACAGGAGGAGAACCTCGCCCTAACTTGAGCAAAGTCGAAGACCCGGTTCCTTTAGACCGGATGGGGGGAGAGGCCTCACAACGCCCATATGTGCCCCCGCAGCCCTGTTAGGGACAGGAGGAGAACCTCGCCCTAACTTGAGCAAAGTCGAAGGCCCGGTTCTTTTAGACCGGATGGGGGGAGAGGCCTCACAACGCCCATATGTGCCCCCACAGCCCTGTTAGGGACAGGAGGAGAACCTCGCCTTAACTTGAGCAAAGTCGAAGGCCCGGTTCTTTTAGACCGGATGGGGGGAGAGGCCTCACAACGTCCATATGTGCCCCCACAGCCCTGTTAGGGACAGGAGGAGAACCTCGCCCTAACTTGAGCAAAGTCGAAGACCCGGTTCTTTTAGATCGGAGGGGGGAAAGGCCTTACAGCGCCCTAACGCGCCCCCCAAGCCAGGCTGATGATGAGAACCTCGCCACCGGCTCAAGCAAAATGGAAGACCCGGACTCCTACGGGAGCCGGGTTCCGCCGCCAAGGTAAAGCTTCACCCGGGCTCCTACGGGAGCCGGGTTCCGCCGCCAAGGTAAAGCTTCACCCGGGCTCCTATGGGAGCCTAGTTCCGCCGTCAAGGTAAAGCTTCACCCGGACTCCTACGGGAGCCGGGTTCCACCACCAAAAAGCTTCACCCGGACTCCTACGGGAGCCGGGTTCCACCACCAAAAAGCTTCACCCGGACTCCTACGGGAGCCGGGTTCCGCCACCAAAAGGTTTCGCCCGGACTCCTACGGGAGCCGGGTTCCGCCACGAAAAGGCTTCGCCCGGACTCCTACGGGAGCCGGGCTCCACCTTCGACATCAGAGCGGCTCCGCCCGGACTTCTATGGAAGCTGAACTTTACTTATGACTTTGATTACAGAAAGACTTTGCCCTACCTCTTATGAAAACTATACTGCTTCAACTTCCAGGAGCTTCTTCGAACCTAGCCCCAACTCCAGCGGAGAAAGATCCCAGCAAACCTAACAAGTGGATATCTCCTAACGGCAGAAAAAACCGAAAAGAAGCCCGGCGAAGGACGACCCCACATGAACTGAAAAGGTCGCCGACGGTCTTGGAACGGCATGACACAGGCAAAGAGAAGGAAAGAAGTTCGGCAGATAATTATTTGACACGAGAGGTAAACAAGGTACTGAAATCACTATTTTATTTGATAGAAGCACACGTTACAGGACCCGACGGGTCAGGAAAAAGAGAAAAAGAAAATACATGTCTCGCAAAGCACGGTTCGGGCAGGATGAACCGTAGGCCGATCCAAGCTGCAAATTCCTCTTCCCGTCTCTGTTCTTCTCAGTCGCATTCTCCAGTGCGTGTAACATCTCTCGCCCCATCTCTCTTCATTCTGTCCCCAAAGTTCCGACCTTAGCGAGAAAGGGGTGGGATTGATCTCCGAAGGCGGCGGGGGTAACAACGGCAGTAACGAAGACCTGTTTCAAGAAGAGCCATAGCCATGACGGCCGCCACCCGAGACGCTCCGGCAAGGTCGGCATGCGCTACTTCCACCGTCTCCGCAACAAGTTCTACCGCCCCGCCGTCGACCGTCTCTGGTCCCTTGGCCCCGACGGCGTCAAGGATCCCATCATGACTTGTGACGTCTATTCTGCCCTCTTGACCGGTATTGCCCCGCCTTACTGCTCTGAAATTCGCGGGCAGAATAGCTTCTACAATAGCCCCCGATATTAAACCCCTGTTGTTGAAGGAATTCTTTCTTGGGCCCCCTTTGAGATGACAGAGATTCTCACCGACCATCGTCCTCCTCCTCACCTTCCTCCAAGCCCTAACAATCCCCTCAAGAACAGCCTCCAGAGTTGAGGACATGGTGTGGAAACCCTCAGAGAAGGATTGATGGGCAAAAGGTGGCGAGAATTGGCACGAGGGGAGCAAGACTCTCAGGAGAAAAGAAGAACGCCAGAATGAGACCGTGAATGGATCGAAGGGTTTAAATAGCCGGCGGATCCTGGCGCAGTTATGACGGCGAGAATTCCTGGGCCAGATGGTGTGTGCCGCGTGTCGCGCTTATCCGCTTCGTTGCTATCGAGGGTTGACCGCTCACAGATTCCCACAGAACGATGCTTGGGATCGCGTTTCAACGGGGGTTTCGAAAAGACCTTTCAAGTCGCCTTTGTCAAAAAATGGATTCTGACACGCGCACATTAAGTGGGGGCAGCTGCACACAGGGATCGAGGGGGCAATTTCGGCTGCGCATCTCTCTCTCTGTGTACTTCCTTCGCTTGAAATTCAAACTTGGAAGTAGGGGGACTGGTGTTAGGTATAAAATACCCGCGGCCGAAATTCCCATCAGAAAGGCTCCGCCCGGACTCCTACGGGAGCCGGGCTCCACCTCCGACATCAGAAAGGCTCCGCCCGGACTCCTACGGGAGCCGGGCTCCACCTCCGACATCAGAAAGGCTCCGCCCGGACTCCTACGGGAGCCGGGCTCCACCTCCGACATCAGAGCGGTTCCACCCGGACTCCTACGGGAGCCGGGCTCCACCTCCGACATCAGAAAGGCTCCGCCCGGACTCCTACGGGAGCCGGGCTCCACCTCCGACATCAGAGCGGTTCCGCCCGGACTCCTACGGGAGCCGGGCTCCACCTCCGACATCAGAAAGGCTCCGCCCGGACTCCTACGGGAGCCGGGCTCCACCTCCGACATCAGAAAGGCTCCGCCCGGACTCCTACGGGAGCCGGGCTCCACCTCCGACATCAGAGCGGTTCCGCCCGGACTCCTACGGGAGCCGGGCTCCACCTCCGACATCAGAAAGGCTCCGCCCGGACTCCTACGGGAGCCGGGCTCCACCTCCGACATCAGAAAGGCTCCGCCCGGACTCCTATGGGAGCCGGGCTCCACCTCCGACATCAGAAAGGCTCCGCTCGGACTCCTACGGGAGCCGGGCTCCACCTCCGACATCAGAGCGATTCCGCCCGGACTCCTACGGGAGCCGGGCTCCACCTCCGACATCAGAAAGGCTCCGCCCGGACTCCTACGGGAGTCGGGCTCCACCTTCGACATCAGAGCGGTTCCGCCTGGGCTCCTACGGAGGCCGGACTCCAACCGCGGTCGAACCTCAATCGACGGATCCGCACCCCCTCGGCAGGTCGCGACAACAATCATGATCCTGTTCCAGGTCCTACAGCGGATTCTACGTGGCTTCAGCAGCGGACCCATTACTCCCTGACAGGCTGTAGCAAACGGCCATGATTCTGTCCCGCTCCCTGTGGCAGGTGCTGCACGATTCCACTACTCACTGACAGCTAGCGGCAACGGACGCCGCCCCACTATCCGCAACAGGCCATACGTGGCAGACTATGACAATAGCCACGAGTCTACCCCACCACTCTCCGCAATTAATTTTCCTGACCGTGGGCGGCCCACTACCAGACGGTTGCAGGTGTCACCATCAATCCGTTGCCCCCTCTGCCTATAAAAGGGGATCCAGATACGTTATTCTCTAAGCTCTTTTGCCTTATCTCAAAACTCTGCTGAATTCTCCGTTCGAGCACTCCATTCTTGTTGAGGCAGAGAACTGACTTGAGCGTCGGAGGGTCTTGCCGGAGCAACCCCACCTCCGGTTTAGACTTCCCTTGCAGGTCCCGGCGGCGACCGCGGCTTCCTCAACTCCAGCTTCTCCGGCGCAGGCGGATTTTTGCACCAACAAGTTAAATGACCAAGATCTCTATTTATTGGACATGAAGAAAAGGTGAGCGAGCTGTTAGGCTTTATACATATGGATGTTTGAAGGCTGATGACAACTTAGGCCAGAGATAGATACTCCATATGTGATATGGTGTGATCCATCAAATACTTCACAGACCTTTTGATCTCATTTTAGGGATTTATCCTAGAAATTACTTCATATATTTTGAATTAGGTGCTATCAAAATATGTTACTAGCACTCCAAATGAGATATGGAAAAGAAAAGAGACAGGTTGTCTAGCTTATGTGAAAAGAGTTGATGTACATAAGTTTCGTACTAGATTAGATAAGTATAGATTTGTAGGTTATCCTAAAAATGGTATATGATACTGTTTCTACCATCCTACTAAATAAAAGATGTTTTGTCAGTAGATATACTACTTTTTGAAAAATAATTTATCCAAGAAGGAGGTAGTGGGAGGATAATTGAACTTGAGAAGTTCAAAACCTATAAACTATCCTACAACAACCAGTAGAGAGTCCACAAGTTGATCCTCGACCAAATGTGCCCATTAATGAGGCATAATCATGGCACACACATCCTCTCCGAAGATAAAAAAGAGTACGTAATGTATCACTCATATATGGGTTTGTCATTGAGAATGACAATATACCACACATCATTGAGAATGATTTTTCATGACCTATTCAGAAGTAATCATGAGTAGTGACTCTAACAGATGGCCTGAAGTCATGAAATTTGAGATGGACTCTTTGTATACCAACCAAGTACGGACTTTGGTTGATGCACCTGCAGGTATAACCCAATAGGTTGCTAACAGGTATATCCTGTTGTGATATCATTTGCTCTGATATCACTTGTTGTAGATTCGATACCATCTGTTATAGCAGAAAGAAAGAAGAAATAAAATAAAACACATAATCAAGTACATGGAATAGTCCAAGTGCTACTTTCATGAGGTATGCAAGCTTCATTATGAAAGAGAAAATAAGTACAAGAGGAGATCCTCACACTTTCAATTTTCTATACACAAATCTCTCTCAATTAGAAGCTACCCTCATAAAAGCTCTCTCAAAATCTCCAAGGAGATCATCTCACAGACCTGCTAGTATCAGGATCCTCGATGCCCCTAGATCTTCTTGTGGAGCAAACCGCTATGTCATGCCTCTGCAATGCTCTGCCTGACACTTTGCTTTGCTCTCGAGCCCCTATCGGTGCTTTACTTGCATCTCTCTATCGACTGCTCGTGCTCGATGCTCGTTGAGCTCTTCTCGATTGTTGTCTGAGCTCCTCTCTCTCAACTCTCCCCGCTTTCAATAGTACCCCAGCATCCCTATTTAAAGGGCCCAAAACTATGTGAAGATAGTATTGAAAATGGGGCTCAATTCGGATGAAAAATGTCTCTGAATCCTGATAAAACCCAACTCCCAGTGCCCAGACGAAACCTCCTTATTGGATCCATATGCCATCCAAACCTGCATCCATGTGCCCGGCACTATAGCCTCAACATCGAAACACTATTCATATGAATAGTGTTCTTTGTGAGCCATGATTTTTCCCTATGGACCCTTAAAGTCCACAGGCCTGCCATGGTCCATGATAACAGGATCCGATCCACCATGGATCGAAAGAGGAAAAATGACCTGGGCCACCTTTTGTCGCACGTGCGCACACTTGTGTGCTAGGTTGCACTGGGCCGCACCTGGTCGGGCCGGCACCTCGTGGGCCTATAGGCCATCTTGTGAGCCTACGCACAGCGAGCCCCACTGGGCCATGTGCTGCAGGCCACAAATACACCTTCATGCTCCTCACACCGTGCTCTTCGAATTGAACTTCTTCGTATCTGGATTTTTACTCCTATGGGTTGAATTCGAGATATTTTTTCCAACATGTCCATCTGAATATTCCTTACTATTGCTGTATATCAGCTAGAGAGTTTGTCTCTAGTGGGAGAGCAAATCTATTTATGGATTAAAAGCAGACATCAAGAAGTTAGAACATCCATTTTGATGAGATAGTCAAATTATTTGATTTTATCAAAAAAATGAATGAACCATGTGTGTATAGGAAGACTAGTGAGAGTGCTATCATCTTTTTGATTCTATATGTAGATGACATACTGTATATTGGAAATAATATCTTGATTGTTCAGGATCTGACTATCACAGATGTTTTCCATGAAAGACTAGGGCAAAGCATCTGATATATTTAGTATATAGATCTATAGAGATAGATCAAATGGATGCTAGGCTTGTTTCAATCTAGGTATATTAATCTCATGTTGAAGAGGTTTAACATGGATGGGTGTAAAAGAATTTTACTTACCCATGTACCAAGCTTGATGGGGTTTATGCCTTAGGCATAACAATTAATTTCTGACAAATCCAGGATAGGATTTTTAGAAAATCATAAAAAGCATTCTCAAGTACTAGAGAAGTACTAGAGAAGTAGTAAATTGGATGAAATCCAAACAGCAAACTATAGTTGACTCAGCATATTGTTGTAAGTGAAGATTGCTAAGGAAAGTCATCTGATGAAAGGGTTCATCACTAAGTTGGATGTGGTCTCACCAAAAACCCATGCATATCCTAAAGCACTTTCACCTCATTCATGATGTGATCATAAAATGAGTTGATACAGAGAACTACATAATGGACTTGTTCACTAAGCCTTGTCACAGCAGTAGTGTGTCGCCATCTTGATAGAATGGGCATTAGATACAGGAGCGATTGGCTTAAGTGCAAGTGGGAGATTGAAAGAATAGTGCACTTCAAGATAATCGTATGGATGATATAATGGGACTATTCTGTATAATCTTCTTACTCATTTGTATGACATTCATTATTTTTATATTTATGAGGTATTGTATTTCATCATTTGCTGTATCATATTATGTTTTAATTATGATTATAACGAATCCTATAGATTAGGGCAATGATTTTAGGGCCATGATGAGATCATGCCACTGAGACCTAAAATCTTGATAGTCCTAATCTAAAATACTCTCAGTCATAGGATCATTAAGTTGGAGATCGATGATGCTGGTAAAATTGGTACTTTCTATATATGCTCGACAGAAAGGATGATTGATCTCATAATCAATTATGTAGTGACACTAATACAAGAATATAGGTGCTCATTAGAGAATGAGTTCACTGAACTAATCCACAAGGAGAATATCGAATGGAGCCTTATCAATATGTCAAAAGATGGTTCTCTAGTGAGAGTGGTGCAAGTGATCCTTAGACTTGAGTTCACCATGATACCTTGTGTATGTGAATACATACTTTGGTTCATACCCTAATATGACTCTTTGAGACATATGTAGGATGTTCTAGATTTGGTGAAGTATGCATGTAAAAGAATAGTGCCCTACAAGTCAATCACATGGGGATGCGAAGAGACTTTTCTGTGATATCTTCTTACTCATTTGCATGATATTAGTTATATTATTCAGGAGGTATTATATTTTATCATTTGCTGCAACATATTTTTATGATTATAATAAACCTCATAAATTAGGATAATAATTTTAGGATCATGATGAGATCATGCCAATGAGATCTAAAATCTTGATAGCCCTAATCTAAAATATTTCTAGTCATTGGATCATCGAGTTGGAGATCGATGATACCGATAAGACTGGTACATCCTATATATGCTCGATGGAGAGGATGGTTGATCTCATAATTATTTGTGTGGTGACACTAATACAAAGATGTATATACTCATTAGAGAATGAGTTCACGAAACTGACCCATAAGAAAAATATCTAATAGAGCCTTACAGTATGTTAACAGATGATTCTCCAATGGGAGTGGTGCAAGTGATCCTTTGACCTGAAATCACCATGGTACCTTGAGTACATGGACCTTTACTTTGATTTATTCCTTAGCATGCCACTTTGAAATATGTGTGGGATATTCTGGGTATGGTGAAGTATGCATGAAGGTTGTGAGTGGCCAACAAGGAATCGTTACTCTTTGTAGGAGGAGAGAACATACTATGTGATCTCATAGGATGATAACTCTGAGAGTCTTTGACCAAAGCAGGGATGAACAGTAAAAAAAATTTTTACTAGTTAATCAACCAAGTCATTATCATCGGATCGAGATACATATGGATAGGTATTTGGGTTTGATATATTTTCATATCCATGGTTTTTTCAGGATGTTGTGTGATCGAAGGATTGAATTGCACGGTAACTCACCATGGAAGGATAATTTTGATATTTCTACCAAATTTTAAATCTTTCAGATAGTCATGACATGTTGCTGACATCAATTTTGACTTGTGGACTTATTAAAATTAAAAGAGTGTAATTCGAGAATCAATTAGGAAGAGTTCTAGTTGTTTGGGACTCTTGAGCTGACCTAATCTAATAAGATTAGGGTTATGTCATGAGTCTAGATCTACTGCTGGCTAGATTTAAAATTTAATGGGTCACACATAATAGAAATTTGATCTTAGTTTAATCTATTTAGATTTATTATAAATCTAATGGGTTAATTGAATTGTTAGCACATGAATTAACCCAAGTTCTCAATTCGGTTAAGTACAAAAGTATTTGTGCTAACCTTAACTTATTGCCTTGACCTAATATGATTGGGTTTAAATGTATAATTAAATAGGTAGTTTATCTGATTTTTAGTGAAAGAGTTTCATGTGAATAAACCTCCTCCACACCATTCACCATGCAAGAAAAAAATGTAACACCCCATTTATTTTGGCATTAAGAAGGAAGAGTCCTTCTTAACGTGGTATCTTAAATTTCTTACCAAGTTTATGCGTCCCTTTTTAAGTCCTCATGTCATGGGATGACCCTTGGGATTATGGCACAGATAAGAAGAAGGAGTCCTTCTTTTGGAAGGAAATTGAACGCCACAAAATAAATGGGATGCCACATTTTTTCGATGATATGGTAGAGTCCTTAATTTCATGGACTCTTTGTTTTCTCACGCAATGTCCTTTCCCATGCACCATATGATGGTGTTCTGATTTTTTTTAGCAGAGAAAGAGTCCTTCTGCTTGTAAATCACCTTTTATTCCATGCCTTATTGCTTTGTATTCTATGTAAAAAATTATTTCACTGCATAGAATGTTTAACGCCAAGAGATTGGTGTCCCATGGTATCGCCTCTCCTTTCCTATATAAAGGGGGTGCTACACCTGGCTTTGACATCCAATTTTGGCTAAGTTTAGGCATAGGAATGAGAGGAAAAAGAGAGAAAAATCTGGGATAAAGATAAGGAAAAAGAGAGGAAGAAAAATGGAAAGGAAGAGTAGAAAGGAAAAGGAAAGCATGAGATGCTTGTCCTAAAATCAGATTGTTCAAGTATTGAACGTCTGATTTAATTTTTGTATGGTGAGATTCTTTAGAAAAAAATTTTTAGAGTGGTCCTAGTGGATGTCTTGAAGGCATACAAGTAATGGTGCAACCCATTCTTGCAAAGGACATTCAGTGGCGAACTTATGAAGAAGGCTGCAACATCGTATCGAATTGAGAAGGGCCCTGATCAGTCTTGTGTGGATCACCATTGGAGAGCTTTTACTTTGAAGTCTTGTGGGGATCTCAAGATTATCAGTTCATGATCTTCATGATGGTATATGACTTCTGATCTTCTCTTATTATGCATACTTATGATATTTGATTGCAGTCATCAAGGTGTTCATAGGGTTTTTGAGTTCTGGTACTCTAGTTTAATTGTTAAAACTTATTTTCAATTATTGAACACATATAAAAATTTTGAAATTTATATTTTGCTATGTCACCAAAATCTAACAGTGGTATCAAATCCATCCTTGATTGATTCAATCAAATTTTATGTTATTTTTATGATATGGATTAGATCTAGTTCAAACTATATCAAAATCAGATTTTTTTATTGATGTTTAATTGATATTTTTGATCCATTTTTGTAAATGATAAATGTTATTAATCCATGATCGAACCTTGAATATGCAAATTTCATGATTTTTAGACTTATGAGACCAGTTTAAAATTAGATCCCCTGATCTAATTTTTGATGGAATTATAAATTTAGTGCATGTGATGCGTGGAGTCTTGGAATGATACATTGGATGTACATTGCCAAGATTTAGGATTCTTGCATTTGATGTATTTACCTAAGATCCAAGGGCCGACCATCATGTTATTGGGTACTCACCATTGTGGGTCAACCATCTTGGTTGTTGCCTGAGGTATGTGTGGGGCTGAAAAAAATTTGGTCATGGAAAGGATGCATTAGACAAGGATTAAAATTTTTATCGATGGATTTGTTTAACTATAATTCATTATTCTAATGTAATTAAAGTTAATGATTATAGATTAAATCAAATTCATAGTTCTAATTTGATTAGATATCATATTTAATTTAGGTTGATCTAATTGTCACTTACCTAATTTGATTAGGATTTGAGTTATGGTTAATCGAATCTGTATTAACCTAATTGAATTAGGGTTTACCTATGAATTGATTAACCCAACTCAAATAGCATGACAAATGATTGACTTAAAATTAAAAAATTAGATCAAGTGTTGAATCTAAATCAAAAACCCCAGATGAATCTTATACCCATATATTTAAACATCTCCATTGACATGTGTATGAATGATATCACAACTAAGATAACATGATATGCTTGTTATAATATTTTGTAATTATTATAAAAATGCATGTTGAGTGGTTATGGACTATGGTACATCCATGTGATGGATGTTTGCATGAATGCTTTTCTATTAACTGATTATATAAATGTATGTGCAAAAGTTGCAATAGGGGCTGGGTGCCCCTGATGTATTATATTATCAGCTATACCTTTCTTTCGTATGTTTTCAACTGTTGATTGAAATTTTTATATGTCGATGTAAAATAACAAAAAAAAATTATTTGAGAATAGATAGAAATTATTTTTCTCTATTTTTAAATATAGATCAAGTATTCATGGTAGACTTCATGGAGATGAAGACTAGACTACCAGACATTTAAGAGGCGCATTAAGATTGACCATGAGATGGTTCAATCAATGATGCACCTAGGATAGACCCATAAATCATCCTGTGGCTCAGATGATTTTTCAGAAGTCCATAACTATTAGATTTCTATTTATCTACTCTTATTTGCTAGTGGTTAGATTTAAAAATTATATATGATACATTTTATTATATATATTTTGGATGTACATGAGACCTAAATCTCTAATTTAAATTATATTAAGTTTTAATAGTGAAGTGTTAAGAACACTACCTATGCCTTCCTTCATGTCAAGCCAGTATTATATCAAGAACCAGAGTAGGCTTGTTGTACTATCCACAAGGCTTACTGCGAAGACTGATTTGATACTGTCTTAGTGCATAATAAAGCTAATGGTACTTAGCTCATACTAAGTCAATAGAATATGTCAAAAATTATAGTAAGTTTATTGTACTATCCACAAGGCTTGCTATAGTAATTGATATGATGTTGACTTAGTGATGCTTATGGTGTATTTTGATAGTGCTATCTTATTGTGCTATCCACAAGGATAGTATTATTCAAATATGATCATATAAGATTGAAAGGTACGATTTAACTAAAATACTATAGTTTATTTTACTATCCACAAAGCTAGAAGTATTTTAAAGACAAAAGTTAAGTTGAGAGTTACATGAGATGCAATTGGTAAAGAGTTACCTATCTTTGAACTCATAGGAGCTTGTTGTGCTATCCACAAGATTTTTATGAGGAATTGGAATCTCAACCCCACTAAGGAACTAGATTATAGGTTTTCTCGATTTCATACTTGAGGGCTATGAAATTTGTTAAAATAGTAGGAGATACAAATAGATAAAAATCTCATCTAAATTGTGCATGTCATTATGAGTAGTCTTTTTATGTTCTTATGTGCATATTTGCATCTTCACTATCACTGCATAGGATGTTTTTAAAATTGATCGAACATCATAGAATGGTTGAGGAACCTGAGAATAGTTTTCATATAGGGGTTAGTCTCCTATTCTCCTTATTTTGATTTGATCAGAGTTGATACTATATAGAAGAAAATACCGCATATAAGATATGGCAGAGTAATAGTATGACTGTCAAAATGTATCATGATTAACTTAATCATGTGATTAAGTCAATATCATAGATGGTGAGTTGATCTAGGATTAGGTCTTGCTAACTCTCCTAAGTTCCTTCTTTAGTATCTTCTAGGAGAAAAAGGTGAAGCATATCTTCACTATGGGTATCTAATATCATTACAGTAATGATGAGCATTAGAGATATTTGCAAGAATTGTCTTGCAAGTGTGAAGCAGTAGTAGGATGCAAAAGTTGAATCTGCTAATGGTTTGTACATGATACAAACTAGTTTACCATTGAGTATTTTAGCTTTAGCACTTTGGGTATGTGATACCTCATATAAGTCTCACTTATGCAAAGTATTGCTGGACCTATAAAGCTGAAGTGAGATGATTACTTGCCATTGAGCACTGATGGATAGTCCATTCATGCTAAGGCTATAGGAAGCTACTTATTTAGAAACTAGTAGACCATTGTTACATGCATTAATTTATCAAAACTATTATTTTAATTCCTATGTTATTGTAATATGGATTTAAAATTAATGTATAGAGTAAAAGTTACTCTTCTTCTGATAAAAATTTATGGCTATGATCTTATGTTTCTATCACTCAATGATGTTGTTCTTCATGTTGATGAGAACAAGAAATAAATATGTGATGGTCACATATCTCTGGCATTGCCAACTTGACTATTTTTGTGAGTCAAAAATAAACAAGTAATACAAAGAAGAATTTTTTGTCTGTATGATTATGAATCATATAAAACTTGTAAATCTTGTCTCATGAATAAAATGACCAAGATCCCATTTACTTGACATGGGAATAGGCAAGCAAGATATTAGGTCTTGAACATGTGGATGTTCGAAGACTAATAATATCTTGATCTAGAGATAGACACCCCATATGAGATATGGTGTATTCTTTAATATGCTTCACAAATCTCATTCTGGGGATATGCTTTAAAAATTGCTGCATATGTTCTGAATTAGATACCATAAAAATCTATTACTAGTACTCCATATGAGATATAAAAAAGAGGTAAGATGTAGGTTGCCCAACTTATGTGAAAAGTGTTAATGTACATAAGTTTGTGCTAGAACAGATTTATATATATTAGTTTATAGGTTATCCTAAGAGTAGTATGCGATACTGCTTCTACCATCCTACTGGACAAAAGTGTTTAGTCAGTAGGTATACCACATTTTAGGAAAAGAAATTTTTTCTAAGGGGATAGTAGGAGGATAATTGAACTTGAAAAGTTCAAGACCTATAAACTATCCTATCATAACCTGTGGAGTGTCCACAAGTTGATCCTCAATCAGATGTGCATATTGATGAGGCACAACTATGAAACACACCTCCTCATCGAAGGTCAATCCGAGTGTGTAATGTACCACTCAAATATGGATTTGTCATTGTGAATGACTATACACCATACATTATTGAGAATGATGTTTCTTTGACCTATTCGGAGATTGTCATGAGTAAAGACTGACAGATAGCTTGAAACCATGATATTCGAAATGAACTTTCTGTACATCAACCAAGTATGGACTATGGTTGAAGCACCTATGGGTATGACCCAACAAGTTGCTAACAAAAATGTCAATCCAGATTATTACTTGCTATAGCTACACACCATCTAGAGAGTTTATCTCTAGTGGGAAGGCAAATCTATTTATGGATTATAGCAGGATTTGAGAAGATGGTACTTCTTTTTTTGATGAAATAGTCAAAATATTTTACTTTATCAAATATAGATGAACCATGTATATGTGTAAGAAGACAAGTGAGAGTCTCACTGATTTCTTGTTATGTATGTAGTTAACATACAGTATATTGGGAAGGTAGTCCCGATATTACACTTGGTCAATGATATGCTTATCACAAAAGTTTTCATGGATAAAACTTGGGTTAAGTATCCAATATACTTAGTATCTATAGTGATAAATGTAAGTGGATGCTGGGCTTGTCCCAGTCTAGGTACATGAAATTTATGTTGAAAGGGTTCAACATGAATGGGTGTAAAAGAGTTTACTTACCCATATATTCAATATACCTCGCCTGATGTGGTTTATACCTTATACATAATCATTGATTTTAGATAGATTCATGATAGGATCTTTTGAAAACTGTGAAAAGTATTCTCAAAATATTTGAGAAGTACTAGAGGAGCAGTGAATTAAAAAAGTTCCAAACAGCAAACTGTGTTTGACTCAGCTAATTGCTGTTAGTAAAGATTGCTAAGAAAAGTAGCCAGATGAAAGGGTTCATCACTGAGTTGGGTATGGTCTCACCAAGTACCCACGCACATCCTATGGCACTTTCACCTCATTCATGATATAATCATAAAATGTGTTAATATTAAGAACATCATAATGGATTAGTTCACTAAGCCTTACATAGCAGCAGTGTGCTCGCTATCCTGATTGCATGGGCATCAGGTATAGGGGTGATTGGCTTTAGTGCAAGTAGGAGATTGAAAGAATAGTACCCTACAAGCCAATCATATGGGGATGCGAAGGAACTTTTCTGCAATATCTTCCTACTCATTTGCATGACATTAGTTATATTATTCAAGAGGTATTGTGTTTTATCATTTGCTACATCATATTTTTATGATTATGATAAACCCCATAGATTAGGACAATAATTTTAGGACTATGATGAGATCATGCCAGTGAGATCTAAAATCTTGATAGTCCTAATCTAAAATATTTTCAGTCATTGGATTATCGAGTCAGAGATCGATGATACCAATAAGACTGGTACATCCTATGTATGCTCGATGGAGAGGGTGGTGGTTGATCTTACAATCACTTGTGCGATGACACTAATACAAGGATGTAGGTGCTTATTAGAGAATGAGTTCACTGAACTGACCTATAGAAAGAACATCAAATGGAGCCTTACAGCATGTCGACAGATAATTCTTCAGTGGGAGTGGTGTAAGTGATCCTTTGACCTGAGATCATCATGATACCTCATGTACATGGATCCTTACTTTGATTTATTTTCTAGCATGTTATTTTGAGATATGTGTGGGATATTCTAGGTATGATGAAGTGTGCATGAAGGTTGTGAGTGGTCAATAAGGAATCGATCACTCCTCGTAGGAGGAGAGAATATCCTATGTGATCTCATAGGATGATGACTCTAAAAGTCTCTGATCAGAGCAGGAATGAATAGTAGAAAAGATTTCTATTAATTCATCGATCGAGTCATCATCATCAGATCGAGATACATATGGATAGATATTTGGGTTTGACATATTTTCATACCTATGATCTTTTTGGGATGTTGTATGATCGAAGGATTAAATTACATGATAACTCATCATGAAAGTATAATTTTGATATTTCTATCAAATTTCAAATCTTTCGGATAGTCATGACATGTTGCTAGACGTCAATCTTGACTTATAAACTCATCAAAATTAAAAAAAAATTAATTCGAGAATCAATTAAGAAGAGTCTTAGTTGATTGGGACTCTTAAGCTGACCTAATCTAATAAAATTAGGGTTATATCATGAGTCTGGATCCATTGCAAGCTAGATTTGGAGCCCAATGGATCACACACAATAAGGATTTGATCTTGATCCAATCTATTGGATTTATTATAAATCTAATGGGATAATTGAATTGCTAGCACATGAATTAACCTAAGTTTTCAATTGGGTTCAGTGCAAAAGTGTTCGTGCTAAGCTTAACTTGTTGCCTTGATCTAATGTGATTGAGTTTGAACCTATAATTAAATAGGTGGTTTATCTGATTTTTAATGAAAGAGTTTCATGTGAATAAACCTCTTCCATGCCATTCACCATGCAAGAAAAGAATGTAATGCCCCATTTATTTTGGCATTAAGAAGGAAGAGTCCTTCTCAATGTGGTATCTTAAATTTCTTACCAAGTTTACGTGTCTCTTTTTAATTCCTCATGTCATGGGATGGCCCTTGGGATTGTGGGTGCAGATAAGAAGGAGGAGTCCTTCTTTTGGAAGGAAATTGAATGCCACAAATAAATGGGATGCCACATTTTTTGGATGATATGGTGGAGTCCTTAATTTCATAGACTCTTTGTTTTCTCATGCAATTCCCTTTCCCACGCACCATATGATGGTGTTTTGATTTTTCTTAGTAGAGGAAGAGTCCTTCTGCTTGTAAATCATCTTTTATTCCATGCCTTATTGCTTTGTATTCCATGCAAAAAATTATTTCACCATGTGGAATGTTTAATGTGAAGAGATTGGTGTCCCATGGTATCACCTCTCATTTCCTATATAAAGGGGGCACTACATTTGGCTTTGATGTCTAATTTTGGCTGAGTCTAGGCATAGGAATGAGAGGAAAAAGAGAGAAAAATCTGGGATAAAGATAAGGAAAAAGAGAGGAAGAAAAATAGAAAGGCAGAGTAGAGAGAAAAAAAAGTATGAGATGCTTATCCTAAAATCAGATTGTTCAAGTGTTGAACATCTGATTTAATTTTTATGTGGTGAGATCTTTTAGAAAAGAGTTCCTAGAGTAGTCCTAGTAGAGGTCTTGAAGGCATACAAGCAATGGTGCAATCTGTTCTTACAAAAGATATTCGATGGCGAACTTATGAAGAAGGCTGCAGCACCATCTCGAATTGGGAAGGGCTTGATCAGTCCTGTGTGGATCATCATTAGAGGATTTTTACTTTAGAGTCTTACGAAGATCTCGAGATTATCAGTTCATAGTTTTCATGATGGTATATGACTTCTGATCTTCTCTTGTTGCGCATGCTTATGATATTTGATTGCAATCATCAAGGTATTCCTAGGACTTTGGAGTTTTGGTACTCTAATTTAATTGTTAAACCTTATTTTCAATTATTGAATGCATATAAAAATTTTAAAATTTATATTCTGCTGCATCATCAGAATCCAACAGCATGGAGGTTGTGAATGGTCAACAAGGAATCGACCACCCCTTGTAAGATGAGAGAACATCATATGTAGTCTCATAAGATGATGACTCTAAGAGTCTCTGACTAGAGTAGGAATGAACAGTAGAAAGAGTTTCTACTAATTCATCAATCGAGTCATCATCATCAAATCAAAATAGATATGGATAGATATTTGGGCTTGACATGATTTCATGCCCATGGCCTGTCTGTGATGTGTGATCGAAGGATTGAATTGTATGGTAACTCATCATGAAATGATAATTTTGATATTTTTATCAAATTTTATATTTTTTAGATAGTTAGACATGTTGCTAGACATCAATCTTGACTTGTGCACTTACATAAATTAAAAGAGTTTAATTTAAAAATTAATTAGAAGGTGTTCTAATTAATTGGTGCATTTGGATTGACCTAATCTAATTGGATTAGTTTACATCATGAGCCTGAGTCCATTACTGGCTAGATATAGAATCCAATGGGTCACATGTTAGGAATTTGATCTTGATCTAATCTAGTTGGATTTATTGTAAATCCTATGGGTTAATTAAATTGCTAGCATATGAATTAACTCAAGTTCCCAATTGAATTTGGTGCCAAGGTGTTTGTGCTAACCCTAATCTTATTGTCTTGATCTAACTGGATTAGGCTTAATGTAATTGATTTCTTATCTTATCATGAAAGAGTTCATGTGAACTAGACTTCATCCACACCACTACACCTTTCTCCATGCCATTTTAATTTGGAAGTGCCCCATTTAATTTGGCGAAAAGTCCTTCTTGACTAAGACTCTTAGTTTCCCTTGCCACCTCATATCCAATGCCACTCTTTTTATTTTTTGTGCCATCAGATGGCATTTTGGAATGTGTCAGCATAGAAGAGGAGGAGTCTTTCTGTATGAAGGTTCTTCCATGCCCATTTAAATCACACGGTGAATTAAATCACCGCATGAGAAAGTCTAGCACCATGGGATGTTTTAGTGCCCCTTCATTTCCTATTTAAAGGGGGAGCTACATCAGGTTGGCGTGCACATTCCTTGGTTGCTTAGGCATGGGATCATGTAAGGAAAAGAAGGAAAAAAATTAGAAAAAAGGGCAAGGAAAAAAGTGAAAAAAAAAAGAAAGAGGAAAGACAAGAGAGAAAAAGGAAAGGCAAGAGTTGCTTATCTTAGGATTTAGAATATCCAAAACTTGAATTTCTGAATAATTCTTGGGTGATGAGATCTTTTGAGAAAAGATCCTTGGTGTGGCTTTTGTGGAGGATTGAAGGCTATTAGGTGGTGGTGCAAACCGTTCTTGAAAATGAAAAGGTTAGCAGTACACTTGAGAAGAAGGCTGCAACACTACATCTATTGAGGACCCTGATCAATCCTGTGTGGATCATCATTGGAGGACGTCCATCTTGGTGTCTTGTGGAGATCGTTCTATCATCGAATCATCATCTTCAGAAGGTATATTATCTGCCTTATTGCATACTTGATTTGTTTGATTAAAATCTATAAAGTATTCCTAGGGTTTGTGTTTCGATTGGCTAGTTTTAAGTGTTAAAACTTATTTTATGCATATAAAAATTTTTGAAAATTACTTTTCACTGTATGATCGAAATCAAACAGTAGTATCAGAGCTATCTTTGTTAGATTCAATCAAACAGATGCTATTGTTGTAATATAGATTAGATCTAATTTATATAATGCCATCTTGTTTTAATCGTGAGATCCAAAACAATAGTGGAAGCTAAATTTATTTTTAAAATAAATTCTCTAAAATAAACTAAAAATCAATTACAAAAGTCTAACTAGAAACTTCTTCTCTCTGTGAAAAATTGTCTACCTCTAATAGTCTAGCCCGTATCTTAGAAATCAACCAATTGCCAGGTTTCAACTATAAGGATTGGCTAAAGGACTTGAAAAGTATTTTAAATTTTGAGAAGCTAGATTGTGTCCTAGACCAGAAATGCTGATATGGACCTTGAAAAGTTATAGGGATATATCTTTAAAAGGTATGTCGGATCTGCTCATGATTGAGGCTAATTTTATAATTTTTTCTACTATCAGTTGGGTAATAGACTCTGATTCTAGTATACATTTATGTACTTCAATGCAGGATCTTAAGGAATGTAGAAGATTAAGGCTAGGAGAGATAACCCTACAAGTAGACAATGGAGTAAGAGTTGCTGCTATGATCGTAGGGATCTATCCTCTTCGACTACCATCTGATTTCTGTCTAGAACTAAGGGACTGTTACTGTGTACCTACTGCGAACATAAATTTGATTTTTGTTTCATGCTTAGTACAGAATGATTATGAAATTAGTTTTAATAAGGATCATTATACCATTTATTTTGAAAATAAAATGGTTGTACATGGTTACTTAATCAATAGTCTCTACTATTTGTATGTTGATGTAGATGAGTCAATTAATTTATCTGAAAAAATTGTGAGTGATATTGGATCTAAGAGATTCAAAGATGAGATTAATCTAAAGTACATGTGGCACCTTAAGCTAGGACATATCAGAGAAGAAAAGATTAACAGACTAGTGAAAGATGATCTTTCAGACTCGTTAATAGACTGATGAAAGATGGTCTTTTAGACTCATTCTCAGATGAGTCGTATCCAGTCTATGAGTTGTACCTTTAGAAAAAAATGATCAAGCTTCTCTTTGTGGGACATAGAGAAAAGACCACTGAAGTCTTGGCTCTGGTACATACTAATATGTGTGACGCATTTGATGTGTCGGTCAGAGGAGGTTATCTCTACTTCATCATCTTTATCGATGATTTTTTATAGTACGAATATGTATTCTTATGAGGCATAAATCTAAAATCTTTGAAAGATTCAAGAACTTCAAATGTGAGGTAGAGAAATAAATTAAAAAATCACTTAAGATACTTCAATCAGATCGTGGAGAATTTCTCAGTTATCTCAAGACAAACGACATAGTCTTTCAATAGACTCCACCTGGAACGCCTCAGCTCAATAAGGTTTCAAAATGGAGAAATCAGATTCAATTGGATATGGTTCGATCCATGATGAGCTTCACCAACCTCTTTTTATTTATTTGGGGACACGTCTTAATAATTGCCAATTACTTAATTAATAGGGTTCCTTCTAAATTCATTCCTACCATACCACATGAGATGTGGCATAGTAAGAAGCCAAATTTTGGTTATCTCAGAATTTGAAGATATCCAGTCTATGTCAAATAATAATAGATAGATAAATTAGAGGCTAGATCTATGAGAACTCATTTTATAGGATACCCAAAAGAGTCTTTGAGGTACTATTTTTATCTTTTGAAGGGTCATAATATGATTGTGAGCCGGCATGCCAAATTTTTGAAAAAAAATTTTATCTAGGATGGAGGTAGTAGGAGAAAAATTCAGCTCGAAGAGAGTACCTCTGAAGAGCGACGAGCCATAGAGCCTGTGGAACCCATTCCACTTCGTAGATTCAATAGGATCATACATCATCCTAAATGATATATGGATCTGCTGGAAGGGGATGTAGAGAAAATATTCCTCATAGATGATATGGACCATGTTGATGATCCTAAAATCTATGATGAGGTGATGTCAGACATCGACTCTGAGAAATGGTTAGACGCAATGAGGTCAGAGATTGACTCAATGCATACCAACCAGATCTGGACCTTAGTAGATCCACCAGTAGAAATAGTTTTTATTGGATGTAAATAGATCTTTAAGAGAAAGATCGGTTCAGATGGAAAGGTAATCTTTAAAGTGAGGCTTGTGGCTAAAGGTTGTAGTCAAGGTGAAGGCGTTGACTATCAGGATACCTTCTCCTTAGTTGCCATGCTAAAATTCATTCGAACATTGCTTGCTGTTGCAGCAGCTTATGACTATGAGATATGGTAGATAGATGTGAACACTGTCTTTCTAAATGGATATCTTGAGAAAGATATCTAATGGAGCAGCCTCTAGGTTTTACATCTAGTGATGGAGATTATCAGGTCTGCAAAATGCAAAGGTCTATTTATGGACTAAAGTAAGCATCTTGAAGTTAGAATACTCAATTCAATGATACGATCAAATCATTTGATTTCATCAAGAACGAGGAGGAACCATGCATATTCAAGAAGGTTAGTGGAAGGACTATCACATTTCTCGTATTATACGTGAATGACATCCTTCTAATTGGGAATGACATTCCCATGATGACTTCTATGAAAGTTTGGTTGTCTAAAGAGTTCTCCATAAAAGACTTTGGAGAAGCATCCTATATTCTAAAAATAAAAGTCTATAGAGATAGATTTAAGAGGATGATAGGTTTGTCACAGTAATTGTACATAGAGAAAATACTAAAGTGATTCAGTATGAAAAACTCTAAGAGGGATCTATTATCCTTCAGGCATGGAGTTCATCTCTCCAAGAAGATGTGTCCTAGCACACCTGAGGAGATTCAGCGTATGAGCAAGATCCCTTAGGCTTCTGCTATTGGGAGCCTCATGTATGCTATGCTATATATTCGAGCTGATATTGCTCTTGCTGTAAGTATTACAAGTAGATATCAGTCGAATCCAGATAAGGAACACTAGATTGTTGTAAAGAATATCCTTAAGTACTTGAGAAGGATTAAGGATCTCTTCTTGATCATTGGAGGAGGAGACTTGCGGGTATAGGGATACATAAACTTAGACTTTATATCTGACATTGATGATAAAAAATCTACATCAAGTTTTGTATTCTTGTATAATGGTGGTGTGATTAGTTAGAAAAGTTTTGAGAAATCGATTATTGTAGATTCCACCATGAAGGTAGAATATATCGTTGCATCGAAAGCTGCTAAGGATTCTGTTTCAAGATGTTCGTTATGGAGCAGGGTGTGATACCATCAGATGTCGTTCTACTTTTCTGTAACAATAATGGTATCATAGCACTCGCTAAGAAATTGAGATCCCACTAGAAGTCTAAGCACATCGAGTGACATTTTCATCTGATTCATAAATATTTCAAGAAGAAGTTCATTGAGAAGTAGAGAGTCAACTCCACAGAGAATGTGACTGACCTGCTGACTAAGCTATAGAGCCAATAGAAGACTGAAGCTTACCTTGAGAAGATGGGGCTTAAGTTTATGACCAATTAACTTTAGATCAAGTGGGAGTTTGTTAGATGTATGCACTGAAGCCAGATTGGCTGATATATATTCACCTTCTATGGCCATAATTTTGTAATAAAAATTATGAAATAAAAAAAAAATTAGATTTTTTTCATCCATGTGTTTAAAATGTGTCCATGAATCATCCAAAGAATTAACGGATGATGACACATATTCTCAAGAGTTAAGAATTTGAGATATATGTTATTAGTGGTTAATTCTTAAATACTTTCGATCGATAGATCATCATGAAGATGGTAACTGATCCGGATAGATCAGTATATAGATCGCTTCTCTTTATGGGTAGACGAGTCTCAAGTCGATAGTATGGAGATACTGAAGTGAGAGTTCAGGTTGAAAGAATAATACCCTACAAGCCAATCGCATATGGGATGCGATCAGATATTTTCTGTAATTTTATCTTCTAAACTCATGTAATTGATATTATTATTTAATAAAATAAGTATTTTGATTCATTATATGCTGCATCTTATTATTATTATTATGATTATAATGAACTTCATAGGTCTGGACAATGGTTTTAGGGTTGTGATGAGATCACGCCAGTGAGACCTAAATCTTTGATAGCCATGACCTAAAATATTCTAAATCATTGGTTCATTAAGTCAGAGATCAATGATACCGGTAAGACTGGCATGTCCTATGTATGCTCAATAATGAGGGTGATTGATCTCATAACCATTTGTGTGGTGACACTAATATAAAGATGTAGGTGTTCATTAGAGAATGATTTCACTGAATAAAGCTGTGAGAGAACATCTGATGGAATCTTATTTACATGTCAGCTGATGATTTTCTAGTGAGAGTTATGTAAGTGATCTTTTGACCTGAGATCACCATAGTACCTTGTGTACATGAATTCATATTTTGGTTCACTGCCTAACTTAGTTCTTTGATCCTTGTGTGGGATGTTTTGGATGTGATGAAGTGTGCATGAAGGTTGTGAGTGAACAATAAGGGATCAATCACTCCTAATAAGAGGAGCGAACATCCTATATGATCTCATAGGTCGATGATTCTAGAATTCTTTGGCCAAAGTAGGATGATAATTAAAAAGAAATTTTTAATATATCATCCACTGAATCATTGCCTTCTGATCGAGATACATATAGATAAGAAATTGAGTTTGACATGATTCCATACCCACAGCTCATTTGGGATGTTGTTTGATTGAAGGATTGAATTACACGATAACTTACCACTGAAGGATATTTTTTTATTTTTTTTTTATAAAAATTTAAAATCTTTTGGATAGTCATGATACATTGCTAAACATCAATCTTGATTTATGGGCTCATCAGAATTAAAAGAGTTTAATTCAAAAATTAATTAGAAAGAGTCCTACTTGATTGAAACTCTTGAGCTGACCTAATCTGATTGGATTAGGATTATGTCAAGAGTCTGTGTCTACTGCTGGCTAGATTTAGAACCCAATAGGTCATATACTTTAGAATTTAGTTTTGATCTGATTTAATTAGAATTTAATATAAATTTTAGGGGTTAATTTGATATGCTAGCATATTGTATTAACCCAAGTTTCTAAATAGGTTCAGTTCAAAGCGTTTGAGCTAAACTAAACCAGTTGCTTTTGACCTAATAGGATTGAATCTAATTTAATTTGGTTCTTATCCAACTTAGAAGTATTTCAAGTGTGGAAGTAATTCTCTGTGCCCACTAGGTCTCACACCCAAAATAAATTGCTGCCCCACTCTTTGTTGCATTGAGATGTGAAGAGTCCTTCTTAAAGAAGACTATTATCCATCTCTTCGGTTCTTATCCAGATACTTAACTATTACATGCTGATTTTAATGTGGAAATTTATGAGGCATAGAAGAGGAGGATACCTTTTGTGTGAAGGCTCTTCTACACCAAAAATAAATCACGGTGATTTATTTCACCGTATGAGAAGTTGGAGCACCAAGAGTTGGTGCCCTTTGGTCCTTCCTCACATCCCCTCTTAGCCTATTTATATGGGGCATCCCATATGGGCTAATGGTTGGATTTTGGATGAAAATCAGAGCCAATTTATGTGTAATAGAGAGAAAAAATTCTAGAAAAAATTTGAGAAAAAGAGAGAAAAATTTGAGAGGAAAAGTTATAAGAAGGGTGGTGAGAGAATTAGCAAGAGTTGCTAGTTAGCCCTAGGGTTTGATTTTTTCATGTATTGGAGTCCAAAATCAAATCCTAAGTTGTGAGACTACTAAAGAGTGTTCTCTTAGTATGATTCTGGTGATAAAATCGAAGGTGGTTGGATGTTGGTATGATCATACTTCGAGTTCAAAGCCGACAGTATTCTTGTGAAGAAAGGGTTGCGGTGGCACACTAGTTAGGAAGGATCTTGGCCAACTTTCGTGTGGATCATCATTGGAGGGATTATACTTTAGAGTCTCATGGAGGTCACCATCTTACCATACTACTCATTGGAAGAAATATAAACTTCTATCTTTTTGCATGCTTGTTTGTGTTTTGTTCGACATCTACAAGATGATTCTAGGATTTGAGTTTTGGTTCGATAGTTTTAATTGTTAAAACTATTGATATATTTATTTTAAAATTTTTTAAATTCAATTTTCACTATGTGACTAGAACCCAATAGTGGTATCAGAGCCATTCTTGTTAGATTCGATCAAACAAGTATAAAGTTATAGTACAAAATTGTTCTAGTTCATATATTGCCAAAAATGTTGCATCAATTTCTAGCATCAATTTTAAAATCAAAAATTAGTTTTGACTTTATAAACTATGGATTTAAATTTTAATTATTAAAATTATATTTTATGATAATATAAAATTTATAGTTTCATGGTTGCTTGATGGTTAATTTGACTTTTGATTAAGTGTGTTATATATGCCTAATTTGATTAGGGTCTATTATTCAATTTGGCTAAACTTGTTATGTTTGTTAAGTCATTTTGTGCACCCTTATATGATTTTTTGGCATGTCAATATGATGTTTATTACAACTTGTAAAAGCATGCCGAATTGCATAATATGTATAGTATATTTTATATAGTTATAATTAGGATGTGTTGAGACTAGTTTAAAGATCCTCTATAAAATTATATTAAGTTGTAATATCGGGATTCACTTTCAAATCAAATATCGAATTCATTTGATCAATTGGTGTCTAGATAAGTGTTAAAGATGATTTTTTAATTAGGTCTATATGCTAGCCTGGCCAACTTTGTTAGTGTCAAAGAAAAGTGACGGGAAGCCTCCCACCTACTAACCTGACCAATTTGATCTTTTTGAATTTCGAAGTTAGATTGATTAGTAATGTAGACACTACAAGGATCTTCCTTCAAGCTTGATCAATAGAGTATGTCAAGATCTTAGTGAGCTTGTTGTGCTATCCACAAGGCTTACTATAGAAATTGATATGATGTTGACTAAGTGCATATTGGTGCTTATGGCATATTTTGAATAGTGTTGCTTTGTTCTGCTATCCACAAGGACAGTATTGTTTAAGTATGACCATATAGGATTGAAAGATTAACTTAACTAGAACACTATAGTTTGTTATGCTATCCACAAGACTATGAGTGATCTAGAGGCAAGAGAGAAAAATATTGAGAATTGTATGAAGTATAATTGGTAAAGAGTTATCTACTCTTAAACTCATGAATTCTTGTTGTGCTATCCACAAGGTATTTGTGAAGAATAGAGATCTCAACCTCACTTAGAAACATAAGGATGTTTCTTATTTTTCATATTTAAGGGCTATAAAATTCGTTAAAATAGTAGGAGACACAATTAGACAAAAGCCTTAATCTAGTTGTGTATGTCATCATGAGTTGTCTGCTTATATTATGTTCTTATTTTTATAGATTAATTGTACATATGGCATCCTCACTATCACTTAGAGCATACTAGATGCTAACAGATTGACCGGACCAAACTACATCGACTAGTTAAGAAATCTGAGAATTATTCTCACTCAAGAGAAAGTCTCCTACATACTGGATATACCTGCACCTGATACGATTGGAGAAGATGCATCTGAGGAAGAAAGGATCACATATAAGATGTGGAAGAATGATAGTGTGACTATCAAATGCATCATGCTTGCCTCAATGAGCAATGAGCTTCAGAGGCAGTATGAGGACATGGATGTTCCTTCTATACTCCTTAATCTTAAGGAGTTATATGGGGAATAAAGTCGAACTGTTAAATATAAGATATCTAAGCAGTTATTTCATACCCGCATGACTGAAGGTACATCTATGCAAACTCATGTCCTGAAGATGATTGACTTGATTACTCATCTGGGATAGTTGGGTTTCACTATGGATGGTGAACTGAGCCAGGATTTGATCCTGCAGTCTCTCTCTGATTTTTTCTCTCAGTTTGTCATAAACTTCCATATGAACAAACTGAATATCAATCTGCCTGAACTATTGAACATGCTGAAACAGTAGAGAGCCATTTCAAAGGTGAAAAGATTTCAGTTCTTCTCATCGATAAGATCAACAAGAAGAAAGATAAGAAAGATTCCAAGAAAAAATTGAAACCTAAGACTGGCATCTCTAAGAAGAAGGTGAAAAAGGTCTCCATCAAAGGTACTTGCTATCACTATGGCAAGGAGGGCCACTAGAAGAAAAATTGCAAAGAATATCTTGCAACTGTGAAACAAGCAAATGTTGCTAAAGATTTGTATATGATGCAAACTAACTTATCATCAAGTACTTCAATTTTAGATTCTTGAGTATTGGATACCACCTGTGGCTCACACTTTTGCAAATCATTATCGGGTCTGCAGAAAATAAAGAGTCTGAATAAAGGTGACTTCGAGCTATTCGACGTTAGTGGAGAGTTCATTCAGATCGAAATTATGGGAACCAGAATTTTGAAGTTGCCTTCGTACAAAGTTTTGGAACTGAAGATCTATTATTATATTCTTAATATTATTAGAAATATTATTTCTGTACCCTTATTATTAGAACAAGATTTTGAAATAAAAGCAAAGAACAATGGTTGTTCTATCTATTCTTCTAACAAATTTTATGAAAATATTTATATTGATAATGATCTTCTATTCCTATCAATTAATAATAATATACTTCATGTTGAAAATATGAAGAAAAAAAAGAAAGAGGATGTGAATATCACATACTTTTAGCACTGTCTACTTGGTCATATAAATGAGTTAAGAATTAATAAGTTATACAAAGATAAATTCTTTGATCCTTATGATTTTGAATCATATAAAACTTATGAATCTTGTCTCATGGATAAAATGACCAAGACTCCATTTACTGGATATAGAGAAAGGGTGAGTGACATCTTGGATCTTGTAATACTGATGTTTGTGGTCTAATATCGACTCAAGCTAGAGGTGGATACTTTTACTTCATCACATTCACTGATGATATATCTAGATTTGGATATATATATTTCATGAAATATAAATCCAAAGCCTTTGACAAATTTAAAGAGTATCAAAGTATGGTTGAGAAACAAACTGATAAAAGTATTAAAGCTCTTCGATTTGATCAAGGAGGAGAATACTTGACTAGTAAGTTTCTCGATCATTTAAAATAAACTAGTATAATCTCTCAATGGACACCTCCTTACACTCCACAATTAAATAAAATTGTAGAAAGGAGGAATTGCACCTTATTAGATATTATGCGGTTTATGATGTGTTTCATGGATCTTCCTATCTTCTTTTGGAGATATGCTCTCGAGGCTATGGCATATGTTTTGAGCAAAGTGCCATCAAATTTGTGTCTAGCACTCCGTATAAGATATGGAAAGGAAAGAAGCCCAATCTTAAATATCTTAAGATTTGGGATTATCCTACTTATGTGAAAAATATTGATGGACAAAAGCTTAGTGCTAGGTCAGAAAAATGCAGGTTTGTGAGTTATCCCAAGGAGAGTATAGGATACTACTTCTACCACCCTATTCAATAAAAAGTGTTTGTTGGTAGGCATGCCATTTTTTTGGAGAAAGAGTTTATCCAAGAAGGAGGCAGTGGGAGGTTTGTTGAACTTGAGGAAGTTCAACCCTACAACCTATCTAGAATTCACAAGCTGATTCTTAACCAGATGTGCCCATTGTTGAGGCACAACCACAACACATACTTTCTCTCCAAAGGTCAAGTAGAGTGCATAATGTACCACTCAGATATGGATTTATCATTGAGAATGACAACACATCTTATATTATTGAGAATGATGATCCCATGACTTATTTGGAAGCTGTCATGAGTAGTGACTCTAACAAATGGCTCAATGTCATGAAATTCAAAATGGACTCCATGTAAACCAACCAAGTTTGGACTTTGGTTGATGCACCTGAGGGTGTAACCCCAATAGGCTGTAAATGGATCTTCAAGAGAAAGATTGGAGCAGATGGCTAGGTAGAGACTTATAAGGCTAGGCTGGTGATAAAAAGTTTCAGACAAAAATAAGGTGTTGATTATAAAGAAATCTTTTCATCAGTAGCCATGCTCAAGTCTATTAGGATTATGCTTGCTATTGCTGCATACCATTACTATGAAATCTGACAGATAGATGTCAAGACTACTTTCCTCAATAAAAACCTTAAGGAAGAAGTTTATATGACTCAGCCAAAGAAATTTATCTCTAATGGAAGAGTAAATCAGGTATACAAGCTGAATAGATCTATTTATGGATTAAAACAAGCATTGAGGAGCTGGAACATCCATTTTGATGAGACAGTCAAATCGTTTGGCTTTATCAAAAATTTGGATAAACTTTGTGTATACAAGAAGACTAGTGAGAGTACTATTATCTTCTTGATCTTGTATGTAGATGACATATTGCTCATTAGGAATGATATCCCTATATTGCAATTGGTCAAGACATAGCTATCACAAAAGTTTTTCATGAAAGACTTGGGTGAAGCATCCTATATACTTGGTATAAAGATCTATAGGGATAGATCAAAGAGAATGTTTGGCTTGTCCCAGTCTAGGTACATAGACTTTGTGTTGAAGAGGTTCAACATGGAAGAAAGTAAAAGATGTTACTTGCCCATGGGTCATGGCATACAACTTTCTAAGAAGTTGTCTTCTAAGACACCTAAAGAGAGAAATAGAATGAGTTCTATTCCTTATGCTTTGACTATAGGATCTATTATATATACTATGCTATGTACCAGACCTAATGTGGCTTATGCCTTGGGCATTGTAAGCAGATTTCAGGTTGATCCCAGGGAGAATTATTGGAAAGCTATGAAAAATATACTCAAGTACTTGAGAAGGACTAAAGATGTTTTTCTCATATATGGAGGATCTGATTTAAAATTGAAAGATTATACTAATTCTAATTTTCAATCTAATTCGGATGATAGCAAATCCATATCTGGGTATGTGTTCATCCTGTATGGTGGAGCAGTAAGTTGAAAAAGTTTCAAACGACAAACTATTGCTGACTTAGTCACTAAGGCCGAATATATTGCTGCTAGTGAAGCTGCTAAGGAGGCCATTTGGATGAAAAAATTTATCTCAGAATTGGGTGTGGTTCTAGAGATTGAACAATCAGTGCCCCTTTATTGTGACAATACTGGGATAGTTGCTCAAGCCAAGGAACCGAGGTCTCATCATAAATCTAAATATATTCTAAGACAGTTCCATCTCGTTCGGGAGATAGTCAAAAAATATGATGTGATCGTAGAGTGAGTTGATACCAAGAACAATATAGCAAACCCATTCACTAAGGCCTTATCATTGCAGCAGTTTGACTGCCACCTTGATTGCATGGGCATCAAGTATAGGGATGATTGACTTTAGTACAAGTGAGAGATTGAAAGAATAATGCCCTACAAGTCAATCACATATGGGATACGATCAGGTATTTTCTATAATTTTATCTTCCAAACTCATGTAATTGATATTATTATTTAATAAAATAAATATTTTGATTCACTATATGCTGCATCTTATTATTATTATTAAGATTATAATGAACCCCATAGGTCTGGGCAATGATTTTAGGATCATAATGAGATCACGCTAGTGAGATCTAAATTCTTGATAGCCATGACCTAAAATATTTTTAGTCATTGATTCATTGAGTCGGGGATCAATAATATCGATAAGACTGGCATGTCCTATGTATGCTCAGTGATGAAAGTGGTTGATCTCATAACCACTTGTGTGGTGACACTAATACAAGGATGTGGATGCTCATTAGAGAATGAGTTCACTGAATAGACCTGCAAGAGAATATCTGATGGAGTCTTATTTATATGTCAGCTGATGATTCTCTAGTGAGAGTTATGCAAGTGATCCTTTGATCTGAGATTGCTATGGTACCTTGTGTACATGAATCTATATTATGGTTCACTACCCAACTTGATTCTCTGATCTTTGTATGAGGTGTTCTGAATGTGGTGAAGTATGCATGGAGGTTGTAAGTGATCAATAAGGGATCAGTCACTCCTAATAAGGAGAGTGAACATCCTATGTGATCTCATAGATCGATGATTCTGAAAGTCTTTGGCCAAAACAAGATGATAATTAGAAAGAGTTTTTAATGTATCTTCAACTGAATCATTACTTTTGATTAAGATACATATAGATAAGTAATTGAATTTGACATGATTCTATACCCACAGCTCATCTGAAAAGTTGTTTGACTGAAGGATTAAATTACACGGTAACTTACCACTGAAGGATATTTTGATAATTTTTCATCAAAATTTTAAATCTTTCGGATAGTCATGATATATTTATAGACATCAATCTTGACTTATGGGCTCATCAGAATTAAAAAAATTTAATTCAAGAATTAATTAGGAAGAGTCCTAGTTGATCGAGACTCTTCAACTGACCTAATCTAATCAAATTAGGATTACGTCAAGAGTCTGTATCTACTACTGGTTAGATTTGGAACGCAATGAGTTATAAATTTTAAAATTTAATTTTGATCTGATTTAATTATAATTTAATATAAATTTTAGGGGTTAATTAGATATGCTAGCACATTGTATTAACCCAAGTTCCTAAATAGGTTCATTTCAAAGCGTTTGAGCTAAACCAGACCAGTTATCTTTGACCTAATGGGATTGGATCTAATTTAATTTAGTTCTTATCCAACTTGGAAGTATTTTAAGTGTGGAAGGAGTCTTCTGCACCCACCAGGTTTCATGCCAGAAATAAATTGCTGCCCCCCTCTTTATTGTATTGAGATGTGAAGAGTCCTTCTTAAAAAAGACTCTTATCCATCTCTTTGGTTCTCATCCAAATACTTAACTATTACATGCTGATATTAATGTGAAAATTTATGAGGTGTAGAAGAGGAGGAGTCCTTCTGTGTGAAGGCTCTTCTGTGCTAAAAATAAATCACGATGATTTATTTCACTATGTGAGAAGTTGGAGTGCCAAGAGTTGGCGCCCCTTGGTCCTTCCTTACATCCCCTCTTAGCCTATTTATATGGGGCATCCCATATGGGCTAATAGGTGAATTTGGGTGAAAATCAGAGCCAATTGGCATGCAATAAAGAAAAAAAATTTTAGAAAAAAATTTTAAAAAAGAGAGAAAAATTTGAGAGGAAAAATTATAAGAAGGGTGGTGAGAGAATTAGCAAGAGTTGCTAGTTAGCCCTAGAATTTGATTTTTCTATATATTGGAGCCTAAAATCAGAACCTAGGTTATGAGACTGCTGAAGAGTGTTCTCTTGGTATGATTCTGGTGATAAAATTGAAGGTGATTGGATGTTGGTGTGATCGTATTTCAAGTTTGAAACCGGTAGTGTTCTTATGAAGAAAAGGCTACGGTTGCACACTGATTAGGAAGGACCTTGGCCAACTTTCGTGTGGATCACTGTTGGAGGGCTTCTAGTTTGGAGTTTCATGGAGGTCACCATCTTGCCATACTACTCATTGGAGGAAGTATAAATTTCTATCTCTTTGCATGCTTGTTTGTATTTTGTTCAACATCTACAAGATGATTCTAGGATTTAGATTTCGGTTCAATAGTTTTAATTGTTAAAACTATTGATACATTTATTTTAAAATTTTTTAAATTTAATTTTTATTGTGTGATCAAAATCCAACACAGATGCTTGATAAAGGTCAAGAGTACTGAACATGACCAACATGAAAAGTCACTATAATAGCTACCTACTCGCTGGTGGCTTATGCAAAGTTGCAGTGGTGTAGATAGTTCTTTGACCTGCAATGTCTTGACTGTTCATAATGGGATTGCTGTAGTTTGACTATATCAATACTTGGTTACCTAGCCATTTAGAACTTTGAGGTATATATTGGCTATAGTAGGTCTATTGTAGGAATAAGGTGTGCACCAAGATGGGATCTATCGATCCTGGTAGATAGGGAGAGATCCTATGCAGTTCATGAGACTGAGTCCTAAAATTTATGACCATGGTAGGTAAATGATGGAAAAAAATTTTCATAAGACTTCATATGGACTTGAGTCAATTGAACCTGATATATGATGGATGAACGGATTTGACGAGTGATCCTTGACCTGCATTTTATCATGACTCACGGTAGAAAAATCAAACTATATGATAACAGTATCTAAAGGTTCAATATTTCATTCTATTAGATTATCAGTACATACTGCAAGGTGTCACTGATGGATTATGAGACTCATCGAGCATCATCATGATGATCATGATCCTTGATGGACAGAGTTAGAATTATTCCAATCCATCGAAAGAAGTTTCGATGATATTATGATGAAGATCACAATATATCTCACTACCAGACAGAATAGAACTTATGGGTTATATACAAAAGAGGTCTTTATTCGATCAGATGATTGATTAGTGATTATAAATCACTATTGGGTATAATCATTAATGTGATTGATGATTAATCCAATGTAAGAGTTGCAATAATATAATTCACTAAGAGTTTGTGAGTCGTGGGAGGATTAATTAGCAATTGGATTGCTAATTGACTCAATTTGATTGAGCAATAGGGCTGAAATCAAGTCTAATTAAATTGGATTCAATTTAGATTGGTTTGGATTTGATTAGATCAAGCCGATTGAGTTATGAGATAACTCAATTACAAGAGAGACTAGTTCCTAATTTGATTAGGAATTGGGTTTAACTAATTTTCTAATTGGATTAGGATTTTATTAAGAAAAATGGGTTCCTAATTAGATTAGATTTTCTCTTCTCTTTGGGTGCAACCAAATAAGATTTGGTTGAGTTCAATTAAGCGCAACCAATTTTTAAGATGGTTGGGAATTGATTTAGTACCAAAAGAGGAGTCCCAGCCTACTGGAACTCGCTCTCCCTAGCACCCCCCACTATAATGTCATGCCCCATATAAGAAGCCACACCCTCTTATTTTTTATGGGAGACATCTCATGCAAAAGGTAGATGTCGCCCCTCTTCTCAATGCCCTAGGTTTGGATGAAGATAATAAAGGTTTAAAATTTGATTTGATTCCTTATCAGGATGAGGTTTGACCTCATCCAAATCCCTTGATGCCATACCATAAAAGAAAACTTTTTGTGTGACAAAAAGGAGAGTTTTTCATCATGGAAATCTGTTAGGGGTGTGAGGTATTTTTAGTGTGAGAAAGGGTTTCTCAATGCAAGAAAAAAAAAAAAAAGGGACGGGCGGTGGTCTTCATGTGTGCATGAGATTGAGAGAGGTGCACATCATCTTTAGGGTTTCATTCTCTTGTGGGGTTGGGTTTTTGAGATAAGAAAATAAAATAGAAAGAAAGGGGTTTCTCCTATTCCACATCTTCTTCTTCCTTCTCCACATATTCTTCCTCCTATTCCTCTTTAGAGATTTGAGAGTTTTAGAGTTTTGAAGAAGAAACCAGAATTAACCATCAAGAAGAGACTTCTACAAGGGAGCTAGCATCCCGATGAAGTCAAGAGCCTCTGATCAGATCGAAGCTTAGTGTGGATATTCGTAAAGGTCAAACATATGTATGGCTCAATGAAGATCTCATTGGATTATCACAATTATCGACAGCGGAGATCATCGAGCCATGCAAAGTTGTCGAGATCTGATCTTAAATTTTTAATTTTATTTAAATCTAATTTTTTAGTATCTTAAAAGTATGTGATCGATCCTATTACATGTAGATTAGATCTACTTCATGCATGTTAGATAGGTTAAAGAGTTTAATCTGGATCAGATTTTTTATTCTGCAGTATTCATATTTTTAAAAGTTAAAAATCTGCACATTTCGATTTTTGCATGCATGATCCCAAATGTGCGACATCCTTCACAAGGCATTTTATTCCTCTCTTTGATGAGAATGTATCACCAATGACTTGAATGTCCAGTAATTACATCAGTAAAAATATTTCCTTTAAGTCATGATGCAGGTTTCCTATTAAAGCGACTAAGTTAAGCATTCGACTGATGTCAGCTATAACCGACCATGAACAAAGTCATCAAGAATGACCGAGGACATCACAAAGAGTATATCCAAGACCACTGAGTCCAGCCTTGATCTTCAGAGAAGGTTGATTGGACATAATCTGATTCAGGATATCTTGACCCCAATCTAGATCCTGATGACTAGGTTAGAAAGCACTAACCACATGGAGATATCTTGACTATGGCTAAAACCTTCATAATAGTGATCGATAAAGTACCAATCACAAGGAAACATCTTGATCCAAGTTAGGACATCCACAGAAGAGACCTTGTCAGGATCTTCTCGAGCACCCCATCAGTGATCGGGTTAAGATATTGACAGTGATTTGGCAAAAGTATTGTCATGAATCAACTTCATATCACTTTAGATAAAGCCTCATCGGGATCTTTCCATACACCCCATCGTTGATCAAGTAAAACAATGACAGCGACTTGGCAAAAATTTTGTCATGAATCAACTTCATATTAACTTTGGATTATCTGCATCATAAATTTACACACATAAGTTATTTGGGCTTAACAAACCAGGCGAGGGGGCTTGGTAAAAAAGGCAAAAAAGGCTAACATGTGAAGGGCACAGGAGTGCTGAATTTGAATGATACCAGGAACCTTTTTAAAGAGAGGTGTTACAAGGAAGTGGATAAGTTGAGTTGTAACTATATTGTGAAATTTATTTAAACTAGATGTAACCACATAAGAAAGAGATATTAGAGATCAGTAGAAACTCTACTTTATCTACTTGTTTACTTTATCCTTTGAATCATATTTTACAATATTTTTCTTAAGAGTAGGTGGTAGTTCTGTAATCCAAAAGTTCTTGAAGTTTTAAGACAATTTCAAATCTAATTATCCTCTTCATTTCGGCCCTGCATTGGTAACATGCCATGCATTTCTTTTAAGACTACCAATTTATTAAATTTTCTTGGACTTCAGCCTTGAAAATAGAGAAATAATTTTTGACATGCTTGGTGGGATGACATGGAGTACCACCGAAGAAGAAGATTGAAGTTCAAACCTCTGCTATGGAATTAACTAAAAACTCTTCTTGTTGGTGGTTAAGATATGGAAGACTGGTAGGCTCCCCTCGTTGAACAAGTGGAGTCTAATTCATTCTTGTGGCAGGTAATGCTAATAGTGATGAAGCCCAGTAAAGTGTCATTAGGAAAGAAAGTTGGCCAACGTAAAAGTAGATTCTTGTCTCATGACTTTCTAATGGACCGTATACCAGGTGAATAATATGGTGGCATAATTTCGTTATCATTTGGATGAAAATCAGAAAAATCTAGTCGAAGCAATTACCAACCAATTTGCTATGGACATGAGGCTGTTAGTAAGTCAGTGGGAAAGTGCTTCTTCACTTATGTCTAAGCAGTTTGACAAGTTAATTATGTTATTGACTGAACAAAATCAATCCTTACTTGCACCTCGAAATTTGGCCACTATTGTACAACCTTTTAGAAAATGCCCAATCAATAACACAAGGGTTGCCTACATAGGGTCTACATTATGGAAATATGAAAATCCTAGAGTGGTTTGATCTAAAAAAGATGATGTCTTGTGATAGAGGAAAGGCCAATACTATGATGGAGAGTGGTCTAGAACAAAGCCATATTTGATGAACATAGGAGTCTCAACTAGGCCTCCAGTTCCATCTCATGCAATCACTTTAGCCAATTACAGCCTAAATTTGAGGTTAAATGAGGCTAATGCCTATGCAATGTGAACTACGATCGGGTACGGGCTGAATGTATCCATTGCCAATTGTAATGGTCATTTCAAGAATAGAGCAAGATCTGGTTCAATGATAGCCCTTAACACTGGGGGACAACTAAGTCTAAGAGGAGATGTGAATAATTCTGGGGGACAATATACGAGACCTACAATGGTGCCATTGCCAAAAGAACTGAACGGGCCAAGGTTCATTTCTAATCCAGGAATTGAGATTGGTATAAGTGCTGCAGAGCCAGGCTCTTATACAGTATATAGTACTCCTATATATCATTTATAGAAGAGGGCCCTAGGGATTGGTATAAGTGCTACAGTGCTAGGCTCTTATACAGTATATAGTACTCCTATATATCGGTCACAACAAAGGGCCCCAGTATAAGCTAATGGTGCCATGGAATCAAGGCGATTATGTCCAGCTTATTTTTGATGTGGCTCATCTAGTAGATATGGTCAGGAAACAACTAGATTTTTCACTTCGGCCAGTCAATAGGCAGATATATAGGAAACCATATCTAGATTGGTATGATCAAGCATATGAATTTTTGGAGGGTACAAAGTATCCAAATTTTTTCATTTCTCAGGAGATGATGGTATTTCAACTGTAAAACATGCAAGAAGATTCTCAGTCTACTGTGATGAGGCAGGCACTTATGATTTCCTCAACCTTAAGTTGTTCACAAACTTCCTCACTGGATCTGCTTTTTCAGAGTATGTGAATTTGCCTCCTAATTTCATATTTACTTGGCAAAAAATAGAAATTCAATTTCATGCTTAATTTTATAGAATCGAGCCTGAGGTATTGATTGTAGATTTGGCTAATTGACACAACAAGTAGATGAATCAGCTGAAAAGTATATAAGTCGATTCGAAAAGGCCTGAAATAGATGCTATGCATCTTTAAGAGAGGCCAAATATATAAAAATTGCTTAAAATGGCCTTAACCTTGAGCTAAGAAAGATGTTTGCTGGTCAAAAATTTTTTGATCTATTTTACTTAAAATTCTAGTGGTAAATTATGAGACAATTCTTAGAAAATAAGAACAAAAAAAATTACAAAAGAAACATATCGTAGATATTTTAATTATGATATTTCAACCATTAAGGCTGAATCTGAGGAATTCAATGAAGATTTAAAAACAAAAATTGATGTTGTAGAGATTCTCACAGGCAAACCTTACATTTGTAGGGTACTTAGTAGGCCGAATGCACAAGTTCGATCAACAACAATTGTTCAAGCTTCACCGAAAGAAGAGGTCAAGTTTACATTCAATATTACTAAGGCAAATTAAATATTTGATCATCTATTGAAGGATCAAAAAATCAAATTATCGAAAGATCATAAAATTCCATCAGTGGAGGAGTTAAAGGGAAGAAGTATTGTAAATGGCATAATCGGTGTAGTCATAGTATAAACGACTATCCGATATTTAGAAATGCTATACAAAAATCCATTATGGAAGGCAGATTGAAGTTTTCTAATAAGGATAAAGGAGTTATGTTCATCAATGAAGATCCCTTTCCAAAAGTAACAGTCAATATGGCGAGTGCAGATCTGGCCAATATAATAGTTAATCATGGTCGAAATAGAATGCAAAAGAATGAAGACATGGAAAAGTGAATAATGGTGGATCCACAATAATAGAAAAGAGAGTTCATGAACATGCAATATAAAAATTTGTTGCATTTAGAAGTTCCATACCAATTTTGTAATCGAGTATCTTGATTTAGTGTCACACTGGAAAGGATAGTACACCTCTAGAAGCGACATCAAAAGAATTGACCTCAAAATCTTCTATTTAACATGTGGAAAAGGAGGGATTAAAGGTATAGACAATCGGGTGGAAGATCGATGAGGGAAAGGATGCAAACCGAAAGTCTAACCAATGTAAAAGATAAAAAAAAAGAACTGATGAGGTATAAATAGAATGATAATGGCAAGTATAAATGGTGTCATAAAGGCAAGCCAATTAGAGATGAGCATATGAAAATGGGTTGGCATAGGAAAGATGAGATGAGAGCAAACATTCAGTCGATTGAATATGTAAAATGGTTTATCGGCCAGTCTAGTAGAATCAACAATGATATGATGAAAGAAGTTCAAGTGAAACTGATAGGGACTAAAGGTGACCGAAGTTAGTTAAACCTTCCATGATACCTATTGAAGAATGGTATGAAATATGACCGAAAGAGGGGAGGCAACTTTGGCCTAAGTCATATATGACAAAGGCTCAAAAAAGACGATGGTAAAGAGTAAAAGTACTATAAAGAAACATAGCATTGGAAGTGCATAAGATACCTCTTCAATAGCAATAATGGGCAAAGAAGGATGCATCAAGTAATGCTAAAACCCGAGAATCTAAGGTTGGAGAAATATCTAAAGAGATACAATCAAAGATTTAGTTTGGGATGCTACCTTGAAAGGTAGATGTGAATATGACATTTACTTTACGATGTACACTATATCTTGATGGATAATAGAAGTTCTGCAAATATTTTATTTTATAATACTTTTATAAAAATGGATTTGGCTCATAATCAACTGAGGAAACTTGATTCTCCTCTTGTTGGCTTTTTTGGTAATGCTACACCACTAGAAGGGGTTATCTCCCTCCCTGTGACTGTAGGATGAACTCCAAAGAAGTCAACAATCTTGATCCACTTTTTCATCGTGAAAATTCTATTAGCCAAGACTGAACACCCTCTGGGCTGTGATGTCAACTTATCTCTTGTTGTTTAAGTTTCTCACCTCACATGAGTTGTTAAGGTTCGAGGAGACAAAGAGTTTATTAAGGAATGCTACATGGTGATTCTATATGGCTATGCTCTCATAGAACCTTGGCCCATAGAAGAGCTCGATATCTGAGATGAGCTGATAGAGAAAAGAGGCCAGCCAGTAGAAGACCTCATCCTGATTGTGTTAGAAGAGTTAGACCTGATCAGGACAATTTAAGTCTACTCAAATTTGAATGATGATGACCGTCAATACCTTGCCTCATTTTCTTGATCCAATACAGACGTCTTCGCTTGATCAGCTTCGGATATACAAGCATAGACTCGGAGGTTATTGTCCAACATTTGATTGTGGATTTGGAGGATCATCCTATCAGTCAAAAGAAAAGGAGTTTCTTGTTAGAGAGCCAGAAAGTCATAGAGGAGGTGGTGGACAAACTCTTGAAGGTAGGCTTCATTCTAGAGGTAAACTATCCTAAGTGGTTAGCCAATGTAGTGCTGGTCAGGAAGGCAAATGGGAAGTGATGCATATGCATTTATTATACTGACCTTAATAAGCATGTCCCAAGAATAGTTATCTGCTACCTCAGATCACTAGTTGGTGGATGCTACATCTAATCACCAGCTCCCCTCCTTCATAGATGCCTTCTCCATCTACAATCAAATCTGTATGGACCCCATGGATGAGGAGAGGATTGCCTTTACTACTGACAAGGGTCATTTTTACTATAGGATTGTGCCTTTCGGCCTAAAGAATATATGAGCAACTTACCAAAGGCTTGTCAATAAGATCTTCAAGGAGTAGATTGAGAAGAATATGAAAGTATACGTGGATGACATACTTGCCAAAAGTAGGATTGTTGGGTGCCACATTACTGACCTCGAAGGGACCTTCGCAATATTATGACACTTTCACATGAAGTTCATGTTCGACAAGTTCCTTGGCTTTATGATGTTGCAGCATGGGATTAAGGCAACTCAGAGAAGATTCGAGCACTCTAAGAAATGACATTGCTAAGGATGATCAAGGAGGTGCAATGCCTCATGAGGTGAATTGTAGCCCTCAATAGATTCCTCTCAAGGTCAGTCGAGAAAAGTCTACCCTTCCTTGGAGCTCTAAAATAGACTAAGGACTTTTGATGGATGGGAGAATACCAAGCTGCATTTAATGAACTGAAGAGGGATCTCGGATCCCAACCCCACTCCTCAACAAACTAGAACCCAATGAGGTATTATGCTTGTACCTTGCAGTCTCTCATCAAGCAATTAGCTTGATTCTCATCCAACAAGAAGGTGCACTTTAGAAACCCATATATTATGTAAGCTGAGTCTTCCATGATATGAAGACTAAGTATACAAAGCAAGAGAAAATGGTGTATATGCTTGTGATCTTAGTAAAGAGTCTGCATCCATAGTTTCAAGTGCATGCAATTGCCATCCTAACCGACCCACCAATCAGGCACCAACCTAAGACCTCAGGTTGGCTAGCCAAACGGGCCATTGGCCTTGGGAAGTTTGCAATTAAATACTTCCCCCGACTATCCATCAAGGCTCTATTAGCACATTTCATCTTGGAGTGCGCCATCTTTGAAGAGGAGGAGCTCATGTTGAAACTCAAGGCCAAAGAACCTAAGGAGTGCTAGGTAATTCATCTGGATGGTTCTTCCAATGCAGTAGGATCTAGAGTTGGGCTTATCCTCACTACCCTGGAAGGTGCAGTTACTGAATATGCTCTACACTTCACATTCAAAGCCTTGAACAATGAAGTAGAATGTGAAACCTTGGTAGCCAGACTTAAAATTGCCAAGAAATTAGGAGTCTGACACCTAAGGATTTACAGCGATTCACAACTCCTCGTCGGCCAAGTATATGGCGAATACGAGGCACAAGATGTTGGAAAATATGTTCCAAAAGTCAATCGTCAATCTGTTAACGGTTGAGCAACCTTGTATTGTAATTAATTTATTAATAAATAAAATATATTTTTGATATTTTCATCATAAGTTTTCATCTTCTAATGAACTCCATTATTGTGATAAAGTTCTTAGGACTATTTAGGTTTGATAAAGAGAGGATTTATCGATTAGTCGTTAAAACTGTTCACGGCCAAATGATGGATTGTTAATAAGGACGACAGCTTCTATCGAGCATAGGTCGCTATAGGCCATATGGGTTGGTTATCCTCTTAACCAAAGAGTGTGGAGATACTGGTATGGCATACAGGTGAGATGTGAGGGTACATCATCATTGAACGTGACCAACTCCAGAGCATTCTGCTGTCGAGAATGTCTCTGATGGGATATAGGTATAAGTGTCCCTTAGACCTGAGATCGCCTCAGTGACTTGCAAGCAACTCACTGTGCTTTGGTACTGGACTAACTAAATTTCTAATTCAGTGACGAAAAGCTTCTGGGCATAGTCAAGTACTTGCGAAGTCAAAGTGTGATCGAGATGGGATTGACCACTCCAAGAGTTGGAGAAGAATGAGTCACTGTATTTCAATTTAGCAAAATCTTGACCAAGATAATCCATCAGATGGATTTGATATTTTGAAATACAATGTGGACAACCTGATCAGAGTTGACAGTTGAACTCTGAGGTATCCTATGAGCATTTTGGTCAAGGAGATGAATTATATAGAAACTATATCCATATAGGTTCTAAGGATGTTGTTCTACACATTCGACCTATCCGACCGTCGGATACCATTGCTAGATGGTCACTTCGATTGGTACAAAAATTTATTTCTATACTATCAATTTAGGTTTGAACCTATGAGGTCACATACATTAGAGTTCATGATCCGATCGGATGGTTGATCAACGATTAAGAATCATTCTAGGATTAAACGATCAATACGATTGACATTTAACCTAGTGCAAGTGTTGCAGAAGGATCGATTAGCAATTCGATTGCTAATTGGCTTAATTTAATTAAGACAATAGATTGAGATTAAGTCTAATTAAATATGATTTAATTAGATTTAGTTTGAATTTGATTGGATCAAGTCCAATTGGATCAAGCCAAGTGCAAAGAAAAGCTAGTCCTAGTTCAAATAGGACTTGGGTCAACCTAATTTCTAATTTGATTAAAAAATTAAATCAGATTTAAATCTAATTTAATCTGATTAAATTAAGCTCTTAATTAGGTTAAGACTTATGTTAGTTAGGTTGATTTAGTTTTTATTTGATTTGGTTTGAGAAACCAAATTTGAACAAGTTATAGATTGAATCCTAGTAAGATTAGGATTCCACCTTGCGCCACCTTAGCCCCCCACGCCCACTCTCTCTTGTCCCACGCCCACTCTCTCTTATTTTATGCAACAAAACTCTCTCTCTCAGGTCTTCACACATGCCCAAAACTTTTCTCTCTTTCTCTCTTACATGGAATGTGGTTGTGGACCAAGTCAAAGTAGGAATTAGTTTGGATTTCAAATTCTATGAGATAGAGTTTTAGGAAACCAAAATTCTTTTCTTATGGCACTGATTTTATCCAAATTTTTTTTGATATTTTTGTAGCTTTTATGGCACATAATATGCATCCTTTGTTGGTGGTCCACGATAGAAAAAGGAGGGGATGCCCAACTTGTCTTGATTTGTTTGGATAATCCTTGACTAAGTATTTGACTTAGACAAGGACTCTTCATATCTCTCTATTTAAAATAAATTTTTTTATAAAATTTTCATGGATTATAGAGCATTGAGAGACCTTTGGGGTATCCAAAAACTAAAGAAAAAGAGTCTTGGGGCATGGAGATCTAATAGACACAAAACTAGGTGTCTAGGTTAGAGCAAAGAGAAGAAGAAGAGGGTCTTCTTTAGAGTTGCTGGGTTCATCTCTTCCCTTCCTCCATCTATAAGTTTTCTGAGAGTGTCTCATCTAAAACTCTTTCTCCTACTTCTCATCTTTAGAAGAGTCCAAATCAAGAATAAGAAAGCATCTGATCGACCATCGAAGAAGGATCAGTGCATTACTAGCATACTGTGCTGATTTTCTAGACCAAGACTTCTGATCGTGATTCGTGGGCTCGTGTGGATAACTCCTAGAGGTCAGATGCATGTGTGGCTTGCAACATCATCCTCAAGTCCAGATCAGTAAAGTTAAAACATCTAACTTGCAAGGTAATAGATCTGATCTATTATATTTTGCATACATTAGATGTAGTATAGAAACATGTTGATATGATCAACATGTAGTTCTTACTCTTTATATTTTAATTTTTGATTTAATGCTATATAATAATCATATAATAAGATTTTAGATCTAAAAATTCTCTAATTTTATAAGATAAATTTTAATTTATTTTAATCTTTCGCTGCCTGATCTTGAAAAAGTTTCAAGATCTAACCCTGAAATCCTAGATCTGGTTCCTTCAATTGGTATCAGAGCCTAGGTTGTTTATTACATAATTATTTATATATATTTAGATTATTTTTTAGATTAGATCTAATTTATAATCTGATTGTTAAATCTGAAATTAAAATTTTTAGATCAATCATGAACTGTAGGTTATCCTGTTGTAAAGTTTACCTCTTACAGTGCAAAGGTTGTCCTAGTTTGTATAGATCTATCTTTAATCATAAATTTATTAGATGTGATCTAGATAAAATTTATGATTTATTAGATTTAAAAAATATTTTTAAAATAAAATCTCTTTGTTAATAATTTCTACGTAAAGAACCATCATATATTTGTCTAGAAAATTTGCACAGTTTAAAGTTGAAATTATTTCAATTACATAAACCTGTTTAGATTAGATCTAAAGTAGTTTCATGCTTATTTCACTTGCATTTTGATTATGAATCAAACATGCAACTTGGTTGGTAAAATCATGTTGTAAAAATATTTTACAAATATGAAAATTATTTTTGAAAAGTCGAACCCCGACCCTCAGCCCAAAACTTAATTGAGAATTAAGAAGTTGTTTGATTAGGTTCTAGGATTGTGAATTGAAGAACCTAAGACACAAACTATAACATATTGGGTTAATGGGTTAGTGGAAATTAGGTCTATTAATTGGGTTAGACCTAAGGTTAGATTAAAGATAGACTTAATTAGAGAATTGACTAAATCTAATCAATTGTTGTCTTAGATTAGGTCAAGGATTCTCTAGATCAATTACAATAGTTGTAGTTGGTCAAGTCCATGTCTTTAACGAGAACCAAGTGGACTTGATTCTTGGCTAAGCGGTCTAGCATGAACTGTTAGGTTGATCTAATCGAAACTAATTAAACCAGTTGGTGTCCAAGGTAAACCAGATCGGTGGTTTTTAATTGGCAGCCCACTTATCTGGCCATTTCTGATGGTGTCTAAGGCAAGCTTTGGCAGACCCTCCCATCAATCGAACTTACCTGATCTCTTGATGAAATTATTTTTTGATCAGATTACTTGACTATTCGAGTTGACCCATGTCAACTAGGTAAATCAGTGTGACTGATTTTGGTGCTCCTAGACCAGCCCTTTTAATGGTCTCCCTTAAGCTGACTTGGTGAAGCCAGTGAGAGGATCATGATAAGCTGGTTCATCTAATCTCATCCTCTAAATCAATTAAATTCTCTAAAATTATTAGATTCTTAAAATAAAATAGTTATAATGATAACTAGATCATAGCCTCCCATTAAGTGGATGAAAATGGGTCCATCAGTTGGATAATTATTGGAGGCCCAAAGGCCTGGTGCTTATCGGCTGATGGAATTGTCATTCATAATATGATTTCTTGACTGCATCTTTCTAAATGGTGGTTAGGTTAGCCAACCAAAGTTGGGCCTAATCATTCATTGGCTAGATGGGCCAAGTATGGTCATGTTAATGGTTGGACCTAACTAGACCTTTTCAATGGAGGCCAAAGCCTACTGATTAGGGACTGGAGCAAAAATAAAATTACTAAAAATTATTTAGAAAAATAATTGGTTATGAACCTACCCTTAGATGTACATGGGTTGGTCAACCAAAGTTAGGCTTATGTGCAGTCTAAGTAGATTCTAGTACCCACTAAAAAATTAGGATAATTCCTCGAATTGGAGGGGTAGAGGCTACCAATTCAAATAAAATAGTGAGAGAAACCTTTTGATTAAAGTCCAAATCTTTAGGTTTAATGAATCAATTACTAATTAGGTTATGATTTTTTTTTTGTGCAGATATAGCCACTTTCCTATCGCTTCGATCATTGTTGGACAATGATAAGTTGGTGGGACCCAATTTCGATAGCTGGTATCGAAAGTTGAAGATAGTCCTGGAGCATGAATGGATCCTATATGTGATAACGGATCCTGCACCTGAGGAGCCAGCTACCAATGCACGTGGAACAGTCAAAGACACTCACCAGAAGTGGCTCAATGATTGGACCACGGTGTGCTGCATCCTGCTGGCTGCCATGAGCGATGAGTTTAGTCATAGATTTGAGATGACTCAGCCAAAGGACATGCTTCAAGTATTGGAGGATGCCTTTGGCACACCCGATGACATGGAGAGGCACAAAGCGGGATGGTGCCTCCATCATTGATCATATATTATACATGATTGAGCTGATGGAGCGTTTGAGCAAGCTCGACTTTCTCTTGCATGAGTAGCTAGGAAAAGATGCAATACTAAACTCGCTGCCCAAGTCTTATCTCCTATTCCTCACCCATTATAGAATGACAAAGCCTGAAGTAAACTACCACAGGTTACTGGGGTTGCTTCAGAACTTTGAGAAGGATCACCAACTCCACAAGGAGTCGGTGAACTTAGTGGGAGGTTCGTCTTCTGGTTCTCGATCCTTTAAGAAAGAGAAGAAGAACAAGAAGAAGAAAGTGAAGAAGGTGCAAGTTCAGGTTGGGACATCAGTGCAGAACCAGACCAAAAGATCAAGCTCGATAAGAGTCAAGCTGAATACTTCTTTTGCAAGAAGCGGAGGCACTGGAAGAGGAACTGTCCTCAGTACATTGCCTCCCTGGATCCGAACAGGCAGAGAAAGAAGCAAGCTGTTGCTGGGCAAGGTATTTATATGATAACTCCTTGCAATTTCTCTATTTGTGATATAACTGACTGGATATCGGATACCGGTAGCCCTTACCATATTTGTAATTCATTGCAGGGGTTGCAGGTCAGTAGGAGATTTGAGCAAGATGAGAGGTTCCTGAACGTTGGAGATGGAAGACCAGTTTCAGTTCTAGCATTAGGAATCTTGAAACTTATATTTGAGTCCCATACCTTTATTCTTAATGATTGTCATGTCTATCCTAATTTCTTTTTAAATATCATTTCTATAGGCTTTCTGGTAAAAAATGATTATGAATTTCAATAATGAAACAAGTTTGTAATATCATTATGAATGGTGTTACTATTTTTTGTGGATATTTGAACAATGATGTGTATATATTATCATAACCTGTTAACGTAGTCTATTCCACTGGCAAGCACCCTAGATTAGATAGTGTATCAGATATCTACTTATGGCACTATAGGCTAGGTCATATAAACAAGAACAGGATAAACAGGTTGACTCAAGAGGAAATTCTCGAAGTCAGTGATTATGAATCACTTCCAACCTGTGAATCCTGTCTTCTTGATAAAATGACCAAGTCACCTTTTACTGAAAAAGGTGAGAGAGCTACTGAGCTCTTAGGCCTAGTACATACTGACGTATGTGGGCCCATGAGCACAAGTGCTAGATGTGGATATTTCTACTTCATCACTTTCACAGATGATCTATCCAGATATGGATATGTCTATCTAATGAAACATAAATCGGATTCATTTGAAATGTTCAAACGATTCCAAAGTGAAGTAGAAAAACAAACTGGGAAGAGTATTAAAACTCTTCGATCTGATCAAGGAGGGAAATATCTTTCTGGTGAGTTTCTCACATATCTAGGAGAGAATGAGATTCTCTCCCAATGGACTCCTCCAGGAACACCACAGCATAATGGTGTGTCTGAAAAGAGAAATCGAACTCTGTTAGACACGATCCGATCCATGATGGGTTTTGCCAGCTTGCCGATATCCTTCTGGGGATATACACTCGAATCGACCTGTTATCTGTTAAGTAGGGTTTCAAGTAAGTCTGTAATTAAGACTCCATATGAGATATGGATAGGGCGTAAGCCAGTACTTTCACACCTTAGGTCTGGGGGTGCCGGCCTATGTCAAATGGTTAGTTACAGATAAACTTCGATCTAGGTCTGACAAATGTACATTCATAGGGTACCCTAAAGAGACCAAAAGATATTTTTTCTATCATGCTGATGAACAAAAGGTGTTCGTCAGCCTTAAGGCAACCTTTTTAGAAAAGAAGTTCCTTGGTGAAGGAACCGTTGTCTCTAAGGTTGAACTTGATGAAGTTCAATAGATAGAAGGATCGACACCAATAGCTGAACCTGAGTCAGATTTGATTAGATCAGATTCGGAACCCAATGTATCTGCACCATTAAGGTGATTCGATAGAGTACCGCATCAGTCAGACATATACTATAGTTTCTTGGTCTGAGATGGTGATCCCATTGAACTCAATGAAAATGATGAAGATCCGATCACCAATATGGATGCAATGTAGAGACCTGATTCTGAGAAATGGCTTGAAGCCATGCAATCCAAAATAGAGTCCATAAAGGTCAATGATGTATGGACATTGGTTGACCCACCTGAAAGGGTTAAACCCATTGGGTGTAAATAGGTCTTCAAAAGGAAGAGGGGCACAGACGGAAAGGGGGAGACCTATAAAGTCCATCTGATTGCCAAGGGGTATCGTCAACGTTATGGTATTGACTATGACGAGACATTTTCTCCTGTGGTAATACTCAAATCCATTCAGATAATGCTTGCAATAGTTGCCCATCTGGATTATGAGATCTAGCAGATGGATGTAAAGATAGCTTTCCTGAATGGAGAGCTGATCGAAGAGGTGTATATGATACAACCTGAGGGGTTTACATCCACAGATGAGTCCAAAGTGTGCAAACTTCAGAGATCCATTTATGGATTGAAGCAAGCTTCTCAGAGTTGGAACATGTGTTTTGATAAAGTGATCAAAATGTATGGCTTCGTTAAGAATGGAGAAGAGCCCTGCATCTATGAATGGATAAATGGTCCAGTTGTGGTATTCCTTGTCTTGTACGTGGATGACATTCTCCTAATCGGGAATGACATCCCCGCACTATAGGGAATAAAAGTTTGGTTGTCATCACAGTTCTCCATGAAGGACTTGGGTGAAGCATCCTACATCCTAGGGATGAAAATCTATAGGGATAGATCTAAAAGGATGCTTGGGTTATCCCAGTCCACGTACATAGACACTGTGCTGAAGAGGTTCAGCATGGAGAATTTCAAGAAGGGCTATCTACCGATAGGCCATGAAATTTCTCTCTCTAAGAAGGATTGTCCGACAACTCCTGAAGAGAGAGAGCGTATGAGTAGAGTCCCATATGCTTCGATCGTGAGATCTATCATGTACGCCATGATATGTACAAGGCCAGATGTGGCATACTCACTAGGAGTAGTGAGTAGATACCAATCTGATTCTGGAGAAAATCACTAAAAAGTGGTTAAAGTCATCCTTAAATATTTGAGAAATACTAAGGACCAATGGTTGGTTTATGGCGAGACAGATCTGAAACTTATAGGGTTCACAGACTCCAACTTTCAATCTGATCATGATGATAGCAGAAGCGTGTCGGGTTATATCTTTACTTTGAATGGTGGAGCCATCTGCTGAAAGAGTTTCAAGCAGCATACTATGACAGACTCTTTTTGTGAGGTGGAGTACATCGCAGCATCAGATATCGCGAAGGAAGTTATGTGGCTGAGAAAATTCATCATCGAGCTCGGAGTAGCACCCTCTCTCGATGGTCCGACCTGCTCTACTGTGACAGCACTGGTGCCATAGCTCAGGGGAAGGAACCCAAAGCACACCAGTGGATGAAGCACATTTTGCGCCGCTTCCATCAAGTCCAGGAGATCATGGATCGAGGTGACATCGAACTTCAGAAGATCGACAGAAAGGAGAACCTGGCCGACCCCTTCACTAAAGCCCTGGTGATAAAGGAGTTCGACAACCACAAGTCGAAGATGGGTATTAGATACTGTGCCGAGTGGCTTTAGGATAAGTGGGAGTTGTTGAAAAATATGTCTCAAACGGCAATCATCAATCTATTGACAGTTGAGCAACCTTGTATTATAATTGATTTGTTAATAAATAAAATATATTTTTGGTATTTACATCATAAGTTTTCATCTTCTAATGAAGTCCGTTGTTGTGATGAAGTTCTTAGGACTATTTAGGTTCGATAAAGAGAAGATTTATCGATTAGTCCTTAAAACTGTTCATGACCAAATGATGGGCTATTAATAAGGATGACAGCTTCTATCGAGCATAGGTCACTGTAGGCCATATGGGTTGGTTGTCCTCTTAACCAAGGAGTGTGAAGATACTAGTATGGCATACAGATGAGACATAAGGGAGCATCATCATTGAACGTGACCAACTCCAGAGCATTCTGCTATCGAGAATGTCTCTAATGGGATATAGGTATAAGTATCCCTTAGACCTGAGATCGCCTCAGTGACTTGCAAGCAACTCACTATGCTTTGGTACTGGACTAACTAAATTTTTAATTTAGTGACAAAAGACTTCTGGGTACAGTCAAGTACTTACGAAGTCAGAGTATGATCGAGATCGGATTGACCACTCCAAGAGTTGGAGAAGAATGAGTTGTTATATTTCAATTTAGCAAAATCTTGGCCAGGATAATCCATCAGATGGATTTGATATTTTGAAATACAATGTGGACAACCTGATCAAAGTTGACAGTTGAACTCTGAGGTGTCCTATGAGCATTTTAGTCAAGGAGATGAATTATATGGAAACTATATCCACATGGGTTCTAAGGATGTTGTTCTACACATTCGACCTATCCGACCATCGGATACCATTGCTAGATGGTCACTTCGATTGGTACAAAAATTTATTTCTGTGCTATCAACTTAGGTTGGAACCTATGAGGTCACACATATTAGGGTTCATGATCTGATCGGATGGTTGATCAACGATTAAGAATCATTCTAGAGTTAAACGATCAATACGATTGACATTTAACCTAGTGCAAGTGTTGCAGGAGGATTGATTAGCAATTTGATTGCTAATTGACTTAATTTGATTAAGCCAATGAACTGAGATTAAGTATAATTAAATATAATTTAATTAGATTTTTAGGCTTGATTGGATCAATTCCAATTAGTTTATTGGATAAACCAAGTGCAAGAAAAAACTAATCCTAGTTCAAATAGAACTTGGGTCAACCTAATTTCTAATTTGATTAAAAAATTAAATCAGATTTAAATCTAATTTAATCTGATTAAATTAGGCTTTTAATTGGGTTAAGACCTATTTCAATTAGGTTAATTTGGTTTTTGTTTGATTTGGTTTGAGAAACCAAATTTGAACAAGTCATAGATTGAATCCTAATAAGATTAGGATTCCACCTTGCACCACCTTAGCCCCCCATGCCCACTCTCTCTTTTTCCACATCCACTCTCTCTTATTTTGTGCAACAAAACCCTCTCTCCCAGGTCTTCAAGCATGCCCAAAACTTTCCTTCCTTTCTCTCTTATGTGGAATGCGGTTGTGGACCAAGTCAAAGTAGAAATTAGTTTGGATTTCAAATTCTATGAGATAGAGTTTTAGGAAATCAAAACTCTTTCCTTATGGCACTAATTTTACTCAGATTTTTTTTGAAATTTTCATAGCTTTTATGACACATAATATGTGCCCTTTTCTAGTGATCCATGATAGAGAAAGGAGGGGACGTCCAAGAGTTGGGTGCCCTTGTCTTGCCTTGTTTGGATAATCCTTAACTAGGTATTTGACCTAGACAAGGACTCTTCATATCTCTCTATTTAAAATAATTTTTTTTATAAACTTTTTATGAATTATAGAGAATTGAGAGACCTTTGGGGCATCAAAAAACTAAGGAGAAAGAGTCTTGGGGTGTGGACATCTAATAGACACAAAACTAGGTGTTTGGGTTAGAGCAAAGAGAAGAAGAAAAGGATCTTCTTCTAGAGTTGCTGGGTTCATCTCTTTCCTTCCTCCATTTGTAAGTTTTCTGAGAGTGTCTCATCTAAAACTCCTTCTCCTACTTCTCATCTTTGGAAGAGTCCAAATCAAGAAGAAGGAGATATTTGATCGACCATCAAAGAAGGATCAGCATAGTACTAGCATACTGTGCTGATTTTCTGGATCAGGACTTCTGATCGTGATTCATGGGCTCATGTGGATGACTCCTAGAGGTCGGATGCATGTACGGCTCGTAACATCATTCTCAAGTCCGGATCAACAAAGTTAGAATGTCTAACTTGCAAGGTAATAGATCTGATCTATTATATTTTACATACATTAGATGTAGTATAGAAACATGTTGATATGAACAACATGTAGTTTTTGCTCTTTATATTTTAATTTCTGATTTAATGCCATGTAATAATCATGTAATAGGATTTTAGATCTAGGAATTCTCTGATTTTACAAGATAAATTTTGATTTATTTTAGTCTTCCGCTGTCTGATCTTGAAAAAGTTTCAAGATCTAACCCTGAAACCCTAGATCTGGTTCCTTCACAAGAACCTAACATGATTAAGTATCTGAAGAAAGTGAAGGATCTTATGTCTGACCTTGCATCCCTAAATATTCAGCAAATTTTGAGGTCTGAGAATGCTAGAGCCGACCTCTTATCAAAGTTTGCCCTTATGGAAGTTATCAACTTCAAGAGAAGCTCATATATGGAGAGTCTGGAAAGCCCAAGCATCAAGGAAGCCCCAGTGATGCATACTGATCATGAGCTAAGTTGGATGAATCCGATATTCAATTTTTGAAGAATGGAACTCTATCTGCTGACCTCGAAGAGACTAGAAAGTTGAAACACCAAGCACCTCAGTATCTAATGTATAAGGAGAAGCTATATAATAGGTCCTCTTCACTGCCACTGCTCTAGTGTGTTCATCCATCAAAAATAAATTATGCTCTTCGAGAGATTCATAAAGGTATTTATGACAACCACCTAGGGCATAGAGCTCTGCTTACACAGCACTATGACAAGGTTACTTCTGAGCGATGTTATAGCAGGATGCAGCCGATTTAGTGCGAAGATATAATCAATGCTAGAAGAATGCTAGTATTTAACAATGACCTTCAGCTCTGCAGGCATCGATTATAATACCTTGGCCCTTCGCCTAATGGGGGATATATATCCTCAGACCCTTCCCAACTGCAGTAGCATAGAAGAAGTTCCTACTCATCATGATTGACTACTTCACAAAGTAGGTAGAAGTAGAGGCATTGACACACATCACTGAAGCCAAGGTTCGTGACTTCATATGAAAATACATTAGTTGTAGATTTGACCTACTGTGAGCCATCATCATACACAATGGGTGCCATTTGACAATATGAAGTTCGCAAAATTCTACAGAGAGCTTGCAATTGCACATCGCATAATCTCAATCACACATCCTCAAAGTAATGGTGAGGCTAAGGTGACTAATCAAACTTTATTGTAGGAACTGAAGATGAGACTCAACCGAGCTAAAGGACAATGGGTTGAAGAGCTCTACAATGTACTCTAGGCCTACCGAATGATATAGCAAATCTCCACTAGAGAAACACCATTCGACTTGGCCTTTGGGATAGAAGATGTGAGACCACTCGAAGTCGGCTTACATTTGCTCAAGGTTGAAAAGTTCAATGAAGAAAGCAACTCGAATGATCTGAGGGCGAACTTGGACCTATTAGAGGAAATATGAGAGCAAGCTTGACTTCAGATAGTGACTTATCAGTTGAAAATGGACTGACACTATAACTCAAGAATAAGAGGAAAAGCCTTTTGAATAGAGGACCTCACCTTGCAAAGAGCTAAAGTATCTCGCCTAATGGAATAAGGATAACTATTGCCAAACTAGGAGGGTGTTAGATATATGTCCTAGAAGCCAATTGTTGGTTGATATATTTTTTATTCTATGACATAAATTTATACTTAAACTATTGATTTAATCAATAAAGGATAAGTTTTCTTTATCCATTCAAGTATTATGTATCCTTGAATCATTCTTAGAATTGATGTTACGATATATATTCTCAATTGTTGACAATTAGAGGCATGTATGATCGATTTCTAAATTACTTCCAGTCATAGGATAGCCATGGGGACAATGATCGATCCAGATAGATCGACGTACGATTCACTTTCTTCGAGATAGATGAGTCTCTAATCTACGGTATAGAGACACTAACAGCAAGTATGGATAGTTGTTAGAGAATAACTAATACTGAGTGTGACCATATGAGAGATCACATAAAATTCTATTCAATCATCAGTGATCATCTCGATACTGTAGTTGTGTGACTAGTCTTTTGACCTACAATGTCACAGTTGCTTGCAGTAAGGCTACTGTAGTTTGATTGCACATAAGCATTGATTCGATTATGAGTCTTTGTAGTGGATGTTGACTGCAGTTGGTTGAGCTGTAGTAGTAAGGTGTGCATCTAGATGAAATCTATTAATCTTGATAGAGAGAAGTAGTCCTATGAGATTTGAGAAGCTAAGTCCATAAGTCTATGGCCATGGCAATATAATTGATAGAAAAGAGTTTTTATTTAGAATCACTATTGAACTTGAGCTGATCGGATCTATCATATGACTGATAATGAGGTTTGATGATTTATCCATAACCTACCATCCAGTCAGGACTCATGATAAAGGGACTTTATCACACATTAATTATATCTAGAGATTCTTTTTCGATTCTGCTGAGCTGTCACTATATATTACTAGATATCACTGATGGATTATGAGAGCTTAATAGGATCATTTTGGATTAATGATCTTTGTCGAGCTAGAGTAGAACTATTCCAACTCACTGAAAGGAGTTTCAGTGATACCTATGATAGAGATCATGGTATATCTCACTACCAGTCAGAATTGAATATATGAGATCACACATTAAAGGGAGAAGATCTGGATTGATTAAAATTAGGCTTATGAAGCATCAATTTATATAAATTTAAAAAAATCTTATTGGATTCATGTTAACCTTGCTAGCACCTAGGTGAACCCAATACCTCTTGTGGTTAGTTTGCTTATATGATAAGGATTAGCCAATTCCTATACTTAATTTGAACCTAATTGAATTTGATTCAGTAGGCTCCAATGGTTGGATGCTCAATTTATAACTTGAATTAAATCAAGAAAGAGTTTTTTGATTTTCTTAACTGAACATTCATCTTGATTTGATCAAGAACCGTTCAATTGAATTTATAGAATCATGTGGGCTGATTAGAGCATATTTAATTGGGTCCCATATGATGGGATGCCCAAGCCTAATGTGGGCATGGGTCTAGGCTAGGTGGCGAGCCACCCCTTTGATTTGGTCCAAGAGGCTTTAGTCTAGGATTTCTAATATGATTAGAGGAAGGGATCCTTATTTGATTAGGACTTCCTTATGTTGTCTATTTAAAGGATCCTAGCCCTATCGCTTAAATTAATCTCATAATTTTCTTCCTTGCCACCACCCTCACTGTGCCCAATACCTCCTCTCCTCTCTCTCTCTAGTCCGTGCCCTCTCTCTTTAGGCATCCTCTCTCTTGGATCTTGGAGAGAGGTGGGCGGCAACATCTTGTTGGTGTCAAGGGTTGGTGCCATAAAGTTATTGGAGTTCTTCTTCTTCTTCTAAGTTTATTGGAAGGTTGTTACAACTACTTTTTTTATTAGTTCTTGGTTAGTTGAGGGATCAAGAAGGGCTCTTGGTTTCTTCAAAAATCAAAAAAGAAAGATCAAATAAGAGTTGGTTCATTCAAGAATTAAGAAAAATGGATCAAGGGTTAATCCCTATCCAGGCTTAGTTCAAGCCTATTCAGACTTTAAGCTCAAGTGAGTTGTTTTAAGAGAAGCCAATCCAGATCAACCCTATAGATATCCGTAAAGGCAAGATACTTATGCTACTAATTCAGAACCTGCTCAACCCCAGATCCAGGGATTGAATTGGATTCAACCCTAGTTACAGATTTGAGGAAAAAGGAAAGTGATTCAGGTATGCAACTAGATCATAGATTTTTTATTTCTTTCTACTAAAATTAGTTTATATTAATTTCAGCATATGAACTAGATCCATAGGTACTTTTATGTGATGAATACATACTTAGATTAAAATTATTTTAATCTAATTTTTTATTATATTTTGGATTGAGAAAATTTTTGAAATCCACTTGCACTAGCACCTGTAAAAATCCAATAGAGGGCTCATATGATGTTGATGAGGTGGTGTACCCAAGAGCATACTGCTTGGTCGATTATATGGAGCATGGGTTTCTCGAACTTAGAATGCTGAAAATTTATGAATCTATTATCCCTAATGTAATTATCATTAACCGGTAATAAAGATTCACTTCTTGCAAATCAAAAATTCTAACACTCTTGATGAAAAATGGATGCTTTTCATCCTCGTATGAGTCAAGTGGGGGCTAGTGACATAGCCAATGGGCGCTGCTCATCCTTGTACAAGTGAGTGGAGGCCTGGAACACAACATGGCCAATGGACATTCATTCTCATATGAGTCCAGTGGAGGCCAGCGACATGACCAATAGGCACTCCTCATCCTTGTATGAGTCGAGCAGAGGCTAGCGACACGACACAGCCAACGAGCACTCCTCATCTTTGTATGAGTTGAACTGAGGCCAGCAACACGATATGGCCAACAGGTGCTCCTCATCCTCATACAATCGAGCAAAGACCAAGGATATGACATGGCCATGAGCACCCATCCTCATATGAGTCAAGTGGAGGCTAACAACTTGACATAACCAATATGTGTTCCTTGTCCTCGTATAAGTCAAGCAAAGACCAATGATATGATATGGCCAATGGATGCTTCTCATTCTTATACAAGTCAAGTAGAGGCTAGTAACTTGACACGACCAATAGACGCTCCTTGTCCTTGTATGAGTCAAGCGAAGGTCAGTGACACGGCCAATGGATGCTCCTTGTGCTCATACAAGTCAAGCGGAGATCGGTAATGCAACATCGCCAACTGGTGCTTCTTTTCCTCGAATGAGTTGAGTAGAGGCCAAACATCAAGATCAAACAAGTGTTCCTCATCCTCAGATGAATACACATCATCCCTAGATAAGCTGCAGAAAAGTCTAGGATGAGGTTGACCAACCCATAGGGGTCTGATTCCTGTTGTTGGAAAATATGTCCCAAAAGCCAATCGTCATGCTGTTGACGGTTGAGCAACCAAGTATTGTAATTGATTTATTAATAAATAAAATATATTTTAGGTATTTTCATCATAAGTTTTCATCTTCTAACGAACTCCATTGTTATGATGAAATTCTTAGGACTATTCAGATTCGATAAAGAGAAGATTTATCGATTAGTCCTTAAAACTATTCACGATCAAATGATAGGCTGTTAATAAAGACGACAGCTTCTATCGAGCATAGGTCACTGTAGGCCATATGGTTGGTTGTCCTCTTAACCAAAGAGTGTGGAGATACTGGTATGGCATACAGGTAAGATATCAGGGTACATCATCATTGGATGTGACCAACTTTAGAGCATTCTACTATCGAGAATATCTCTGATGGGATATAGGTATAAGTGTCCCTTAGAGCTGAGATCACCTTAGTGATTTGCAAGCTACTCACTGTGCTTTGGTACTGGACTAACTAAATTTTTAATTCAATGATGGAAGGTTTTTGGGCATAGTCAAGTGCTTGCGAAGTTAGAGTGTGATCGAGATGGGATTGACCACTCCAAGAGTTGGAGAAAAATGAGTTACTATATTTCAATTTAACAAAATCTTGGCCAGGGTAATCCATCAGATGGATTTAATATTTTGAAATATAATGTGGACAACCTGATCAGAGTTGACAGTTGAACTCTGAGGTGTTCTATGATCATTTTGATCAAGGGGATGAATTATATGAAAACTATATCCGCATGGGTTCTAAGGATATTGTTCTACACATTCGACCTATCTGATCGTCGGGTACCATTGCTAGATGGTCACTTCAATTGGTACAAAAATTTATTTCTATACTACTGGCTTAGGTTCGGACCTATAAGGTTACACACATTAGAGTTCATGATCCGATCGGATGGTTGATCAACGATTAAGAATCATTCTAGGATTAAATGATCAAAACGATTGACATTTAACCTAGTGCAAGTATTGTAGGAGGATCGATTAGCAATTTGATTGCTAATTGACTTAATTTGATTAAGCCAATAGGTTGAGATTAAGTCTAATTGAATATAATTTAATTAGATTTGGTTTGGGCTTGATTAGATCAAGTCCAATTAGTTTATTGGATAAGCCAAGTGCAAGAAAAAAATTAGTCCTAGTTCAATTAGGACTTGGGTCAACCTAATTCTAATTTGATTAAAAAATTAAATTAAATTTAAATCTAATTTAATCTGATTATATTAGGTTTTTAATTGGGTTAAGATCTATTTTAATTGGGTTGATCTAATTTTATTTTGATTTGGTTTGAGAAACCAAATTAAAATAAGTCATAAGATAGAATCCTAGTAAGGCTAGGATTCCACCTTGCGCCACGTAAGCCCCCCCCATGCCCTCTCTCTTATTCCACACCAATCCCCTCTTATTTTGTGTGAAAAAAATCCTCTCCCAGGTCTTTCCCATATCCAAAAGGTTTTCTCTCTTCTTTTATACATGGAAAGTGGTTGTGGATCAAATCAAAGTAGGAATAAGTTTGGATTTCAAATTCTATGAGATAGAGTTTTAGAAATCCAAAACTCTTTCTTTTTTGCACCAAATTTACCCAATTTTTTTTGAGATTTTTATAGCTTTTAGGGCACACATTGTGCATCCTTTGCTGGTGGTCCATGCACTAAAATAAGGAGGAGGCACCCAAGAGTTGGGCACCCCTTATCTTACCATGTTTGGATAAGCCTTGACTAGGTATTTGACCTAGACAAGGACTCTATCATATCTCTCTATATAAAATGAGTTCTTTCATAAAATTTTTGGATATTATAGAGATTTGAGAGAACTTTGGGGCATCTAAAAATTAGAGAGAAAGATCTTTGGGTTGTGGAGATATAATAAACACAAGATAGGGTGTCTAGGAGAAAATAAAGAGAAGAAGAATAGGGTCTTCTTCTAGGGTTGTTAGTTTCATCTCTTTCCTTCCTCCATCTTGAGTTTTCTGAGAGCATCTCAAATCTAAAACTCTTTCTCCTACTTTTCATCTTTGGAAGAGCTCAAATCAAGAAGAAGGAGGTACTTGATCAACCATCGAAGAAGGATCAGCATAGTACTAGCATACTGTGCTGATTTTCTGAAGCAGAACTTCTGATCGAGATTTGTGGGATCGTGTGGATGACTCCTAGAGACTGGATGCATGTAGGTTTGTAACATCATCCTCAAGCCCAAATCAGCAAGGTTAGAACGTCTAACTTGCAAGGTAATAGATCTGATCTATTGTTTAATACATACATTAGATGTAGTATAGAAACATGTTGATATGATCAACATGTAGTTCATGCTCTATATATTTTAATTTTTGATTTAATGCTATGTAATAATCATGTAATAGAATCTTAGATCTAGGGATTCTTTAATTTTATAAAATAAATTTTAATTTTTTTTAGTCTTCCGCTGCTTGATCTTGAAAAAATTTCAAGATCTAATCTTGAAACCTTAGATCTGGTTCCTTCACCTGTGATGGAGAATTTTATGGGTAATAGAGAAAAAAAAAGCAACAATGATAATAAGTAGTGGAGATGAAGTTGAAAAAGTATAGTTTGCATTAAACACAAGAAGATTTACAATGGATGGGTCGGGCCGACGACAAAATCAACTCGATCGAAGCTGAAGAATTCAATAGTGGCCCGACCACAGTATTTGCTCAGCCATTGCCAAGCTTATGTAGGAGTTGGTGTGGTGCTCCTAAGCCTTGGGAGGCCATAAGAAAGGAGTCAGGGTGTTAGCTCCGAGAGACTAGGATAGATATGGTCTTAGGGCTAGGACAGGAGTGGTCCTAAAGTGAAAGCATATAGCTCTCCATGGATTTGAGGTCTAGGTATTGAGAACTTTGAGGGGCTTGATTGGTGCTCCAGAGATTTGGGGATATAAGATGGAGTATAAAACCAGCCAAGGATGAAGACTGCAGGGAAGAAGCAGCTTCAGGGTGACTGAGTTGACTCGATCTCAGTAAGAGTCGACTCAATTCTAGGTGAGTCGACTCGATCTCAATATGAGTCGACTCGATCTCAGAGGAGCAGCCATATAGAGAGCTGTGTTTGGAAAAACCTATGGCAGGCATACTGTCAAGTCGACTCGATCTCAATAAGAGTTGACTCGATTATCGGGCAGAATTGTATGGATTTCTGTTTTGGTCTTGGGTTGGGTTTAATCTTAGGGGTCTTAAAGCCTGGTTTGATAGGTCATAAGGGGGATAACTAAGAGTTTGAAGTAGGATTAAGTCCAAGGGATGAGAGTATGCAATACTTGGGCTTGGGTGAGTGCTTTCATATATGGGTTAGCCTAGGGAGTTTTTTGGGCTTGGATTGTTTAACCCATTATAATTCGTATATATACAGATCTTATAATACCAAGAAAAAGTGGAATGTTGATAAAGCTTTTTCTCCTAAAATTCTAGCCATCTCTCTCTCTCTCACATCCCTAAAATCCACCTAGGGTTGCACGCCAAGGAAAAAGGTGGCCTTACTGCTGTCATCCGCCATCCAATCATGCTTCCACACTCTTCCTTGTCTCTTCTTCAATTTTCTAAATTAACACCCAAGTTCCATGCAAGACATTAGTCCACAACTGGTATCGGAGTGTTACCAGCTTCTTTTAATTGGTATCAGAGCTGGTTGTATTGGAAAATATGTCCCAAAGCCAATCATTAGACGATTGTGCTCATCTTATAAGCTGTTTATGAATTTTTATTAATAAAAATTATTTAATATTTTCATTACAAATTGATCATCTTTGAACTCTTGTATTATAATAAAGTCTTTAGAACTATATATATTAATCAACAAAAAAAAGATTTATCATTAAGTCCTGAAAATTATTCGCGACCAAATGATACACTATTTCTAGGACAATAGCGATATCAAGTGTAGGTCGTTGTATGCCATATGAGTTGGTTGTCCTCTTAACCAAAGAGTGTGAAGACACTATTATGGCATATAGATGGAATGTAGGAGTACATTTACATCGAATGTGATCATGTACTGAGCACTCTGCTGTCAAGAGTAGCTTGTGAAGGGTATGAGTATAAGTATCCCTCTAACCTAGACCACCACGGTGATTTGTAAGCAACTCACTATACTTTAGTACCAGACTATCTAAGTTTTTAACTTAGTGATGGAAGGATACTAGGTGCAGTTAAGTACTCATTAAGTCGGTGTGTGAGTCAAGATGAAATTGACCCCTCTGAATTGGTAGGAGATATGCATCAGTGTATTTCAATTTAGCAAAATCTTAGCCAGGATAATCCATGAGATGAATTTGAAAGGTTGAAATATAATGTGATCGACTTAATTAGGATTGATAGTTAAATTTTAAGTCACCTTAAGCATTTGGATCAAAGAGATGAATTATACGGTAACCATATGCCAGTAGGTTCTAAAAGGTTGCTTTGCAACACTTCGACCCATCCGATCGTCGGATCATCATTACTAAATGGTTACATTGATTAGTATAGAAAGTTATTTCTATGCTACTGACTTAGGTTCAAACCTATAGAATTACATGCATTAAAAAATTTGATCAGATCTGATGGCTGAAGAGTCCAATTGGATTGTGACTCTGGTGAAGAGTCCTACTTGGATTAGGGCTTTGTGGGAGAGTCCCACTGGGATTGGAACTCTATCATTTATAAAGAATTAATTAATAATTAGATTACAAATTGATTCAATTTAATTGAGTAAAGAGCTTTGGAACAAGTCTAATTGAATTAGATTCAGTTCGACTCAGATTGAAATTGATATGATCAAATCCGATTACAAGAGAAATTTGATCATGATTCGATCAGGATTTAGACTCGTCTAATTCCTAATTGGGTTAGAAATTTGATGAGATATTTAAATTTTTAATTATATTAGACTCATTTCTATCAGTAGTTTTAATCTAAATTTGATTTGGATTAGAATTGAATTAGAAATGAGGAGTCCAAGTCAGACTAGGACTCTATCTTTATCATTTGTGCCACATTTGGATCCATGCCAATTTCTCCATGCCTAATTGGATTTGGATTATGATTTTTGGTATCATGAGAGAGGATCCAATAAGGGTGGTCAGTTATAGCTAATGAGTCATAATATTATCTTTTGCCTAATTCGAATGGGATCCGAATTAGAGATAAGATGCAGACTAGGAAAGAGATTTTTCATATATGGTATACTGTTAGAGTCATATTATTTTTTTTTTCTTATTTTTATTAAGAAATTATTTAGCATGTGAGACTCTATATTTCTTATCCACATCTTAATAATTTTTCTAAAATTTTTGGGGATGCCAAAAAGGGGTTTTGGCATTGATTCATGGCATCCTTTCTTGAAAAGTCCTTATTCCTAGTCTATAAAAAGGGGACCCCTCACTTGGACATCCCATGATCAATTTTCTTATAGATTTTTTATTTTTATAGCCTCTTCTCCTCCTCCTCTCTTCCTCCTCCAGATCTCCTATTACTTTGGAGTGTCCAAGGTGCTTATAGAAGAAGGAAGAGGTTAGCTGTCGAAGTTATTCGCAGACTAGCATCTCGAGCTTCTTATCTACGTCAGTCTTCACATGAATTTTTCTATAAAGGCCAGACAACTTTGTGTGATTGTGAGTGATCTGAAGAACACCTTCTCCAACCATTGGATTAAAGGAGATCAAGATCAAAATTTATTTGGTAACTGTTGGGTATAAAATACCCCCAGCCGAAGTCCTCCACAGAATCAACGGCTCCGCCAACAAGGCCAACCTCAAAAGAAATCTCCGCCCGGGCTCCTACGGGAGCTGGACTTCACCTTCAACTTTGATTGCAGAGGACTCCGCCTGGACTCCTACGGGAGCCGGGCTCCGCTCTCGGTATCAACTGCTGGTAAGCTCCGTCCGGACTCCTACGGGAGCCGGACTTCACCTTCAACTTTGATTGCAGAGGACTCCGCCCGGACTCCTACGGGAGCCAGGCTCCGCTCTCGGTATCAACTGCTGGTAAGCTCCGTCCGGACTCCTACGGGAGCCGGACTTCACCTTCAACTTTGATTGCAGAGGACTCTGCCCGGACTCCTACGGGAGCCGGGCTCCGCTCTCGGTATCAACTGCTGGTAAGCTCCGTCCGGACTCCTACGGGAGCCGGACTTCACCTTCAACTTTGATTGCAGAGGACTCCGCCCGGACTCCTACGGGAGCCGGGCTCCGCTCTCGGTATCAACTGCTGGTAAGCTCCGTCCGGACTCCTACGGGAGCCGGACTTCACCTTCAACTTTGATTGCAGAGGACTCCGCCCGGACTCCTACGGGAGCCGGGCTCCGCTCTCGGTATCAACTGCTGGTAAGCTCCGTCCGGACTCCTACGGGAGCCGGACTTCACCTTCAACTTTGATTGCAGAGGACTCCGCCCAAACTCCTACGGGAGCCGGGCTCCGCTCTCAGCATCAACTGCTGGTAAGCTCCGTCCGGACTCCTACGGGAGCCGGACTTCACCTTCAACTTTGATTGCAGAGGACTCCGCCCGGACTCCTATGGGAGCCGAGCTCCGCTCTCAGTATCAACTGCTGGTAAGCTCCGTCCGGACTCCTACGGGAGCCGGACTCCACCGACAACTTCGACCTCAAGAGGACTCCGCCCGGACTCCTACGGGAGCCGAGCTCCACTCTCAGTATCAACTGCTGGTAAGTTCCGTTCGGACTCCTACGGGAGCCGGACTCCACCCACGACCCCAACCGCAAGGAGGACCCCTCCCAGACTTCTACAGAGGCCAGACTCCGACCGCTGCCGAGCCTCAATCAACAGATCCGCGCCCCCTGGCAGGTCACAATAACAACCATGATCCTGTTCCACTTCCTGTAGTGGATTCCGCATGGCTCCATCACCCCCTGCGGCAGACCTATTACTCTCTGACAGGCTGTGTCAACGGCCACGATTCTGCTCCGCTCCCTGCGGCAGGTGCTACACGACTCCACTACTCTCTGACAACTAGCGGCAACAGACGTCGCTCCACTACCTGCAACAGGCTCTACGTGGCAGGCCATGACAATAGCCACGGGTCTACTCCACTACCCTTCGCAATAAATTCCCCTGACCATGGGCGGCCCACTACCAGACGGTTACAAATGTCACCGTCAATCCGTTGCCTCCGCCTATAAAAGGAGGATCCAGATACGTTGTTCTCTAAGCTCATTTCTTATCTCAAAACTCTGCTAAATTCTCCATTCGAGCACTCCATTCTTGTTGAGGCAGAGAACTGACTTGAGCGTCGGAGGGTCTTGCCGGAGCAACCCCACCTCCGGTTTAGACTTCCTTTGCAGGTCCCGACGGCGACTGCGGCTTCCCCGACTCCAGCTTCTCCGACGCAAATAGATTTTTGCACCAACAGGATTGGTGCTAGAGGAAGGGGCCTGTGCCTTCGCAGTACCCTTGTTCTTAAAGGAGCGCTCAACGGATCCGCTTCTGGCCATCTTTTTCGGTGCCCAATCCTCCTTCCCTCATCTGATGCCCTCTCACGAGGTCTCTGCACAACTACCTCCAGCTATGGTCGCCGAGAAGGGGTGGTCGGATGACCGGCCTCTGCCGGATTCCGTCAACGTCATCTCGGGGGAATCCCGGTGGGAGGCAATCAGCGTACCAGCTGCATCCCCCAAGCGACAAAAAGTTGAAGAACCCATAACCTTCACTGAAGTGGACACCCAGGGAGTCCAATTCCCTCATAACGATGCGATCGTAGTTTCTTTGAACATAGCAAATTATGACGTCCGTCGCATTCTCGTCGACAACGGGAGTTCGGCCGACATCTTGTTCTACAATGCCTTTTCAAGAATGACCACTCTTGGCGGTCATCTGAGATCGATTTGCTCCCCCTTGATAGGGTTTATCGGTGACGCCGTTCCGACGGAAGGAATGATAGCTCTGACTGTGACCGCGGGTCAGTATCCAAAGCAGTCCAGAGCTCTGGTAAATTTCCTGGTGGTAAAGGCGCCATCTGCCTACAATGCAATTCTTGGCCGACCCGGCCTCAATGCCCTCAGAGCTGTTGTTTCAACCTACCATTTGAAATTAAAGTTCTCCACCAACCAGGGGATCGGAGAGGTCCGGGGAGACCAAGCCCTGGCCAGATATTGCTACAACATCGCCTTGCAAAGAAGCGATCAAGCGGACCTCTGTCCGATCGATGGATTGGATGCTCGCGATGACCTCACTGAAGAGAGGGGCGGTCCAATCGAAGACCTAATACCAATCCCTTTGAATGATGGAAACGCGGAGCATGTGGTGTTAATTGGCTCCAACCTGGGGGAGGAGGTGCGGACGCGTCTTGTGGATTTCCTCCGAAGGAATGCGGACGTTTTCGCATGGGTCCCGGCGGATATGCCGGGGATCGACACAGAAGTCATGGAACATCATCTGGCAGTCGACCCGAAACATCGGCCGACAAAAGAAAAAATCCGGAGTCATGCCCCGGAGAGGCAGAAGGCGATAGCCGAGGAAGTGGATAAGCTTCTCAAGGCCGGATTTATTAAGGAAGTCAATTATCCTGAGTGGATCTCCAATGTTGTTCTGGTCAAGAAAGCAAACGGCAAGTGGAGGATGTGTATCGACTTCAAAAAGCTGAATAAGGCTTGTCCAAAGGACAGCTACCCCCTTCCCAGGATCGACCAACTGGTGGACGCTACCTCAGGCCATGAGCTCCTCACTTTTATGGACGCGTTCTCCGGCTATAACCAGATTAGAATGGCATCGGAAGATGAAGAAAAGATAGCTTTCATCACTAAGCGCGGCCTTTACTGCTACAGGGTCATGCCATTCGGCCTCAAGAACGCGGGCACAACCTATCAACGACTGGTGAACAAAATCTTCAAAGAGCAGATCGACCGAAACATGGAGGTTTACGTGGACGATATGCTTGTAAAAAGCAGGTCTTCCAGAAATCATGTCGCCGACCTCAAGGAAACCTTTGGCGCTCTTCGAAAGTATAGGATGAAGCTGAACCCGATCAAATGTGCTTTTGGGGTAACTTCAGGAAAGTTCCTGGGCTTCATGGTATCGGGGCGCGGGATTGAGGCCAATCCAGAAAAAAATTGCGCCATCCAAGAGATGACCGCCCCAAGGTCGATCAAGGAGGTTCAGTGCCTCACGGGAAGGATAGCGGCTCTTAATCGCTTTGTCGCGAGGTCGGCCGAATGATGTTTGCCCTTCTTTCAAACCCTCAAGCAGCCGAAGAACTTCTGTTGGATCTCTGAATGCCAACAGGCATTCAAAGAATTAAAAGGCTACCTTAGCTCACCCCCGCTGCTGGCGAAGTCCGAACCTGGGGAGGAACTATTTTTGTACCTGGCAGTCTCTCCCACGGCCCTTGCAGCTGTCCTTGTCAAAGAAGAAATGAAGGTTCAGCGACCGGTCTACTACATCAGCCGCGCGCTGAGGGACGCCGAGATCAGGTATACTAAATTAGAAAAACTGACCTACGCCTTGTTGATTGCAGCTCGAAGACTCCGACCTTACTTTCAAGGGCACACGGTGACGCTACTCACCGATCAACCGATCAAGGCGGTCTTGCACCGAGTTGATACCTCCGAAAGGATGGCAAAATGGGCAATCGAGCTCACGAAATTCGATATCAACTACAGACCTAGACCGGCAGTAAAAGCCCAAATATTGGCAGATTTCATTGTAGAGTGCACCATCCCAGAGGAGGCCGAACCTGAGCCAAGCAGAGTTGACAGCCTGAAGTCTCAACCGAACTCCCCCAACGAAGAAGCCAGTCCCTCCGATTGCTTTTGGACCCTCTATGTGGATGGATCTTCCAACATGGCAGGTGCGGGTGCAGGCCTGATCTTGGTCAGCCCGGAGGGAGTCATCGCGGAGTACGCTCTGCGTTTCGAGTTCCCCGCAACAAACAATGGAGCGGAATATGAGGCTCTGATTGCAGGATTAAGGATCGCCAAAGAGCTGGGAATAGATCAACTCCAGGTGCACAGCGATTCCCAACTTGTGGTGGGACAAGTCAGCGGGAATTATGAAGCGCGGGAAGATAGTATGGCCAGGTACCTTGAGAAAGTGAAGGAGCTTACCCCCGCCTTTAGCAGTTTCGACATCAGGCGGATTCCAAGGTCGGAGAATACCAGAGCCGATCTTCTCTCCAAGCTGGCGACATCGGCTCCGGCCGAATTGCCCAAAGGCGTCTTCTTTGAAGTTCTGAAACATCCGAGTACAGAAGAACCGCGGCCCGTAATGGAGATCGACCACGAGCCCAGCTGGGTCGACCCACTGATAACCTATCTTAGAGATGGAGTTCTCCCCCAAAACGCGAAAGAGGCCCGGAAGCTCCGAAATCAAGCCTCCCGATACATCCTTTATGAGGGCAAATTGTACAAAAGATCATACTCCTTGCCCCTCTTAAGGTGTCTCCAGCCCTCAGAAGCTGACTACGCTTTATGAGAAGTGCACGAGGGAGCTTGCGGAAACCATTTGGGTGCCAGATCTTTATCCCACAAGCTACTCCGCCAAGGGTATTACTGGCCAACGATGCATTATGATTCGACCGAATACGTCAAAAAGTGCGATCGTTGTCAGAGATACGCCAACATCCAGAGACAGCCCACCACTGAGCTCACACCCCTGAGTGCCCCATGGCCTTTTGCACAGTGGAGGATGGACATCCTTGGCCCCTTTCCCATGGCGTCTGGGCAAAGGAAGTTCCTCCTGGTAGCGATCGACTACTTCACCAAATGGGTTGAAGCCGAACCGCTAGCGAAAATCACAGAAGCAAAAGTACAAGATTTCGTTTGGAAGTCAATTGTGTGCAGGTTCGGTCTACCTAGAACCCTAATCACGGAGCAAGATTCACCGAATTCTGTGAAGATCTAAACATCTCCCACAACTTCACATCAGTAGCCCACCCTCAGGCGAACGGCGAAGCTGAGGTAACTAACAGAACCCTTTTGCAGGGAATTAAGACAAGGCTTGAAAAAGCAAAAGAAACTTGGGCGGACGAGCTTTATCACGTGCTATGGGCGTATCGAACTACCTAGAGGTTACCTACAGGGGAGACTCCCTTTGCTTTAGCCTTCGGTACGGAAGTCATCATCCCGATCGAGCTTAAACTCCCGTCGGCACGAGTCGTGACATTCGATGAACCCCAAAATGCACAAAGTCTCAGAGCCAACCTCGACCTGCTGGAAGAAAGATGGGAGATTGCTCAGGTTTGAATGGTAGCCTACAGACAGAAAGTTGCCGGATATTACAATGCCCGGGTCAAGAGCAAAGCCTTTAAAGCAGGAGATCTGGTGCTTCGACGAGCTGCTGTCTCACAACCTCAGGACCGGGGGAAGCTCGCCCCGAACTGGGAGGGACCTTATGAGGTCAAAGAAGTAGTTCGGCCCGGAACTTATTATCTCAAGGAGCTCGAAGGAGCCGACCTCCCACGACCGTGGAGCTCAAAAAACTTACGGATGTACTACCAGTGACTTCGTTTTAGTCGAAAATCGCATACCCATGTGTCTTTAGACAATTCAAGCAAACTGTGTCAAAAATAAAAGGGCAATCTCATAAAGTCGAAGGCCCGGTTCCTTTTAGACCGGATGGGGGGAGAGGCCCTACAACGCCCATATGTGCCCCCACAGCCCTGTTAGGGATAGGAGGAGAACCTCGCCCTAACTTGAGCAAAGTCGAAGGCCCGGTTCCTTTTAGACCGGATGGGGGGAGAGGCCCTACAACGCCCATATGTGCCCCCACAGCCCTGTTAGAGACAGGAGGAGAACCTCGCCCTAACTTGAGCAAAGTCAAAGGCCCGGTTCTTTTAGACCGGATGGGGGGTGAGGCCTTACAACGTCCTAATGTGCCCCCACAGCCATGTCAAGAACAGGAGGAGAACCTCGTCCTGACATGAGCAAAGTCGAAGGCCCGGTTCTTTTAGACCGGATGGGGGAGAGGCCTTACAGCGCCCTAACGTGCCCCCACAAGCCAGGCTCGAGCAAAATGGAAGGTCCGGACTCCTATGGGAGCTGGGTTCCAACGATAAAGAAGACTTCACCCGGACTCCTACGGAAGCCGGGTTCCAACGCCAAGGAAGACTTCACCCGGACTCCTACGGGAGCCGGGTTCTGTCCACAACGTCAAAAAAGATTTCATCCGGACTCCTACGGGAGCCGGGTTCCAACGCCAAGGAAGACTTCACCCGGACTCCTACGGGAGTCGGGTTCTGACGCCAAGGAAGGCTTCACCTGGACTCCTACGGGAGCTGGGTTCCGTCCACGACGCCAAAAAAGATTTCATTCGGACTCCTACGGGAGCCGGGTTCCAACGCCAAGGAAGACTTCACCCGGACTCCTACGGGAGCCGGGTTCCAACGCCAAGGAAGACTTCACCCAGACTCCTACGAGAGCCGGGTTCCGACGCCAAGGAAGACTTCACCCAGACTTCTACGGGAGCCGGGTTCCGTCCACGATGCCAAAGAAGATTTCATCCGGACTCCTACGGGAGCCGGGTTCCGACGCCAAGGAAGGCTTCACCCGGACTCCTACGGGAGCCGGGTTCCGTCCACGACGCCAAAGAAGATTTCATCCGGACTCCTACGGAAGCCGGGTTCCAACGCCAAGGAAGACTTCACCCAGACTCCTACGGGAGCCAGGTTCCGACGCCAAGGAAGACTTCACCCGGACTCCTACGGGAGCCGGGTTCCATCCACGACGCCAAAGAAGATTTCACCCGGACTCCTACGGGAGCCGGGTTCCAACGCCAAGGAAGACTTCACCCGGACTCCTACGGGAGCCGGGTTCCGACGCCAAGGAAGACTTCACCCGGACTCCTACGGGAGCCGGGTTCCATCCACGACGCCAAAGAAGATTTCATTCGGACTCCTACGGGAGTCGGGTTCCAACGCCAAGGAAGACTTCACCCGGACTCCTATGGGAGCCGGGTTCCGACGCCAAGGAAGACTTCACTCGGACTCCTACGGGAGCCGGGTTTCGTCCACGACGCCAAAGAAGATTTCATCCAGACTCCTACGGGAGCCGGGTTCCGACGCCAAGGAAGGCTTCACCCAGACTCCTACGGGAGCCGGGTTCCATCCACGACGCCAAAGAAGATTTCATCCGGACTCCTACGGGAGCCGGGTTCCAACGCCAAGGAAGACTTCACCCGGACTCCTACGGGAGCCGGGTTCCGACGTCAAGGAAGACTTCACCCGGACTCCTACGGGAGCCGGGTTTCGTCCACGATGCCAAAGAAGATTTCACCCGGACTCCTACAGGAGTCGGGTTCCATCCACGATGCCAAAGAAGATTTCATCCGGACTCCTACGGGAGTCGGGTTCCGACGCCAAGGAAGGCTTCACCCAGACTCCTACGGGAGCCGGGTTCCATCCACGACGCCAAAGAAGATTTCATCCGGACTCCTACGGGAGCCGGGTTTCGATGCCAAGGAAGACTTCACCCGGACTCCTACGGGAGCCGGGTTCCGTCCACGACGCCAAAGAAGATTTCATCCGGACTCCTACGGGAGCCGGGTTCCAACGCCAAGGAAGACTTCACCCGGACTCCTACGGGAGCCGGGTTCCGACGCCAAGGAAGACTTCACCCGGACTCCTACGGGAGCCGGGTTCCGTCCACGACGCCATAGAAGATTTCACCCAGACTCCTACGGGAGCCGGGTCCCGTCCACAACGCCAAAGAAAACTTCACCCGGAATCCTACGAGAGCCGGGCTCCATCACCGACATCAGCTACAGGACAACCCCGCCCGGACTCCTACGGGAGCCGGGCTCCACTGACAACAACAACTGCCGATAGGCCTTGTCCAGACTCCTACGGGACCCAGACTTTGCCTATGACTTTGATTGCAGGAAGACTTCGCCCTGACCCCTACGAGAGCTAGGCTACCCCAACTTCAGGAGGGCTTCTCCGTTCGGACTCCCAAGGGAGCCGAACTTAGCTCCGACTTCAGCAGAGAAAAAACCCAAGCAAAAAAGGAAAGCAAACAGTGCCCGAAGGCAACGGAAGCTCGAATCCCCAAATTCAAGCCCTAGGAGGGACCTCGGGCCCGAAGGGCCCCAAGCGAACCTGCAACCATCGACGGAATGACAATTGGGTATCTTCGAACGGCGTAAGAGCCGAAAAGTAGCTCGGCAAATGACAACCCCACATGAACAGAAGAGGTCATCGATGACCTTGGGACGACGTGAAAAAGAAAAGAAGAAGAGAAGGAAGAAAGAGGAAAGAAAAATGAAGAAGTTCGACAGACAGCTATTTAATGCGAGATGCAGACGAGGTAACAAAATCTCTTTTTCATTTAACAAGAGTATGAGTTACAGGACCCGGTGGGTCAGGAAAAAAAGAAGAAGAAGATACACGTCATCGCAAGCCTCGCAAACACGGTTCAGGAAGGATGAACCAGAGGCCGCTCTGAGCTGCAAACTCCTCTTCCCGTCTCTGTCCTTCTCAGCCGCGTTCTCCAGTGCGTGTAACAGCTCTCGCCTCATCTCGCCTCATTCTGTCTCCGAAGTCCCAACCCTAGCGAGAAAAGGGTGGGATAGATCTCCGGAGGCGGTAAGGGCAACGGCGGCAGTAGCGAAGACCTGTTTCAAGAAGAACCGGAGTCACCTTGGAAGCGGTAGCGATGCCAGAGATGTGCCTCATCTTCGAATGCTCCACGACAGCCGCCACCCAAAATGCTCCGGCAAGGTCGGCATGCGCTACTTCCACCGTCCCCGCAACAAGTTCCACTGCCCCACCGTCGACGCCGACCGCCTCTGGTCCCTCGGCCCCGACGGCATCAAGGATCCCGCCATAGCTTATGACGACAGCTCTGCCCTCTTGACCGGTATCATCCCGCCTTGCTACTCCAAAATTCGCGGGCAGAATAACTTCACCGACAGCCCCCGTTATTAAACCCCTGTTGTTGAAGGAATTCTTCCTTGAGCCCCCTTTAAAACGATGGAGATTCTCACCGACCGCCGTTCTCCTCCTCACCTTCCTCCAAGCCCTAGAGATCCCCTCAAAAACGGCCTCCGGGGTAGAGGACATGGCGTAGAAACCCTCAGAGAAGAATTGGGGGGCTGAAGAAGGCAAGGACTGGTGCGAGGGAAGCAAGGTTCTCAGGCGAAAGAAAGGCGCCAGGATGAAGCCATGAAAGGACTAGGGGGTTTAAATAGCCGACGGATCCTAGCGCAGTTATGGCGGCGGGTATTCCTGGACCAACTGGTGCGTGCCACGTGTCGTGCTTATCCCCTTCATCGCTATCGAGGGTTGACCGTTCACAAATTCCCACGGCACGGCGCTTGGGATCGCATTCCGACGGGGGTTCCGAAAAGACTCTTCAGGTCACCTTCATCGAAAAGTGGGCTCTGACATACACACAAAAAATACCAAAATATCTAGGGGCGGCGGTACGCAGGATTCGAAGGGGCGACTTCGGCTGTGTCCATCTCTCTGTACTTCCTTCGTTCGAAATTCAAACTCGGAAGTAGGGGGACTGGTGTTGGGTATAAAATACCCCCAGTCGAAGTCCTCCACAGAATCAACGGCTCCGCCAACAAGGCCAACCTTAAAAGAAATCTCCGCCCGGGCTCCTACGGGAGCCGGACTTCACCTTCAACTTTGATTGCAGAGGACTCCGCCCGGACTCCTACGAGAGCCGGGCTCCGCTCTCGGTATCAACTGCTGGTAAGCTCCGTCCGGACTCCTACGGGAGCCGGACTTCACCTTCAACTTTGATTGCAGAGGACTCCGCCCGGACTCCTACGGGAGTCGGACTCCGCTCTCGGTATCAACTGCTGGTAAGCTCCGTCCGGACTCCTACGGGAGCCGGACTTCACCTTCAACTTTGATTGCAGAGGACTCCGCCCGGACTCCTACGGGAGCCGGACTCCGCTCTTGGTATCAACTGCTGGTAAGCTCCGTCCGGACTCCTACGGGAGCCGGACTTCACCTTCAACTTTGATTGCAGAGGACTCCGCCCGGACTCCTACGGGAGCCGGGCTCCGCTCTCGGTATCAACTGCTGGTAAGCTCCGTCTGGACTCCTACGGGAGCCGGACTTCACCTTCAACTTTGATTGCAGAGGACTCCGCCCGGACTCCTACGGGAGCCGGGCTCCGCTCTCGGTATCAACTGCTGGTAAGCTCCGTCCGGACTCCTACGGGAGCCGGACTTCACCTTCAACTTTGATTGTAGAGGACTCCGCCCGGACTCCTACGGGAGCCGGGCTCCGCTCTCAGCATCAACTGCTGGTAAGCTCCGTCCGGACTCCTACGGGAGCCGGACTTCACCTTCAACTTTGATTGCAGAGGACTCCGCCTAGACTCCTACGGGAGCCGGGCTCCGCTCTCAGTATCAACTGCTGGTAAGCTCCGTCCGGACTCCTACGGGAGCCAGACTCCGCCGACAACTTCGACCTCAAGAGGACTCCGCCCGAACTCCTACGGGAGCCGAGCTCCACTCTCAGTATCAACTGCTGGTAAGTTCCGTTCGGACTCCTACGGGAGCCGGACTCCACCCACGACCCCAACCGCAAGGAGGACCCCTCCCGGACTTCTACAGAGGCCGGACTCCGACCGCTGTCGAGCCTCAATCAACAGATCTGCGCCCCCTGGCAGGTCACAATAACAACCATGATCCTGTTCCACTTTCTGTAGTGTATTTCGTGCGGCTCCATCACCCCCTGCGGCGGACCCATTACTCTCTGACAGGCTGTGTCAACGGCCACGATTCTGCTCCGCTCCCTGCGGCAGGTGCTACGCGACTCCACTACTCTCTGACAACTAGCGACAACGGACGCCGCTCCACTACCTGCAACAGGCTCTACGTGGCAGGCCATGACAATAGCCACGGGTCTACTCCACTACCCTTCGCAATAAATTCCCCTGACCATGGGCGGCCCACTACCAGACGGTTACAAATGTCGCCATCAATCCGTTGCCTCCTCCGCCTATAAAAGGGGGACCCAGATACGTTGTTCTCTAAGCTCATTTCTTATATCAAAACTTTGCTAAATTCTCCGTTCGAGCACTCCATTCTTGTTGAGGCAGAGAACTGACTTGAGCGTCGGAGGGTCTTGCCGGAGCAATCCCACCTCCGGTTTAGACTTCCTTTGCAGGTCCCGACGGTGACCGCGGCTTCTCCGACTCCAGCTTCTCCGGCGCAAATAGATTTTTGCACCAACAGTAACGATCTCTAACTTATTTTGATTCCTATGGTAGATCTAATAGTTAGATCTAAAATTTCAGCATCGATGAGATCGATGTGATTTTTATTTTCAGATCTAAAGTATATATTTTTCATATCAAAGATCTTAATATTGTAGTATAAGATTATATCTTATACATGTAATTAAGATTAAATTATTTAATCTATTATTTCTACTATGTAAAATTTTTAATTGCATGTACTGTACTACTGTAAATTTTCTTTAACTGGTATCAGAGCCATGTTGTTTTGATATGAATTAATATGACTTTAGATCTGATTTTTTATTATTAGATCTAATTATTTATGATTTAGATTAGATCTAAATTAGTTTATTTTAGATTTTATTATTATTTATTTAGATTAGATATTTTGAGTAGTAAAATACTCGGATTGGGTAATCACCAGGCCGTCCGGTCATAGGAGCAAGTAGGGTTTCGTGACCCTCTCCTCCCATTCAATGAGGTGCTCTTCATGGCATGTAGGGGTGCCACTGTGAGGTCTCATGAAGAAAAAATTGAAAAGAGAAAACTTACTTTCTTGTAAAATCCTAGATCTTGAAACCTTAGGTGTTGTTGTATGTGATACAAGTTGTGAAGATAGTTAGTTACATCTAATCTTATTTAGTCAAAATTATTTTGATCTAAAATCATAAAAAAATTTAGATTTGATCTAAAAGATTTTATGACTTGATGTAAAACTTTACATAAAAAATTATTTTCAAAATCTTAACCATATTGATGCAAAACTTAATTGAGAATTAAGTATCAAGCTGATTGGATCTAGAATTGTGATTTAGATCTAATGATATTGCATAAAATATTGGGCATGGGTTAGCTCAAATCAGGTCCTTCTCTTTAATTGGATTAGACCTAAGGTTAGAATCAAAGAATTGATTGACCATGTAGAAAAATTGATTAAGTCTAACCAAATATTAAATTAAATTAATCAAAATTTTTTTAGTACAATAGTTATAGAAAGTCCATGTCTTTGATTAGACCAAATGGATCTTGATTGTGGCTCAGTGTTTGAACCCAAACCATTAGGTTGGTCAAATCAAAACTAGTTAACCAATTGGTGTCTAAGGTAAGTTTGGCATTTCGATCGATGATTTTTAATTAAAAGTGGCTTACCTAGCCATTTTGATGGTGTCTAAGGCAAGCTTAGCAGACCCTCCCACCGATCTCACTTATCTGGCCAATTTGGTGAACTAAATTTTGATTAGATCACTAAGTGATTTAAATTAGCCCATGCAATTAAGGTTGATCAGTGTGACTGATCTAGGTGCCAGTTCAATCAGCATGACCTAACTCGATTCAGTGATTTGGTGAAGTCAGTGAGAGAATTATGATCTACTGATTGATCTTTTCTTCTCTTCTCTCTTTTCTAAATAGATTAAATCCTTTAAATTATTAGATCCTTAAAATAAACTGGTTATGGTGATAACTAGATCATAGCCTCCCATTAAGGTGAGTGATAATGGGTTCATTATTTCTGATTGATATTGCAGGTGCCACGCGTCTGATGTTCTCTCTGAATGATGGAATTATCATTCATCATATGATGATTCTGATGAACTATCTGATGATGGTTTGGTTGATCGAGCCATCCGCGGGCCTGATCACTCATTAAGTAGAATCACTCAGAGGTTCATGTTAATGGTTTGACCTAACCAAAACTTTCAGTGGAGGTCCATCGCCTACTAAAATGAAATCTGGGGCTAAATTAAATACTAGAAGTTATTTGAAGAAATAATTGTTTGAGAACCTGTCCATAATGCATATGGATTGATCGAGCCATCTTCGGACCTATATGTAGTCTGTATGGATCCTAGTACCCACTAAGAAATTAAGGTAATTCATCGTATTAGAGGTAGAGGCTATTAATTCGTATAAAATAGTGGGAGGACCTTTAGACTAAAGTCCAAGTCTTTAGGATTAATAAATTTATATACTAATTAGGCTTTATTCTTTCTTTGTGTATGCAGATATAGCCTCAAACTTGTCACTCCGATCACTATTGGACAGTGAGAAGCTTATTGGACTGAATTTTGATAATTGATATCAAAAATTAAAAATTATCTTGGAGCACGAGTGGATCCTTTATGTGATAACGGATTCGACACCTGAGGAGCCTGCTCCTAACACCCGAGGAGTGGTCTGAGATACTTATTTGAAGTGGCTCAACAATTATACTATGGTTTGTTGCATCATGCGGGCCTTCATGAATGAGGAGTTCAGTCGAAAGTTTGAAAAAGCTCAGCCAGAGAAAATACATCAAGTGTTGAGGGATTCCTTTGGTACTCCTAATAACGTTGAGTGGCACAAGACTAGTTGCACCATTTTCAATGCCTAGATGAGGGAGGGTGCATCTGTTATCGATCATGTATTGTACATGATCGAGTAGATTGAAAAATTGAGCAAACTCAGCTTTCCTTTGCATGAATAACTGGGGAAAGATGCGATCCTGAACTCTCTTCCCAAGTCCTACCTGTCGTTTCTCAGTTATTTCAGAATGACAAAGTCTGTAGTCAACTACCACAATCTGTTGGGGTTGCTATAGACTTTTGAGAAAGATCACCAGCTCCATAAAGAGACAATGAATCTAGTGGGAGGATCTTCTTCAGGTAGTCGTCGTCCCTTTAAGAAAGGAAAAAAGAAGAATAATAAGAAGGTGCCTAGTGCTGGGAGTCAGTCCCAGAAATCCAAGTTCAAGGTTGATCAACGTCAGGCAGAGTGCTTCTTTTGCAAGAAGCAGGGTCACTGGAAGAGAAATTATCTTTAGTATATCGCTTCCCTTGATCCGAACAGGCCAAAGAAGAAGAAGCAATCAGTTGCTGGACAAGGTACTTATGTGATAACACCTTGTAACTTCTCTCTTATAGATACAATGACCTGGGTATTGAATACTAGAAGTCCTATTCATATTTGTAATTCATTGCAGGATCTTCAGGTCACTGGGAGATTTGGAGAAGGCGAGAGATTCCTGAATGTTGGAGACGGAAGATTAGTTTCAGTTCTAGCTTTAGGAATCATTAAGCTTGTTGGGTATAAAATACTCACAGCCGAAACCCTCAGCAGAATCGACAACAGGACAGCTCCGCCTGGACTCCTACGGGAGCCGGGCTCCACCGCCGACATCAACTACAGCACAGCTCCGCCCGGACTCCTACGGGAGCCGGGCTCCACCGCCGACGTCGACTACAGGACAGCTCCGCCCGGACTCCTACGGGAGCCGGGCTCCACCGCCGACATCAACTACAGCACAGCTCCGCCCGGACTCCTACGGGAGCCGGGCTCTGCCGTCGACATCAACTACAGGACAGCTCCGCCCGGACTCCTATGGGAGCCGGGCTCCACCGCCGACGTCGACTACAGGACAGCTCCGCCCGGACTCCTACGGGAGCCGGGCTCCACCGCCGACATCGACTACAGCACAGCTCCGCCCGGACTCCTACGGGAGCCGGGCTCCGCCGCCGACATCGACTACAGGACAGCTCCGCCCGGACTCCTACGGGAGCCGGGCTCCACCGCCGACATCAACTACAGCACAGCTCCGCCTGGACTCCTACGGGAGCCGGGCTCCACCGCCGACGTCGACTATAGGACAGCTCCGCCCGGACTCCTACGGGAGCCGAGCTCCACCGCCGACATCAACTACAGCACAGCTCCGCCCGGACTCCTACGGGAGCCGGGCTACGCCGCCGACATCGACTACAGGACAGCTCCGCCCGGACTCCTATGGGAGCCGGGCTCCATCGCCAACATCAACTACAGGACAGCTCCGTCCGGACTCCTAAGGGAGCCAGGCTCCACCGCCGACATCAACTACAGCACAGCTCCGCCCGGACTCTTACGGGAGTCGGGCTCCGCCATCGACATCGACTACAGGACAGCTCCACCCGGACTCCTACGGGAGCCGGGCTCCACCACCGACGTCGACTACAGGACAGCTCCACCCGGACTCCTACGGGAGCCGGGCTCCACCGTCGACATCAACTACAGCACAGCTCCACCCAGACTCCTACGGGAGCCGGGCTCCGCCACCGACATCGACTACAGAACAGCTCCGCCCGGACTCCTACGGGAGCCGGGCTCCACCGCCGACATCAACTACAGCACAGCTCCGCCCGGACTCCTACGGGAGCCGGGCTCCACCGACATCGACTGCAGGACAGCTCCGTCCGGACCCCTACGGGAGCCGGGCTCCGTCCTCAGCATCAACCGCTGGTAGGCTTCGTCCGGACTCCTACGGGAGCCGGACCTCCCCTCCGACTTTAATTGCAGGGAGACTTCGCCCGTGCTCTTATGGGAGCCGGGCTTCATCCTCGACACCAACAACTGCAGCCGCAAGCAGACTCCGCCCGGACTCCTACGGGAGCTGGGCTCCGTCCTCAACAACGACTGCTGGTAAGCCCCGTCCGGACTCCTACGGGAGCCGGACTCCGCCTTTAACTCTAATTGCAGGAAGACCACGCCCGGACTCTTATGGGGGTCGGACTCCGACCGCTGCCAAACTTCAGCCGATGGATCTGCACCCCGTGGCAGGCCACCATAACGGCCACGATCCTGCTCCACTTCCTGTGGCAGATTCCGCGCAGCTCCATCATTCCCTGACAGGCCGCAGTAACCACCACAGCTTTGCTCCACTTCCTGTGGTGGATTCCGCACAGCTCCACTACCCCCTGGCAGGCCACCATAACGGCCACGAACCTGCTCCCCTCCTGCGACGGATGCCGGGCGATTCTCCCATCCGCTGGCAAGTCACGACAACGGACGCTGCTCCACTCCTCGCAACTGATTCCATGTGGCGAGCTGCGGTGATAGCCACGATTTCGCTCCACTACCCTTCGCAATAAATTCTCCCTGACTATGGGCGGCCCACGACCAGACGGTTACAGACGTCGCCATCAATCCGTTACTTCCTCCGCCTATAAAAAGGGGGGATCCAGATACGTTATTCTCTAAGCTCATTTCTTATCTCAAAACTCTGCTAAATTCTTCGTTCGAGCACTCCATTCTTGTTGAGGCAGAGAACTGACTTGAGCGTCGGAGGGTCTTGCCGGAGCAACCCCACCTCCGGTTTAGACTTCCTTTGCAGGTCCCGGCGGCGACCGCGACTTCTCCAGCTCCAGCTTCTCCAGCGCAGGCAGATTTTTGCACCAACAGGATTGGCGCTAGAGGAAGGGGCTGTGTCTTCGCAGCACCCTTATTCTTAAAGGAGTGTTCAACGGAGCCGCCTCCGACCGTCTCTCCATCACCCACTCCTAATCTTTCCCCGCGAGATCGACACTCGATGCCTCCACGTAAGGCATCCACCCGACGGTCCACGGCCTCCGCGGCCAGATCTCAGGCTCCGACCTCCCCTCCAGTTTCTCAGCCTCCTCCTCCTCCCCCTCTGACGGTGGTGGTCGGCGCGGAGCAATTTGACTCGCTGGCACAGTAGGTCAGAGGCCTCGTCGAAGCCGTACAAGCAATGCAGCAGCAGCAACCGCAGGCGTCGGCGCATCCGGAAGGGGCATCTCCAGAATGCCAGAACCCGGCGGCGGGGCGGGCCACCTGGGCCAGCCGCCCCGTCCTCCCCGAAAAAACAAATCCGAGGGTAGAGAGCCCTCAATAGGATCACGACTCCACCCCTGGAAGATCCTTGCCCCCGTACTGCCAAAGGACCCTCGAGACTCGAAGTCGAGAGGATTTCCTGGACCGGAGGCTCCAGGAGATGAACCGACGGATTGAAGAACTCCGCCACGCGCCCCCCGCTTATGGTGAGGATATTTGCACTGACCCTCCCTTCTCTCAAATGATCATGCAGGAACCTATCCCGCCAAACTTCAAGCTTCCCCAGTTCGAAAGCTACGACGGGACTTCAGACCCGGTCGATCATCTGGAGGCCTTCCGGACGATGATGCTGCTTCACGGCGCTCCTGACTCCATCTTATGCCGGGCTTTCCCGTCTACTTTGAAGGGAGCAGCGAGGAACTGGTACTCGACTTTGAAGTCGGGTACCATCTTTTCCTTCGATCAAATGAGCCACCAATTTGTGGCCCATTTTGTCAGCAGCCGGCGTCCCCGGAAGGGTTCGGAGTCCCTCATCAACATCAAGCAGAGGGAAGGAGAGTCCATACGGGCCTACGTCAACCGCTTTAATATCGCGGTGTTGGAGGTCCAAAACTTGGACCAGTCAGTTGCCATGGCTGCCCTGAAAGGCGGCCTTCAGAAGAATGATCTTTTGTACTCTCTGGAGAAGAAGTACCCCAGGGATTTTGCCGATTTACTGGCTCAGGCTGAAGGATACGCCCGGGCAGAAGAAGCCTTCAAAATGAAGGACGAAGAGACAGTAAGGGAGCATCAAGCAGGAGATTCGAGTAAGCCCGCAGTTGAGAAAAGGCCGAAAGAAGCCCGGTCGCGTTCCCGCTCTCCTCCTGGATATAGGCGCGCCCATACCCCACCCCGGGCACGCAGGCAAAGAAGCCCGAACTGCGAGGTTCGGCGGGGCTCCCCACCAGGGAAATTCCGCAACTACGCCCCTCTCAACGTCTCAAAGGCCCAGGTACTGATGGAGGTCAGGGAGCAGCTCCCTAGGTCGGAGAGGATGCGCACACACCCCGGGAAGTGCAACCCCAACAAGTTCTGCCTCTACCACCGCGACCACGGCCACGACACGGAGGAATGCATCCAGCTCCAGGATGAGATCGAGGAGCTCATTCGACGAGGTCGACTCGATAGATTCATCCACCACAGGCCTGAGGGTAGAGGAGACCGGCCAAGAGCCCTCCCACAGCCTGAACCGTAGAAAAGGGAGGAGCGGCCCGGGGACCGGCCTCCCATCGGGACCATCGACTCTATCACCGGAGGGCCTCAAGGAGGAGCGAGAAAACTGTAAATATATCACTTACGATTTCACCTTGAATCTATTTTTCTTTCTACCTAACGTGCCTTTCCCACCTGGCGTGGATGTATTATGACTGGATATGATCCCTCCAAAAACACAGCCATGTCAGGAACAGGAGGAGAACCTCATCCTGACATGAGCAAAGTCAAAGGCCCGGTTCTTTTAGATCGGATGGGGGGAGAGGCCTTACAACGCCCTAATGTGCCCCCACAGTCCTGTTAGGGACAGGAGGAGAACCTCGCCCTAACTTGAGCAAAGTCAAAGGTCCGGTTCTTTTAGACCGGATGGGGGAGAGGCCTTACAACGTCCTAATGTGCCCCCACAGCCATGTCAGGAACAGGAGGAGAACCTCGTCCTGACATGAGCAAAGTCAAAGGCCCGGTTCTTTTAGACCGGATGGGGGGAGAGGCCTTACAACACCCTAATGTGCCCCCACAGCCCTGTTAGGGACAGGAGGAAAACCTCGCCCTAACTTGAGCTAAGTCAAAGGCCCGGTTCTTTTAGACCGGATGGGGGGAGAGGTCTTACAACGCCCTAATGTGCCTCCACAGCCATGTCAGGAATAGGAGGAGAACCTCGTCCTGACATGAGCAAAGTCGAAGGCCCGATTCTTTTAGACCGGATGGGGGAGAGGCCTTACAGCACCCTAACGCGCCCCCACAAGCCAGGCTGATAACGAGAGGAGAACCTCACGTCGGCTCGAGCAAAATGGAAGGCCCGGACTCCTACGGGAGCCGGGTTCCTACGCCAAGGAAGGCCTCACCTGGACTCCTACGGGAGCCGGGTTCCAACGACAAGGTAGGCCTCACCCGGACTCCTACGGGAGCCGGGTTCCAACGACAAGGAAGACTTCACCCGAACTCCTACAGGAGCCGGGTTCCGCCGCCAAGGAAGGCCTCACTCAGACTCCTACGGGAGCCAGGTTCCAACGACAAGGTAGGCCTCACCCGGACTCCTACGGGAGCCGGGTTCCACCGCCAAGGAAGACTTCACCCGGGCTCCTACGGGAGCTGGGTTCCTACGCCAAGGAAGACTCCACCCGGACTCCTACGGGATCCGGATTTCGCCTACAAGGAAGACTTCGCCCGGACTCCTACGGGAGTCGGGCTCCATCCGCAACTTCTGCAGCAAGGGTTAATGGTGACGAAACTCGGCCGCGTAACAAGATCGGATGAAAGGAAAAAGCCCCCCCCCACGACGACGTCTACGTCAAACAAGTCAAATGACAAGAAAGGTTCAGCAGACAACAATATCAGTGTGACGCATGGACGAGGTAACACAAAATGCTCTTTTTTCCATTTCCGATATACACACTACAAGGCCAGGACGGCCAAGGAAAGAAGGACAAAACGACAAAAAGGAAGTAACTACATGATAAGACATAAAGACAAAAGAGCTCTAAGGAGGCCCTGCTCCCTTCGACCTAGGGTTATCTACTCCATCCCTCAACCAGGACTGCCTCAGGTTCTCCATTGCTTCTTCTAGTTCTTCCCTCTTCCGCAGCGCATCCTGGAGCGCCCGACGAAGTTGCTGGCTCTCAGCCTCCGCTTCTCGATGCCACTTCCACAAAACTTCGGACTCCGCCTCCGCGTCTACGACGGCCTTCCGCTCAAGTGCCAGTTGGATCTTCACTTGTTGCAGCTCGGCTGTCTTCTCCCCGAGGGAGACAGAAATCCCTTCAACAGTGCCTCTCAGGGCTTGGAGCTCTTCGGAATCTTGGGCGGAAGTAAGCTGCGCCCTATTGACCAGCTGCCTCTGGAGATGAACGACCTCGTCAGCCGCCATCCGGAATCTCCCTTTGTACTCTTCCACTTGCCGGCGCCAGCTGGCCCGCTGCACGTCATGGCTCACCTCGGCGTCTTGAAGCTGCTTCTGAAGGTCGGAGACCTTCTGCGACCACTTCTGTCCATCATCAACCCAGGCCAAGAGCCGGGATGAGTTTCCTTCCAGCTGGCCGATCTTCCTCTTCGCAGCTGATAGTTCCACCTTAAGGGCGCTGATCCTGGCTTCTTGAGCCCAAATTCGATCGCTGGTGCTCTTCTTGCATTCCTCGAGCTCCTTTGTGAAGTTCGCCTTCCTCCGGCTGTAATCCATGATCGCCTTCACATGGAGACTCCGAAAGTGGGCGGCCTCAGCGGCGGCTTCAGAATGGCCTTCTCTCGATTTGCGGAGCTCACCTTCCGACTTCTTCAACTTCTTCGTCAGGTGAAGGACCTCTTTTTTCAACTGCTGGATTGTCGATTTCAGTGGGACCCCCAGGGGCAAGGGGAGAGCTTCAGCAGGGCACTGCCATCGGAAGATGCAAGCATCAAAGATCGACTCATTACAAGAAGAAAAGCAGAAAGAGGGAGGAGGGGGAAGGAGAAGCCATCCACAACAAGAAATTCGACTTTATTGATTGAATAATTTTGAAGACAAACAGAAAGGAAATATGGCGATAAAATAAGGGCACAGGATCAGAGGTCTCAGACCTCAGGGGCAGGAGGTGGAGAACTCGGCGCGGGGGGTGCGACCGCGGTGGCGGCGGACGAGGGGCCGGCCTCGTCTTCAGACTCCTCAAGAAAGCCGAGGTCGAGTTCGGGGAATTTGCTGGCCACCTTCTCTTGGCAGAGCTCGAACCCCTTGGTGAACGCCTCCTGGCCGAACTGGACATTCAGGACCCTCATCTCCACGGAGGCCTTGAATTCCTCCACCGCAAGAGCCCTGGCCTCCGAGACCAGAACCAGAGTTTGCTCGACCAAATGGGCGACCTCGACCTCCGCCTTCCTCGCCGACTCCTCCAAGATCCATCTCTCCTCTTCCCGGGCTTGCCTTTCTCTTTCCAGGGCCTCCTGGAGGGCGACTACTACTTCGGCCGTCTTCGCTTGGAGGCGAGCAACCTCGGCTTGGCAGCATTCCTCCGCCTGAAGGAGGTCCCTTCTCATGCGGCTCGTCACCTCGACATAGGCGAAGAGCTGGTGCCCAATCTGCAAGGACGGATAGAGAATTACGACAAAGGCCGAGTGACCGTGTAAATAAATATCTGCTTACCTCGAGGAAGGACCCCAAGGAGTCCCAAGCCCGCTGCTCAGGATCGACGCGGTCGATCCTCTCCACGACGTCGGACAGGATGCAGCCGTCGAGCAACCGCCTGATCAAGTCCCTATCGTTGAAGGGGTTCTCCGATCCCTCCTCGGAGCAGACGGACTCGTCTGCAGTAGCTCGGTGGCTACTCGCCCTGCGAGCCACCGATTTCCTCCTCCTCCCTGCGGTAGGCACCTCCGTGGGGCGAACCCCCGGAGCGGGGGCCCCAGACGGCGGGCTCCTCGCGGAGGCCCGGGGAGCCACTGGCTCGGCGTCTGAAGGAATGTCGATGGCCGGGGCCGCCCGGACAGGTGCAGCCAAGCTCGTCTCCTCCGCCCTGGCCCTCTTCGCCGATCCGGAGGCCGCCGCGCCCTTTCTCTTCTGGGCTCTCATGCCCCTGGCGAGCATCCGCGTCGCTTCGGCATCCATTGCTAAAAAAAAAAAAAAAATAAAAATAAAAAATGATGAGAAAAGAAAAAGGAGAAAAAAAAAAGAAAAATGATGAGAAAAGAAAAAGGAGAAAAAAAAAAAGAAAGAAAAAAAGAGAAAGAAAGAAAAAGAAGAGAGTGGGAAGGAAAAAGAGGTAAAGAGAAGAAGAAGAGGAAGGCAAGAAAAGAAAAGATAAGATGAATACTCGCTGGATCCTGAGGGCTCAGGCCGATGTTGAAAAGAGGCTGCTCCCTCAGAAGATTAGGAAGGGAAGGAGCGGGATAAGTTAGAAGCTTCTGGACGGCCTGGAGGTCGTCCTCCCCCAGGCTAGGAGCCCGGCGGACGGAATCCCTCAGAGAACCCCAAGGGGGCAGGCCCAGTTCCAGGGTCGGGCAGTGGACGAAGAGGTATTTCCCCTTCCAATTGTGAATCGAAGAAGGGGCGCCCTTCAGCAACCCCTTCTTACCGAACTGGGGGGAGAAGTACCACCAGTCCTTCGCCGAAGGATGGCGTTTGAAAGTGTAAAAATGCCTAAACAAGGAGAGGGATGGCTGAACCTCGACTATGTGGCAGAGGGAGAGAAACCCTATCAGAAACCTAAAGGAGTTCGGGGCCACGGAAGCGAGAGATATGTCCAAGAAGTGGAAGAAGGCAGCAACAAAGGCAGGAAGCGAAAGCCGGAGTCCGGCACGGAATGCTTCCTGATACAAACAGAAGCGACCGGGAGGCAGAGTGTTGGCCCGGTCAGAGGGGCCAGGTAGCTCCAGATCGTACTCCGGAGGAACCCCATACCGAACCCTTATCAGAAGGAGTTCCTCCGAAGTCGTCGAACATGGAATAACGCCCGGTACGAAAATCGGGTGAGGCCTAGCCCCAGATGCGGGTTCGTCCGCAGAGATGGGGACCTGGGGGTTTGAAGCAGAAGAACTCTCGGAACTGCCGGAGACAGAAGAGCCAGAGGACATTTTGAGCGATTTCGAAGGGAGAATCTAAAGGACCCTAAAAGGACGGACCGAAAGGGGAACGAGAGGCTGAAGGCTAACTCAGAGGGAGGCGCAAAAGCAATGATGAGAGGAGAAGCCCCTAGGCGGTGAGAGGAAGGTTGGCACTAACCTATGTTACTCTGAGGGACCTGGGGGACGAGAAATGGGAGGCACCTACGGCTCGAGAAGATGCTCACTAAAGCAGGGCTCTCGAAGAGAAGACGGACACCAGCGAAAACTCAGGAATGGAGTAGGACACCTAAAGGGGGGAGGATGGGTTTAAATAGACCCTGGGATCCGGTGCCATAATGATCGCGAATCCCCCAGGCCAACCCGCATCCGACACGTGTCCCACTCCCCCTTGCAGACGGCTAAAAGCGGCTGACGATTGGCAGGATCATAATTGCACCGTACCTAGGCCAGGGTACCTGTGGGATTTTCGAAGCGTCCCCTCGTACCACTCCAATTCGAAAAGACTCCGGCACGCGCTCATTTAATGCCAAAATATCTGGAGGCGGCAGTGCGCAGGATTCGAAGGGACGGTTGCGGCTGTGCCCATCTCTCTCTGTACTTCCTTCGTTTGAAATACAAACTCGGAAGTAGGGGGACTGGTGTTGGGTATAAAATACTCACAGTCGAAACCCTCAGCAGAATCGACAACAGGACAGCTCCGCCCGGACTCCTACGGGAGCCGGGCTCCACCGTCGACATCAACTACAGCACAGCTCCGCCCGGACTCCTACGGGAGCCGGGCTCCACCACCGACGTCGACTACAGGACAGCTCCGCCCGGACTCCTACGGGAGCCGGGCTCCACCGCTGACATCAACTACAGCACAGCTCCGCCCGGACTCCTACGGGAGCCGGGCTCCACCGCCGACATCGACTACAGGACAGCTCCGCCCGGAATCCTACGGGAGCCGGGCTCCACCGCCGACATCAACTACAGGACAGCTCCGCCCGGACTCCTACGGGAGCCGGGCTCCACCGCCGACATCAACTACAGCACAGCTCCGCCCGGACTCCTACGGGAGCCGGGCTCCACCGCCGACGTCGACTACAGGACAGCTCCGCCCGGACTCCTACGGGAGCCAAGCTCCACCGCCGACATCAACTACAGCACAGCTCCGCCCGGACTCCTACGGGAGCCGAGCTCCGCCGCCGACATCGACTACAGGACAGCTCCGCCCGGACTCCTACGGGAGCCGGGCTCCACCGCCGACATCAACTACAGTACAGCTCCGCCCGGACTCCTACGGGAGTCGGGCTCCACCGCCGACGTCGACTACAGGACAGCTCCGCCCGGACTCCTACGGGAGCCGGGCTCCACCGCCGACATCAACTACAGCACAGCTCCGCCCGGACTCCTACGGGAGCCGGGCTCCGCCGCCGACATCGACTACAGGATAGCTCCGCCCGGACTCCTATGGGAGCCGGGCTCCACCGCCGACATCAACTACAGAATAGCTCCGCCCGGACTTCTACGGGAGCCGGGCTCCACCGCCGACATCAACTACAGCACAGCTCCGCCCGGACTCCTACGGGAGCTGGGCTCCACCGCCGACATCGACTACAGGACAGCTCCGCCCAGACTCCTACGGGAGCCGGGCTCCACCACCGACGTTGACTACAGGACAGCTCCGTCCGGACTCCTACGGGAGCCGGGCTCCACCGCCGACATCAACTACAGCACAGCTCTGCCCAGACTCCTACGGGAGCCGGACTCCGCCGCCGACATCGACTACAGGACAGCTCCTCCCGGACTCCTACGGGAGCCGGGCTCCACCGCCAACATCAACTACAGCACAGCTCCGCCCGGACTCCTACGGGAGCTGGGCTCCACCACCGACATCGACTGCAGGATAGCTCCATCCGGACCCCTACGGGAGCCGGGCTCCGTCCTCAGCATCAACCGCTGGTAGGCCTCGTCCGGACTCCTACGGGAGCCGGACCTCCCCTCTGACTTTAATTGCAGGGAGACTTCACCCGTGCTCTTATGGGAGCCGGACTTCATCCTCGACACCAACAACTGCAGCCGCAAGCAGACTCCGCCCGGACTCCTACGGGAGCCGGGCTCCGTCCTCAACAACGACTGCTGGTAAGCCCCGTCCGGACTCCTACGGGAGCCGGACTCCGCCTTTAACTCTAATTGCAGGAAGACCACGCCCGGACTCCTACGGGGGCCGGACTCCGACCGCTGCCAAACTTCAGCCGATGGATCTGCACCCCCTGGCAGGCCACCATAATGGCCACGATCCTGCTCCACTTCCTGTGGCGGATTCCGTGCAGCTCCATCATTCCCTGACAGGCCGCAGTAACCACCGCAGCTCTGCTCCACTTCCTGTGGCAGATTCCGCACAGCTCCACTACCCCCTGGCAGGCCACCATAACGGCCACGAACCTGCTCCACCTCCTGCGACGGATGCCGGGCGATTCTCCCATCCGCTGGCAAGTCACGACAATGGATGCTGCTCCACTCCTCGCAACTGATTCCACGTGGCGAGCTGCGGTGATAGCCACGATTCCGCTCCACTACCCTTCACAATAAATTCCCCCTGACTATGGGTGGCCCACGACCAGACGGTTACAGACGTCGCCATCAATCCGTTACTTCCTCCGCCTATAAAAAGGGGGGATCCAGATACGTTATTCTCTAAGCTCATTTCTTATCTCAAAACTCTGCTAAATTCTCCGTTCGAGCACTCCATTCTTGTTGAGGTAGAGAACTGACTTGAGCGTCAGAGGGTCTTGCCGGAGCAACCCCACCTCCGGTTTAGACTTCCTTTGCAGGTCCCGGCAGCGACCGCGACTTCCCCAGCTCCAGCTTCTCCGACGCAGGTAGATTTTTGCACCAACAAAGCTTGTATTCAAATCTCAATTATTATTCTTAGTGAGTGTCATTATTATCTCAATTTTTTTTTAAATATTATTTCTGTAGGTCTTTTGGCCAATTCAAATTATAAATATCAATAAAAATTTTTTTTGTGATATCATTTTGAATGGTGTTACAATTTTACATGGACAGTTGAACAATAGTATCTATATTATATCTAGGCATAATGTAATGTACATTTCAAATAAACATCCTAGAATAGATGACGTCACAAATGCCTACCTTTGGCATTGTAGGCTAGGTCATATCAACAAGAATAGGATGAACAGGTTGGCTCAAGAAGAAAATCTTGATAAACACGATTATGAGTCATTCCTACCTGTGAGTCTTGTTTGCTTGGAAAGATGACCAAGTCACCTTTTATTGAAAAAGGTGAACGAGCCAATGATGTGATGGATCTGATACATACCGATGTATGTGGACCCATGAGCACATGTGCTAGAGGAAGGTATAGCTACTTTATCACGTTCACAGATGACCTATCTAAGTATGGGTACGTCTACTTGATGAAACACAAGTCTGAATCGTTTGAAATATTCAAACGGTTTCATAATGAAGTAAAAAAATAAACTAAAAAAAGTATTAAAATTTTTCGATCTGATCAAGGAGGTGAATACCTTTCTAGTGAATTTCTGATATATCTAGGAGAGAATGAAATTCTCTCTCAATGGACCCCTCTAGGGATACCACAGCATAATGGCATCTCAGAAAGGAGGAATTGAACCTTATTGGATATGATTCGGTCCATGATGGGATTTGCAAGTCTGTCGATCTTCTTTTGAGGATATGCACTTGAAACAGCCTATCTTGTGCTCAATAATATTTCAGGCAAGTCAGTTAGTAAGACACCACATGAGATATAGTCACGACGTAGGCCGAACCTCTCTTACTTTAGGGTCTGGGGGTGTCTAGCTTATGTTAAACGATTACAAACTGACAAGCTCGGTCCTAAGTCTGATAAGTGTGATTTCATAGGGTATCCCAAGAAAATGAAGAGATATTACTTTTATCTGCCTGCTAAACAAAAAATGTTTGTCAGCAATAAGGCACATTTTTTGAAAAAAAAATTCTTAGTGAAAAAATAAGTGCCTTTAAAATCAAGCTTGACGAAGTTCGACAGGTAGAAGAATCAACACCAATGATTGAATCTGAACCGAATTTGATGAGATCAAATCTGGAGCCCAATGAACAAACATCCTTAATGTGATCTAGTAGAGTATCGCATTAGCCAGACAGATACTTAAGTTTCTTGATCCGGGATGGAGATCCTGTCGAACTCGATGAGAACGATGAGGATCTGATCACCTACATGGATGCAATGCAGAGATCTGACTCTGATAAATGGCTTAAAGCCATAAGATCCGAAATAGAGTCCATGAAGATCAACAATGTATGGACATTGGTTGATCCACCTGAAGGGGTAAAGCCCATAGGGTGTAAGTGGGTCTTCAAGAGGAAGAGGGGTGCAGACGGAAGGTGGAGACCTATACAGTCCATTTGGTTGTCAAGGGTTATCGTCAGCGTTATGATATTGACTATGATGAGATATTTCTCCTATGACAATACTCAAATTCATTCGGATCATGCTTGCGATAGCAGTATATCTAGACTATGAAGTCTGACAAATGGATGTGAAGACAGCTTTTCTAAATGAAGAACTGAACGAAGAGGTGTATATGATACAACCTGAAAGGTTCATATCCACAGATGAGTCCAAGGTGTGCAAGCTTCAGAGATCCATTTATGGATTGAAGCAAGCATCTCAGAGTTGGAACATATGTTTTGATAAGGTGATCAGAACCTATGGCTTCGTTAGGAATGGAGAGGAACCCTGCATATATAAATGGATAAATGGTTTGATAATTGTATTTCTTATGTTGTATGTGGATGACATTCTCTTAATCAGAAATAATATCCCAGCATTACAGAAAATAAAAGTGTGACTGTCGTCACAATTCTCCATGAAAGATCTAGGAGAAGCAGCCTACATCCTAGGGATGAAGATCTATAGGGATAGATCTAAGAGGCTGCTCGGGCTCTCCCAATCCACGTACATAGATACTATGCTGAAATGGTTCAGGATGGAAAATTTCAATAAAGGCTATTTTTTGATAGGCCAAAGAATTTTTCTTTCGAAAGGAGATTGTCCGATAACTCCTCAAGAGAGAGAGCATATGAGTAGAGTTCCATATGCTTCGACAGTGGGTTCTATTATATACGCCATGATATGTATGAGACCAGACGTGGTATACTCATTAGGGATAGTGAGTAGATACCAATCTGATCCAGAAAAAAATCACTGAAAGGTTGTAAAGACCATTCTTAAATATTTAAGAAATACTAAAAACTAGTGGCTTGTGTATGGTGAAACTAACTTGAAACTTGTGGGGCTCACCGACTCCAACTTTCAGTCAGATCATGACGACAGTAAGAGTATGTCGGATTATATTTTTATCCTAAATAGTTGAGCAATCTACTAATAAAGTTCCAAGCAGAATATTGTTGCAGATATTGTTTGTGAAGTAGAGTATATTGCGACATCTGATGCTGCGAAGGAAGCTGTATGGTTGCAGAAGTTTATCGACGAGCTCAGAGTGACACCCTCCATTGATGGCCCTATCTTGTTATACTATGACAATACTAGAGTCATTGCTCAAGCCAAGGAGCTGAGATCCTATCAGCACACTAAACATATTCTGCGCTGTTATCACCTTATCTGGGAGATCATGGATCGAGGTGACGTCGACCTTCAAAAGATCGATGGAAGAGAAAATCTGACCGACCCATTTACTAAAGCTCTTGAAATCAAGGAGTTTGATGACCACAAATCGAAGATGGGTATACAATACTGTACCGATTGGCTTTAGTCCAAGTGAAAGTTATTGGAAAATATGTCCCAAAGTTAATTGTTAGACGATTGTGCTCATCTTGTAAACTGTATATGAATTTTTATTAATAAAAGTTATTTGGTATTTTCATTACAAATTGATCATCTTTGAACTCTTGTGTTGTAATCAAGTCCTTAGGACTATATATATTAATCGACAAAGGAGGATTTGTCGTTAAGTCCTTAAAATTGTTCGCGACTAAATGATATGCTATTACTATGATGATAGAGATATCAAGTGTAAGTCATTGTGTGCCATATGAGTTGGTTATTCTCTTAACCAAGGATTATGGAGATACTGTTATGGCATGCAGATAGAATGTAAGAGTATATTCACATCGAACGTGACCATGTACCGAGCACTCTGCTGTCAAGAGTAGCTTGTGAAGGGTATGGATATGTGTCTCTCTGACCTGAGACCACCACGATGACTTGTAAGCAACTCACTATACTTTAGTATTGGACTATCTGAGTTTCAAACTTAGTGACAGAAGGATACTAGGTGCAGTCAAGTACTCATCGGCGATGTGTGAGTCAAGATGGAATTGACCCCTCTGAATTGGTAGAAGATATGCATCAGTGTATTTCAATTTAGCAAAATCTTGACTAGAATAATCCATAAGATGGATTTGAAAGGTTGAAATACAATGTGGTCAACTTAATTAGGGTTGACAGTTAAACCCTAAGTCACCTTGAGCATTTGGGTCAAGGGGATGAATTATACGGTAACCATATGTCGTTGGTTCTAGAAGATTGCTTTGCAACACTTCGACCCATCCGGTCGTCGGATCATCATTACTAAATAGTTACATCGATTGGTATAGGAAGTTATTCTTATACTACCGACTTAAGTTTGAACTAATGGGATCACACGCATTAGAAAATTTGATCAGATCTGATGGTTGAAGAGTCCAATTGGATTGTGACTCTGGTGAAGAGTCCTACTTAGACTAAGATACTATGGAAGAGTCCCACTGGGACTAGGACTCTACCATTTATGAAGAATTAATTAGTAATTAGATTACTAATTGACTCAATTTGATTGAGTAAAGAGCTTTGGAACAAATCTAATTGGATTAGATTCAGTTCGACTCAGATTGGGATTGATATGATCAAATCTGATTACAAAAAAAAATTGATCTTGATTCGATTAGGGTTTGGACTCCACTAATTCCTAGTTGGATTAGAAATTTGATGATATATTTAGATTTCTAATTGGATTAGATTCATTTCTATCAATGATTTCAATCCAAATTTGATTTGGATTAGAATTGAATTAGAAATGAAGAGTCTAAGTCAGACTAGGACTCTATCTTTATCTTTTGCACCACATCTGGATCCATATCAATTTCTCCATGCCTAATTAGATTTGGATTGTAGTTTTTGGAATCATAAGAGAGGATCCAATAAGGGTGGTCGGCTATAGCTGATGAGTCATAATATTATCTCTTGCCTAATCCGAATGTGATCCGAATTAGAGATAAGATGCAGACTAGGAAAGGAATTTTTTGTATATGGTATATTATTAGAGCCATATTATTTTTTTTATTTTTCTTGATGAATTCTTTAGCATGTGAGACTTCAAATTTCTTCTCCACATCTTAATGATTTTTTGAGAATTTTTGGGGATGCCAAAAGGAGTTTTGGCATTGATTCATGGCATCCTTTTTTAGAAAGTTCTAATTCCTAGTCTATAAAAAGAAGACTCCTCACTTGGACATCCCATGATCAATTCCCTTGTAGATTTTTTATTTTCAGAGCCTCTTCTCCTCCTCTCTTTTTCTTCCAGATCTTCTATCACTTTGGAGTGTTCAAGGTGCTTGTAGAAGAAGGAAGAGGTCAGCTGTCGAAATTGTTTGCAGACTAGCATCTTCGAGCCCCTGATTTGTGCCAGTCTTCACGTGAATTTTTCTGTAGAGGCCAGATGACTTTGTGTGACTACGAGCAACCTGAGGAGCACCCTCTCCAATTGTTGGATTAGAGAAGATCAAGATCAAAATTTATTTGGTAATAATCTCTAACTTATTTTGATTCATATGGTAGATCTAATAGTTAGATCTAGAATTTCAGCATTGATGAGATCGATGTGATTTTTATTTTTAAATCTAAAGTATATATTTTTTATATCAAAGATCTTAATGTGGTAGTTTAAGATTAGATCTTATACATATGATTAGGATTAAATTATTTAATTTATTATTTTTGCTGCATAAAATTTTTAATTGCATGTACTGCACTATCGTAAATTTTCTTCAGGTTGAGCATGGAGGAGGAAGAAGAGAAGATCAAGGAGTTTTCTATAGTAGAAAATCAGCAGCAAGGTTTCAAATCTAGGGTTTTCTCCAGGTTTTATGAAGAACGAAGAGATCTGGAGGAAGCTATCCACCATCCCTTATCAAGTATTTTTTAGATCTGCCTTTGTGCTATGTGTGATTTGGATTAATCATGGAAAGCAGTGGGGTGAAGGTTGGGTTTGATAAATTTGATGGAAAGAAGAGTTTCACCATATGGAAGGTGAGGATGGAGGATCGTTGGTACAGATGGGATTGGATTCGGTCTTGAAGGATAGATCGGAGGGAATGACTGACAAGCAGTGGATGTCCTTGGAGAAAAGGATATGTGCCATGATTAAGGCTTGTCTGACAGATGAAAGTTGTATGGTGTATTGGAAGAGAGATCACCCAAGGGTCTGTGATCGAGATTGCACATGTTGTATATGAAAAAGAATATATATAACAAGTTGATGCTGAAGAAGCAACTTTACAGTCTTCAGATGCAGGAGGATGAGGATGTTGCAGGGCATATTCAACAGTTTGATTGGATGAGCATGAACTTGCTCAACATTGGGGTAGAGCTTGAAGAGGAGGACAAGAGTTTGCTGCTATTGTGTTCGCTATCTAGGAGCTTTGATCCATTGGTTACGATGTTGCTGCATGGTAAGAAGACACCGGTATACGAGGAGATCGTGTTAGTGCTTATGTCCAATGAACAGTGGAAATGGATGATGAAGAGGGAGGTTTTCTAGGAGGATCTTGCTGTTTCGAAGAGACCTAAAAAATGAAAGAAAAAGAGGAGTAGGTGGGGTGAAGTCAAGTCCTGAAAAGACAGCAAGGAGGCTAGGTGCTTCAAGTGCAATGAAGCAAGACACTTTAAGCGGGAGTGTCCGATTTGGAAGAAGTGCAAAGGAGGAGAAATGAAAGGCTCAAATTCTCTAGATTCAGTCACTGAATCAGAAGAGTTGGATGAGCTCTTGTTGGTTTCGAAGGAGCTCATGAGGTATGGAGGGTTCAAAACAGCTTCAGAGGGATCTGTGAAGTATAGAGAGTTTGAAGGGGCAGCGACGGTGATCGAAGTACAGCGATAGGCCCAGTAGGGCAGCATTAGATGGTTGGCCTTGGGTACAGGCTTATCTTCTATAGCACCAGGTGGACTTTAGATTCAGGTGGAGCATCAGACAAACATGGCTTCATAGGTGGAGGAAGTTTTGGCATAAGTTTAGAGCGGAGGGGTGCAAGAGGTGGAGCAATCTCCCAGCACCAGCATCAAGAATGCACAGAGCTAGGTGGAGCTGAGTGTGCAGTTTGAGAGGTGTGGCTCTGAGGAGACCGTATCAGGTGGAGCATCAGTTGCAGCAAGTGCCAGCATAAGAATGCTGTAGTCTCTCCAAAAAAGTTTAGGATAACAAGTGATGCAGCTGCCAAGTAGAAGGGAGTCTACAACAAGTTTCAAGGTGATGTCAAGAAACAAGTAAAGGTCTTCAGCTATGGAGGCAGTCATTTCAAATGTCTCTAAGGGAGCTCAGAAGCTGAAGAAGGTTGGTGGTGGAAAGGATGTTCACACAAGGGGTTGTCAGGATATGCAGCGACAGTGGGGTCATGTAGGAGGAGATTGCCAGAGGTGCCAAGGCTTAGGGGTACTAAGATAGGGATTGTAGGAGTTGATGTAGTGCTTCCAAGCCTTGGAAGGCCATAAGAGAAGAGTCAGGGTGTTGGCTCTGGAAGACTAGGACAAGTGTGATCCTAGAGCTAAAACGGGAGTGATCCTAGGGTGGAGGCATGTAGCTCTCTACAAACTTGAGGTTCAGGTGTTGAGGACTTTGAGAGGCTTGATTGGTGCTATGGAGACTTGAAAATACAAGATGGAGTAAGAAACTAGCCAAGGATGAAGACTACAGGAAAGAAGCAGCTTTAGGATACCCGAGTCGACTCGATCTCAGTAAGAGTCGACTTGGTTCCAAGCGAGTCAACTTGATCTCAGTATGAGTCAACTCGATCTCATAGGAGTGGCCAGATAGAGAGCTATTTGAGAGATCTTAAGGGGGCTAACTAAAGATTTGAACTAGGATTAAGTCGAAAGGATGAGAGCATGCAAGACTTGGGCTTGGGTGAGTACTTTCATGTATGGGTTAGCTTAGGAAGTTTTTTGGGCTCGGGTTGTTTAACCCATTGTAATTGGAATATATACAAATCTTGTTATACCAAAAAAATGTGGAATGAATATAGAGCTTTTTCTCCTGAAACCCTAGCTGTCTCTCTCTCTCTCTCTCTCATGTCCCTAGACTCCACCTAGGGTTGCATGTTAGGAAAGAAGTTAGCCTTGCTGCTATCATCCACCATGCAATCAGGCTTCCATGCTCTTCCATGTCTCTTCTTTAGTCTTTTGGACTAGCACCCAGGTTTCATGCAAGACATTGGTCCACGGTTGGTACCGGAGTAGTACTAAGTTCTTTTAGCTTAAGTACAAAAATAAAAGAAAAATAGAAAACAAGTCCCAGGCATCAATGGGAGCATTTTGCTTCTCAGCCTGAACATCGGGCTCCAATAATACAATCACAAGTGGAGGTTGGGAGGCAGTCCGTGTATCCTCGGTAGACACATCCTCGACACCACTCGACCCAATTCCCTTCTTGGCACCTGTGCCCCCCTCGTCAGCATCCAATGGGCTAAGGTCGATATCTGGAAAAAGGCCTTGGACTTTGGCCTTGCTATCTACAAAGCCTTCCAAATAAGAGTCGGTGGTGACTTCTAGCTTGGCCATCATGAATTCTTCTGAGGAGCAAAAGGCCTCAGCCACCACAAGCTTCTTGGTCTATAGCTTCTTCTCCCACTGAGCTATCACTGTGGAGACCCTTGACCAATTGGACCTCGACCTGGTTCCAAGCGTCTGCAACCTCAGCCTCCATTCATTTTACCTTGGCCTTCAAGGGTTGAATTTCCCTATCAGCCATCTACTTTAACTCCAAGACCTCATCCATCTTTTTCTCAGCTTGTAGTTTGGGCCTCAGACTAAGTAGCTCTAGCCTCAGCCTCCTCTAAGGACTGCTAGTTTTCCTTCAAAACATCCATGAAGTGGTCCACATGGTGGACGAGCTGAGCAACAAATGAAGTCAGTGAATAAACAAGAGAGAGAGAGAGGAAAAAAAGGAAGAGAATTTTCTAAACTCACTCGGAGGAGAGTTGTAGGAGTCCTTAACATGGGATTCGGGACTTTTTACGTTGATCACCTCAACATCGGCTAGAAGAATTGTAGCATGAAGTAGTTCATGAGAGACTTGGTTGTTCGCAAAGCCTGACCTTTGATTCTCGACTCCCTGCCCAGGATGAGTAGTGGATTTTTGAGGAACCTACGCTGGAGGGCCGGCTTGGTGAGGAGAAATGCACATGGAAATTTGAGGTGTAGTCACATCTTGGAGCAATAGAGATGTAGATGAAGGAGGAATTGGTTCCCCTGGAATGACTGGTTTGAGAGGGGGGGATGATGTAACATCCACAACCAATTAGTAGTGAATCAAGAAAACTAGTACTTTCACTTAGCATTTCATATGCATATAGTATAGCATTTTATCCATGCCATGTTTGAGCATTTAAAACTAAATTAGATAGTGGTAATGGAATATAAAATTGATGGTTTAATTAGAAAGGAAGATAATTGAGGAGTTAAACTAATGATGGTGATATTGAGGATTAAATTGAGAGGAATAATGAGTTTAGAATGAATTAATACGGTGTAAATATTTTAAATTTCATGTATGTGTGTACAGTAACTTGAAAGATAGAATTTTGGATCAATTTTAGCTTCTGCCCTCAGTCGAGTCGACTCAATCTTAAAAAGAGTTGGCTCTCTCAGAGGTATAGAAAGTAACAAAAACTAGCCTCTGACATGCTGGGTGAGGAGTCAACTCGATCCCAAGAGGAGTCGACTTGGCCAAAATGGAGCCGACTCAGATTACAGGGGAGTCGACTCCACCACAGGCTGTTAGTGGGTCCAGATTGTTTTACATTCTTTTTTAAAAGATTTTTGAAGGGATGGTTAAGCAGCAACTTAGGCATAATTAAAGAGTTAAAAACCCTCTTATTGCCACCTTAAAAAGTCTCCATTTGTTGGCTCTCCAAGGGTGTGCCATTTGGCAAGAAAAGACAAGGGTTTAAAAAGCATGATATTGTTAACTTTTTTGTTGGGTTCTGGCCATATAGTGAAAAATAATTTTTAAAATTTTAAAATCATACAAATCAATAGCTTTATCAAATAAAACTATCAAGCCAGAATCCAAACCCTAGAATCACCTTGCCGATATCGATAAAACAAAAATAAGCATGCAAAAGGGATAAAATTTTATACTTTCACCAAAATAAAAAAGTGGCACATTGGTGTTCTCTATGAGAATCCAAGATAGAAGTTCTCCATTGGTGATCCACATGAAAGTTGGCCAAGGTCCTTCCCAATCGATGTGCTGCCACAGCCTCATCTTCTTAAGAACATTGCCGGCTTCGAACTTACGTTATGATCGCATCAAAGCCCAGTTACTTTCGATCTTGCCACTAAAACAACACTAAGAAGATACTCTTCATATGTCATACAACTTAGAATTTGATTTTTGGCTCCAACATATAAAAAAATCAAATCCTAAAGCACACAAGCAACACTTGCTAAAAAGCTCACCACCCTTCTTGCAACTTTTGCCACTCAAATTTTTCTTGCCTTTTTCTTAGATTTTTTTAAAATTTTTTCTATGATTACCACATTCTTCCTCTCTAGTTTCAACCTAAAATCATAGCAAGAAACCAAGTGAGGCATCCCATATAAATAGGGGACCAAGGGACGTCACATGGGATGAAGGGGTGCCAACCTTAGGCGCTCCATCTTCTCATGCAGTGCATAAATTCACCATATGAAATTTTGGCATATTAGATACTTGTAGTAGAAGAACTCTCCCTCTTCTATGTCCCATAAAAAATCCAATCAATTTTGGCATTAAATCATAGGATATCTAGTTTATCTTTTAAGGCAACGCATATAATTAAGAGCCTTCTTTAAGAAGGACTCTCCATTTCACATGCTAATTTGAGATGGGGTGGCATTTATTTTTTGTATGACTTTTGATGGGTGCAGAGGAGTCCTTCTCCACCTAAAATTGGTTCAAGTTGGATAAAGATCCAATTTAAATTGATCCAATCCCATAAGGTCAAAGGCAACTAGTCTAGGTTAGTCAAACACTTTGATCTCAACCAATTTAGGAACTTGGGTTAATACAATGTGCTAGCATATCTAATTAGCTCATAAAATTTATATTAAACTTTAATTAGATTAGACCAAAGTCAAATCTTAAAGTGTGTGACCCATTGGATTCCAAATCTAGCCAGCAATGGATCAAGACTTTCGACGTAATCTTAATCCGATGAGATTAGGTCATCCGAAGAGTCCCAATCAACTTTGACTCTTCCAAATTGACTCTAAAATTAAAATCTTTTAATTCTGTTGAATCCACAAGTCAAGATTGACATCTAGCAATATGTCATGACTATCTAAAAAATTTAAAATTTTGATGAAAAATTATTAAAATATCCTTCAGTGGTAAGTTACCGTGTAATTCAATCTTTCAGTCAAACAACATCCCAGATGAGCTGTGGGCATGAAAATATGTCAAACCCAATCACTTATTTTTATATATCTCGATCTGAAGGCAATGATTTAGTTGATGATATATTAAAAAATTTTTTCTAATTATCATCCTATTTTGGTCAAAGACTTTCGAATCATCATCCTATGAGATCACATAGGATGTTCGCTCCCCTTATTAGGAGTGACTAATCCCTTATTGATCACTCACAATCTCCATGCATACTTCACCACATCCAAAACACCCCACACAAGGATCAAAGAACCAAGTTAGGTAGTGAACCAAAAAATAGATCCATATACACAAGGTACTATGATGATCTCAAGTCTAAGGATCACTTACACAACTCCCACTATAGAAACATCAGTTGATATGTAAATAAAACTCTATCTGATATCCTTTTGTAGATCAATTCAGTGAATTCATTCTCTAATGAGCACCCATATCCTTATATTAGTGTCATCACACAAGTGGTTATGAGATCAACCATCCTCATTTCTGAGCATACATAGGACATGCTAGTCTTACCAGTATCATTGATCCCCGACTCAATGTACCAACAACTAAGAATATTTTAGGTTAGGACTATCAAGGATTTAGATCTCATTGATATGATCTGATCATGGTCTTAAAACCATTATCCAGACCTATGAGATTCATTATAATCTTAAAATTAATAAGATGCAGCATATAATGAATTAAAAATATTTATTTTATTAATAACATAAATATTAATTATATGAGTCTGAAAGATAAATTACAATAAACACCCTATCGCATCCCATATGCGATTGGCTTGTAGGGCATTATTCTTTCAATCTTCCACTTGCACTTAAAGTCAATCGCCCCTATACTTGATACCCATAATATCAAAATGATGGTTAAACTGCTGTATTGATAAGGCCTTAGTGAACGAGTCTGCTATATTGCTCTTAATGTCAACTCACTCCATGATCACATCGCATCTTTTGACTATCTTCCAAACGAGGTGGAACCGTCTTAGGATATGCTTGGATTTATGGTGAGACCTTGGTTCTTTGGCTTAAGCAACTGCCTCAGTATTAGCACAATAATGAGACCTTGGTTCTTTGGCTGGAGCAACTGCCTCAGTATTAGCACAATAAAGAGGCACTGATTGTTCAATTCCTGAAACCATACCCAACTCATAGATGAATTTCTTCATCTAGATGCATCCTTAGCAGCCTCACTTGCAGCAATATACTCAGCCTCAGTGATCAAGTCAGCAATAGTTTGCTGTTTGAAACTTTTTCAAATTACTGCACCACCATATAAGGTGACCACATATCCAGATATAGATTAGCTATCTTCTGGATCAGATTAAAAACTAGAATCGGTATAATCTTTCAGTTTTAAATCAGATTCACCATATATTAGAAAAATATCTCTAGTCCTTCTCAAGTACTTGACTATATTTTTCACAGCTTTCCAATGATCCTCCCTAGAATCAACCTAAAATATGCTTACAATGCCCAAGGCTTAAGCCACATCAGGCCGGTACATAACATAGCATACATAATCGATCCTATAGCCGAAGCATAAGGAATAGATCCCATTCTATTTCTCTCTTCAAGTGTCTTAGGAGATATCTTCTTAGAGAGTTGTATGCCATGACCTATGGGCAAGTAATCTCTTTTACTTCCCTTCATGTTGAACCTCTTCAACACCAGGTCAATGTACCTAGACTGGGATAAGCCCAGCATCTTTTTCGATCTATCCCCATAGATCTTTATATCAAGTACATAGGATGCTTCACCCAAGTCTTTCATGAAAAACTTTTGTGATAGCCAAGTCTTGATCGATTGCAACATCGAGATATCATTTTCAATGAGCAATATGTCATCCACATATAGGATCAAGAAGACAATAGCACTCCCACTATTTTTTTTGTACACACAAGGTTCATCCATATTTTTGATGAAGCCAAACGATTTGACTGTCTCATCAAAATGGATGTTCCAGCTCCTCGATGCTTGCTTTAATCCATAAATGGATCTATTCATCTTGCATACTTAATTTGCTCTCCCGCTAGAGATAAATCTCTCTGACTGAGTCATATAGACTTCTTCCTCAAAGTTTTCATTGAGCAAGGCAGCTTTGACATCCATTTGCCAGATCTCATAGTCATGGTATGCTGCAATAGCAAGCATTATCCGAATAAACTTGAGCATGGCTATTGATGAAAAGATTTCTTCATAATCAATACTTTATTTTTGTTTGAAATCTTTTTCCACCAACCTAGCATTACAGGTCTCTACCTGGTCATCTGCTTCAATCTTCTTTTTGAAGACTCATTTGCAGTCTATTGGGGTCACACCCTCAGGCACATCAATCAAAGTCCATACTTGGTTAGCATACATGGAGTCCATTTCAAATTTTATGGCATTAAGCCACTTGTCAGAGTCACTACTCACGACAGCTTTCGAATAGGTCGTGGGACATCATTTCCAATGATGTGGGATGTATTATCATTCTCAATGATAAATCCATATCTGAGTGGTACATTATGCACTCTACTTGATGTTCGGAGAGGAGGTGTGTGTAGTGGCTGTGCCTTAACAATGGGCACATCTGGTTGAAAACTATTTGATAAATCTTGGATGGATTGTAGGTTTTGAACTTTCTTAAGTTCGACAGACCTCCCACTGCCTCCTTCTTGGATAAACTGTTTCTCCAAGAATACGGCATGCCTACCAACAAATACCTTTTATTGAGTAGGGTTGTAGAAGTAGTATTCTATACTCTTTTTAGGATAATCTACAAACCTATATTTTTCTGATCTAGCATCCAGCTTATGTCCATCAATATTTTTCACATAAGCTGGGCAACCCCAAATCTTAAAATACTTAAGATTTGATCTTTTTCCTTTCCATATTTCATATGGAATGCTAGAAATAGACTTAGAAAGTATTTTATTTAAGATATACACTGCAGCCTCGAGGGTATATCCCCAAAAAGATATCAAAAGATTCGTGAAACACATCATGGACTACACCATATTTAATAAGGTATGATTCTTCCTTTCCACAATTCTATTTAATTGTGGAGTATAAGGAGATGTCCATTGAGAGATTATTCTATTTTATTTTTAAATAATTAAGAAACTCACTAGACAAGTATTCTCTCCTCGATCAGATCGAAGAGTTTTAATACTTTTACCAGTTTGTTTCTTGACCATTCTTTGATACTTTTTAAATTTGTCAAAGATTTCGAATTTATATTTTATTAAATATACATATCCAAACCAAAACCTATCATCAGTAAACGTGATGAAATAAGAGTATCCATCTCTGGCTTGAGTCAAAATTGGACCACATACATCAGTATGTACAAGGTCTAAAATGACACTCATCTTTTCTTCATATCCAGTAAATGGAGTCTTGATCATTTTTTTCATAAGACAAGATTTACAAGATCCATATGATTCATAATCATAAGGATCAAAAAAATTATCTTTGAATAACTTGTTAATTCTCGACTCATTTATATGGCTAAGTCGGCAGTGCCAGAGGTATGTGACATTCACATCCTCTCTCTTTTTTTTCTTCATATTTTCAATATGAAGCACATTATCATTAAGTGAAAGAAATATAAGACCATTATCAATAAAAATATTTTCATAATATTCTTTAGAAAAGTAAATAGAACAACCATTGTTCCTTGCAATTATTTCAAAATCTTGTTTCAATAATAATGGTACAAAAATAATATTTTTAATAATATCAAAAATATAATAGTAGATCTTTAATTCTAAAACTTTGTCCGAAGATAACTTTAAATTTTTGATTCCTACGGCTTCGGTCTGAATGGACTCTCCACTAGCGTTGAACAGCACGAAGTCACCTTTATTCAGATTTCTTACTTCCTGTAGATGCTGTAACGATTTGCAAAGGTGTGAACCACAGGCGGTATCCAATATCCAAAAATCTGACATTGAAGTACTTAATGATAAATTAATTTGTATCATATACAAATCTTTAGCAACATTTGCCGATTTCACGATGGCAAGGTATTCTTTGTAATTCCTCTTCTAGTAGCCCTCCTTGCCACAGTTATAGTAAGTACCTTTGGCGGAGACCTTCTTCGCTTTCTTCTTGGAGATGCCAGCCTTAGGATTCATCTTTTTCTTAGAACTTTTCTTTGCCTTCTTCTTACTGATCTTATCAACATGAAGGACCTGAGCCTTTTCACCTTTAAAATAGTTCTCTGCTATTTTTAATATATTCAGCAGTTCTGACAGGTTGATGTTTAGTTTGTTTATGTGATAATTAATAACAAACTAAGAAAAAAAATCAAGAAGAGACTGCAGGATTTGCTCAGTTCACCATCCATGGCAAAATCTAATTGTCCCAGATGAGTGATCAAATCAATCATTTTTAGGACATGCATTTGCACGGAGGTGCCTTCAGTCATGTAGGCACGGAATAACTACTTTGATATCTCATATCGAGTAGTTTGATTTTATTCTCCATATAACTCCTTAAGATTAAGAAGAATTAAGGGAACATCCATGTCCTCATACTACCTCGAAAGCTCATTGCTCATAGAAGCAAGCATGATGCATTTGACAGTCACACTGTCATCTTTTCACATCTTATATGCAGCCCTATCATCCTCAGAAGCATCTTTTCTAAGAAAATTTGGAGCAAGTGTATCCAGAATGTAAGAGACTTTCTCCTGAGTGAGAATAATTCTCAAGTTTCTTAACCTATCGACATAGTTGGGTCCGATCAATTTGTTTACATCTAGGATACCTCTAAGTGAAAGTGAGGATGCTATGTGTGTAGTTAATCTACAACAACAAGAACACAATATAAGCGGATGACTCATGATGACATTCACAACTAGACTAGGATTTTCATCTAATTATGTCTCCTACTATTTTATTGAACTTTATACCCCTCAAATATGAAAATCAAGAAATATACTAATGTCTCTTGGTGGGGTTGAGATCTTTATTCCTCACAAACACCTTGTGGATAGCACAACAAGTATTCATGAGTTCAAGAGTACGTAACCCTTTACCAATTGTACAACTATAATTCTCAACATCTTTCTCTCTGACCTGTAGATCACATATAGCCTTATGGATAGCACAACAAACTATAGTGTTCTAGTTAAGTTGACCCTTCAATCCTATATAGTCATACCCAAACAATGCTGCCCTTATGGATAGCACAATAAAGTAACACTATTCAAATATGCCATAAGCATCAACATGCACTTGATCAACGTCACGTCAATTTTTATAGTAAGTCTTGTGGATAGCACAACAAGCTCACTAAGATTTTGACATACTCTATCGATCAAGTTTGAAGGAAGGCCTTTGTAGTGTCTACATCACTAATCAATCTAAATCCAAAATTCAAAAAGATCAAATTGGCCAGGTAAGTAGGTGGGAGGCTCTCTGTAGCTTTTCTCAGACATCAATAGAGTTGGCCAGACCAGCATATGGACCTAATTAGAAAATCACTATTCATATTTTTCTTAACACCAATTAATCTTAAGAATTCAACTTTTGATTTAAAAGTGAATCCCAACATTACAACTTAATATAATTTTTACGTGGGACTTTAAACTAATCTCAGCACATCCTAACTACAACTACATAAAATATACACTATAAATTATGCAATTAGATATGCTTCTACTATTCATAATAGCAATTATATTATCATACCAAAAATCAAACAAGGATGCAATTGGAGTCAAAACAAATGACAAGCATATCGAAGAAATATAGCAAACCCTAATCACATTAGGCATGCATAACACCCTTAACAATGCATCAATTTAAACATCATACTACCATGATAATATAAATTTCAAAATTATCATAAATTCATAATTTAATAATTAAAATTTATCATCATGGTATATATAAAGTCAAAAATATTTTTTTTGAGTTTAAAGGATTGATGCTAAAAAATCAATGCAAAATTTTGGCAGGATATACATAAGAATAATTCTATGCCACAATTTTGCACTTGTTTGATTGAATCAGACAAAGGTGACTCTGATACCACTATTGAGTTCCAGCCATGTAATAAAAAATAATTTTTAAAATTTTAAAATCATACAAATTAATAGCTTTATCAAATAAAACTATCAAGTCAGAATCCAAACCCTAAAATCACCTTGTCGATAACGATAAAACAAAAAAAGCATGCAAAAGGAATAGAATTTTATACTTTTACCAAAATAAAAAAGTGGCATATTGGTGTTCTCCATGAGACTCCAAGGTAGAAATCCTTCAATAATGATCCACACAAAAGTTAGCCAAGGTTCTTCCCAACTGGTGCGTTGCCGTAGTCTTATCTTTTCAAGAATACTATCGGCTTCGAACTTACGTTATGATTGTGCCAAAGTCCAGTTGCTTTTGATCTTACCACCAAAACAACACCAAGAAGATACTCTTTAGATATCATACAACCTAAGATTTTATTTTTAGCTCCAACACATGAAAAAATCAAATCCTAGGGCACACAAGCAATGCTTGCTAAAATCTCACCACCCTTCTTACAACTTTTGCCACTCAAATTTCCCTTGCCTTTTTTTTAAATTTTTTTTCAAAATTTTTTCTATGATTATCATGTTCTTCCTCTCTAGGTTCAACCTAAAATTATTGCAAGAAACTAAGTGGGGCATCCCATATAAATAAGGGACCAAGGGATGACACATGGGATGAAGGGGTGCCAACCTTTGGCGCTCCATCTTCTCACATGGTGAATAAATTCACCATATAAAATTTGGCATATCAGATACTTGCAGCAAAAGGACTCTCCCTCTTCTATGTTCCATGAAAAACCCAATCAATTTTGACATTAAATCATAGGATATCTGGTTTATCTTTTAAGGCAACGCATATAATTAAGAGCCTTCTTTAAGAAGGACTCTCCATTTCACATGCTAATTTGAGATGGGGTGGCATTTATTTTTTATGTGACTTCTAGTGGGCATAGAGGAGTTCTTCTCCACTTGAAATTGGTTCAAATTGGATAAATATCCAATTTAAATTGATCTAAGCCCATTAGGTCAAAGGCAACTAGTCTAGGTTAGCTCAAATACTTTGATCTAAACCAATTTAGGAACTTGTGTTAATACAATATGCTAGCATATCTAATTAACTCATAAAATTTATATTAAACTTTAATTAGATTAGATCAAGGTCAAATCTCAAAGTGTGTGATCCATTGGGTTCTAAATCTGGCCAGCAATAGATCAAGACTTTCAACATAATCTTAAACCGATGAGATTAGGTCATCCAAAGAGTCTCAATCAACTTTGACTCTTCCAAATTGACTTCAGAATTAAGCTCTTTTAATTCTATCAAATTCATAAGTTAAAATTGACATCTAGCAATGTATCATGACTATCTAAAAAATTTAAAATTTTAATAAAAAATTATCAAAATATCTTTCAGTGGTAAGTTACCGTATAATTCAATCCTTCAGTCAAACAACATCCCAGATGAGCTGTGGATATGAAAATATGTCAAATCTAATCACTTATCTTTATGTATCTCGATCTGAAGGTGATGATTCAGTTGATGATATATTAGAAACTCTTTTCTAATTATCATCCTACTTTGACCAAAGACTTCTGAATCATCGTCCTATGAGATCACATAGGATGTTCACTCCCCTTATTAGGAATGATTGATCCCTTATTGATCACTCACAATCTTCATGCATATTTCACCATATCTAGAACACCCCATACAAGGATCAAAGAATCAAGTTAGGTAGTGAACCAAAATATGGATCCATGTACACAAGGTACCATGGTGACCTCAGGTCTAAGGATCACTTACACAACTCCCACTAGAGAAATATCAGTTGACATATAAATAAGACTCCATCTGATATTTTTTTATAGGATAATTCAGTGAACTCATTCTCTAATGAGTATTCATATCTTTCTATTAGTGTCATCACACAAGTAGTTATGAGATCAACCACCCTCATTTTTTAGCGTACATAGAACATGCCAGTCTTACCGGTATCATTGATCTCTGACTCAATATACCAATGATTAAGAATATTTTAGGTTAGGGCTATCAAAGATTTAGATCTCACTGACGTGATCTCATCATGACTCTAAAATCATTATCCAGACCTATGGGGTTCATTATAATCTTAAAATTAATAAGATGCAGCATATAATGAATCAAAAATATTTATTTTATTAATAACATAAATGTTAATTACATGAGTCTGAAAGATAAATTACAATGAATATTCTATCACATCCTATATACGATTGGCTTGTAGGGTATTATTCTTTCACTTTTCAGAATTAGACACTTGGCATTCTCTTTCATTGTTTATTCATTTTCAACCACCATCCACCGATTCGCTGCTGCTGCTGTTGCTATGTAGCTAAACAAAAAATTTGAGAGGGGAAGAGAGTTCTAAGGAAGATATTAAAAATCAGTCAAAAATCAAAAAAAAATCAGCTAAAAATAGGGCTGGTTGTAAAAGAAATTACTTGAAGGAAAAAGAGTTGCTGCTTGAGGGAAAGGAGGGACACCCATTTTGATTCCTATAAGGCTTCAATCACTTGAGATAAAAATTCTAATCCCTAATTAAGATTTAAATTGTACCTTGGAGCATTGAATTTCCACTTTGAAGCTTTGGTGAACTAGAAATCTGAATTTCAAACTCAAAGTGGAAGTAGGGTTTTGATGTCTTTTTCCTTTCTCTAAATTAATTGAAATATTTTAGCAAATGGATTTGAATCATGATTTAGCCAAATTTAAGATAAATTATGGAAGGGAAATATGCTTAAAATAAATGGAAACTTGTTGAGTTATGTTAAGGGTTTACTAAACCTAGACCAAAACCATTAAGATAGGATGAAATTAGGAAGTAGGAGGGTTATAGATTTAGTTTAGAGTAAAGCATGCATCCTCATACTTATGTACACTGTAGCATGGCATTAATATATATGTATCCATTTGATAGGAGAGGAAGAAGACTCCAAAGGTACCTTGGGTGAGTCAAGCACCAAAGTAGTGTAGTAGTTAACTAAGGTGAGTGGATTTCTATTTAACCATGGTGTTTTCCATTGTATTTTGCTATGAAAGTATCTATCTTGAAAGGAAAGCAAATTTTCTATGCTTCTATGATTTACATAGATATATGTATATATGTGTGTGTTAGCTTGGAAATAGGAACATGTATATTTGGTTTGAACAAGAATTTTAGTATTGTTTTGAAATGGTTACAGAACAGCATATGAGTAGTAATAATCAATGAGCTTTCTTTTAAAAGTGAGTCATGGCATCAGCATTACATACAGCATAAAATAGATGTTATCACGTTAGTGATAGATTATCAGAATGCTCATGTGGGGCTCGACAGCATAAGAATATCATAATGCCCGTAGGGGCTTTATTAGAATGACCGATCAACAGCATTCATGCTATGTGTTGACTATCCATGTTAGTGGTGCATTGGAGGTAGTCGATAGTAGCCAGCAGTATTCTTTAGCAAAAAAAAATTGTTACAGCTCAGTAGTTCATTTCTGCTCAGCAAGTTTTTCTTTTGGTAAAATGTCTTACTGCTTGATTTTATTCTGGATTAGCTTATGAAGATTTAAAGGTATATCAGTGGTATGATTTATATGTTATGGTGATAAGTATTATATCTAAATTTTTTTATTTCTCCATTGTTTAATAGATATCCATCACTAGGATTTAGGTCTCACCTCTCACTTTTCTTTTCAGATTTGGAGTAGCTAGGTTAGGCATAGAAATACAACACCAGTATCCTCATCAGCATTCACTAGTAGAAGGTTGGCTATGCTCATCAATGTTTGAATCTATTTTTCGGATGTATATGTATACCATGTTAATTTTGGTGGGATTAGTCCTTGAGATATATGTGGGTCATGACAGCTAGAGCTAGAAACTTATTTTGGGAGGCTGTATTTATTTTAGTTGTATACATTATAAATACCCAGTGTATGTAATTTTACACAATAAATGTATAGTAAAGCATAAAGAATGAAATCCAAGAGATGATTTTTGAGCCATGCTGATTTAAATTGAACCCTTTATATTGACAGGTTCTAATATTGAATCATATAGGGGAGGGCATGTTGTTGGTAGATGAATAGGATTTATTAGTTTCTTGTGAACCATGGCATGAGATGCTACGAAAACCTAGCTCAGCTATTAAACCCTTGCTTGATTAGGAGGTGGGGTGCTATATTGTTTGGTATCAGATTCTAGGTTAATAGATTATATGAGTATAGTTATAGCATAATGATTCTAGTTGATTCTTTTTATTATTCTTATAGGAAGATGGTGTGAACAAGATCAGGTGTTGGTGGAGAGCAACCACCAATGGGTTATGTAGGCCGAGGAAGAGTCCCAAATAGGGGTAGAGGTCGAGGCCAAGGTAGGTCAAGAAGTGTGGATGAGGATGGCCAACCTCATAGGATGTCATCTAGTGCTTCATCCTCTACCTTAGGGGCAGATGTTGAGGCTGCACAGCCACATGAGCATATTCATTAGTTACCATCTATTACCTCTGCATCAACACTCCCATCTCAAGCATAAATACCTATCCCTGGACTGCAGAAATTAGTGAGTATAATCACTCAAGTTGTCACCGCTGTAGTCACTTCTGCTCCTAGTTTTCAAGTTAGAAGTGTAGATATGGAAAGAAATAATGAAAGGGCCAGAAAATTGGAGGCAAATAAATTTCAAGGCACCATAGATCCAATGCGGGTTGAGAACTGGTTCCAGAGAATAGAAAGAGTGTTTGCATTGATGAATAGTATACATGAACAAAAACTCAGTATTGCTACTTTTCTACTGGAGGGCCGAGCTCAGCATTGGTGGAGGACTAGTATAAGTAGGTAGCCACAGGGTTTTGTCATCACTTGGGCTGACTTCAAAAGGAAATTCTTTCAACAGTATTACTCAATGGTATATCAGGATCAGAAAAGAAGAGAATTCCTCAACTTAATATAGGAAAAAATGTTAGTGGCAGAATATCAAGCTAGATTTATTGAATTATCTCACTTTGCCCCATCTTTTGTAGCAGATGAGAAAAAAAAGTACAATTTTTTTCAAGATGGGCTACATTTGGAAGTTAAAGCAAAGATAAAATTGTAAGAGTATGATAGTTTGGCTCAGTTGGTCCAGGGTGCCATCAGAGCAGAAGAGATTGAAAATGAATTCTATAGCCGTAAATAAGAAAGAAATAAGAGTGCACAGAATTTCACTATGAGTGCAGGAGGAAGTCAGCCATCAAAGAAGGTAAACACTTTGGGACAATCCAGTCAGAATTTTAGAGCATCAGTAGAATCAAGCAAGGATTCTTTTACTTTCACCAGCTCAGAATAGAGGAGGGTAGGATAAAGGGTTGTAACACAGTCAATAGGAAGTAGAGTGACTAGTGGAAGGGACAACCAAGGCAGTTCAAATCGGGGTGCCAATCCAGTGGTTACTTCATCTAGTTCAGTCCCTCAGTGTGCAAGTTATGGGAGGTTTCATTTTGGGGAGTGTAGAAGGGGATTCAGGGGATGTTATGAGTGTGGACAGGTAGGGCATCAAAGGAGAGATTGCCCAAAACTTGTTCAAGTCAGAGGTCCTCCATCAAGGTCGGATGCTTCCCAAGGATTCCCAAGTAGAGGTAGCAATTATGTTACAAATGCTCCAGTAAATCAAGGAAGGACTAGTGCTAGTAAACAAGGTACCATGCCAGACAGGCTGAGAATAGAGGCATTTGCTATGACTAGACAAGAGGCATAGACTATTCCTAATGTGGTGACTGGTAAGTTATCTAATTGTGACCGTGATGCATATGTATTGATTGATCATGGATCCACACATTCATACTTGTCATTGTTAAGAAATGTGTCCTAAAGCCAATCGTTTAGATGATTGTGTTCTTTATAATTTATATATGAATTATGAATGAATAAAAGTTATTTTGGTATTTTCATTAAAAAGTGTAGATCTTTTTTATTAAAATTTTTGTATTATAATGAAGTTCTTAGAACTATATATGATCGATAAAAAAAAGATTTATCGAATAGTTCTTAAATATGTATGTGATCAAATGATACGTCATTAAAGGACGATGATGTTTATGGAGTGTAGATCATTGTATGTCATATAGGTTGGTTATCCTCATAATCAAGAAGTATAGAGATACTAGTATGGCATATAGGTGAGATGTAGGAGTACATCATCATTGAATAAGTGATTCACTTGCGGAGCACTCTGCTGTCAAGAGCAGCTTGCGAAGCATATGAGCATAAGTATCCCTTAGACTTGAGATCACCATGGTGACTTGCATGCAAATCACTGTGCTTTGATGCCAGACTACCTACATTTCTAATACAATGATGGAAGGCTATTGGGTACAGCCAAGAACTTACGAAGTCTGTGTGTAAATCAAGATGGAATTAACCTCTCTGAATTATAGGAGAAAATACATCACTATATTTTAATTTAGTAAATCCTGAGTCCAAGTAATCCATTTGATGGATTTGAAAGATTGAAATACAATGTGAATGACTCATTCAGGGTTGATAGTTAAATCCTTGGTCATCCTCGAGTATTTGAGGTCAAAAAGATGAATTATGCGGTAACCATATGCGTAGGTTCATGAATATTACCTTGTAAATATTTGACCTATTCAAACATTAAGAATTATTACTAGATGATAACTTCGATTAGTGCAGTAAATTATTTCGGTGCTACCGGCTTAGTGTCCGAACCTATGGAGTTACGCACAAAGTCAAGTGATGTAGGAAAGAATTAATCTAAATCTATGAGTTTGATTTGAAAGTATGTAACTTGATCGAATAAATAGATTAGCTTAATTGAGAATTAAGTTAGCAGTCATACGAAATTAAACAATTGACTATGTCTAGCTACCACTAGACATAAGGTTTAGGTTTAATTTTGGAGATGATAATGATCTGATTAATGATCCAAGAGATTTATAAAAAAATAAATTTATATCTTAATTAATTTTAGATTAGATCTAATTTAATTAAGGCTTGATTGGGTTAAAAATTTAAGTTATACTTGGACTAAAATCCTAATTAGATTAGGATTGACAGGCTCTTCGAGTTTGATTCGAATCAAATTCGAATTGGACTCAATTTGAACCCAAATAGGATGAGATCCTTAGAGTCTCAATTACTAGAGACTCTCTCTCATGGTTGCCGACCAAGAGAAGGAAAAGGGGTGCTAAAAGTTTCTATCCATAAAGGTGTGCATGTGAAGGTGTTTGCGTGAGGCACTAACCACTTTCCTTTCTTAAGTTGGCATCTCCTACTTAGATAAGGTGTCATAACTAATTAGGATTTTGAATCAAATCAAGGTGCCACATCTAAGAGGGGACCACTTAACAATTGGTGGTTATGGTTTTATTTGTACAACAAAATAAAAACAAAACACCGGTGAAAAGTGAGGAAGTTTGTATGACAAACAAAAGGGGGCGCACTTCTTTTTAGCATGGGTTTCCTTGGCATTCTTTTTCTTGGTGTGAGGGACATCCATCAGTGGTCCCTTATTATGAGATCTGATCTTATCCATCCCTTACTTCCCTCCTAAAAATTGGTGCGAAGAAGATCATCCCTCTTCCTTACAGAGCCTGACATGCACGCGAAGTAGAGGGCCTGCACATCCTGACGTTGCGAGGCATCAGATTCAAGAAATCCTTAATATTTGATCTCTATTTTGCTGTAACCAAGATAAATATAAATGTTATATTATATCTAGAATAAAAAAAATTTCAAATTACACCCTGGCGATCTGACTCGGCATCGGATACTTTTCCTTCAAATGGTATCAGAGCCAGGTTTGATACATAGATGCATAACTAATTTTTTTGGTATGATTACATGTCGTATATAATCAAATTATTTATATAAGACATTAAATCTAATTTAGACTTTGTTGGTGCAAAAATCTGCTTGCGCCGGAGAAGCTGGAGTCGGAGAAGTCGCGGTCGCCGTCGGGACCTGCAAAGGAAGTCTAAACCGGAGGTGGGGTTGCTCCGGCAAGACCCTCCGACGCTCAAGTCAGTTCTCTGCCTCAATAAAAATGGAGTGCTCGAATGGAGAATTTAGCAGAGTTTTGAGATGAAAAATGAGAGCTTAGAGAATAACGTATCTGGGTCCCCCTTTTATAGGCGGAGGAGGTAATGGATTGATGACGACGTTTGTAACCGTCTGGTAGTGGGCCGCCCATAGTCAGGAGGAATTTATTGCGAAGGGTAGTGGAGCGGAATCATGGCTATCACCGTAGCTCGCCACGTGGAATCAGTTGCGAGGAGTGGAGCAGCGTCCGTTGTCGTGACTTGCCAGCGGATGGGAGAATCGCCCGGTATCCGTCGCAGGAAGTGGAGCAGGATCGTGGCCGTTATTGCGGCCTGCCATGGAGTAGTGGAGCTGCACGGAATCCATTGTAGGAAGTGGAGCAGGGCTGCGACCGTTACTGCGGCCTGTCAGGGGTGATGGAGCTGCGCGGAATCCGCCGCAGGAAGTGGAGCAGGATCATGGTTGTTATTGTGACCTGCCAGGGGTCGCGGATCCATCGGCTGAAGTTCGGCTGTGGTCGGAGTCCGGCCTCTGTAGGGGTCTGGGCGGAGTCCTCCTTGCGGTTGGGGTCGTGGATGGAGCCCGGCTTCCGTGGGAGTCCGGGCGGAGCCCTCTCGGAGCTGAAGTTGCGGGAGGAACCCGGCTCCCATAGGAGTCCGGGCGGAATCCCCTACAATCAAAATCAGATGCGGAGTCTGGCTCCCATAGGAGTCCGGACGAAGTCTGCTTGTAGCCGTTGGAGTCGAGGACGAAGCCCGGCTCTCGTAGGAGTCCGGGCGGAGTCTTCCTGCAATTAAAGTTAAAGGCGAAGTCCGGCTCCCGTAGGAGTCCGAACGGGGCTTACCAGCAGTTGACGTTGAGGACGGAGCCCAGCTCCCGTAGGAGTCTGGGCGGAGTCTACTTGAGGTTGAAGTTGTCGGCGGAGTCCGGCTCCCGTAGGAGTCCGGACGAAGTCTGTCTGCAGCCATCGGAGTCGAGGATGAAGCCCGGCTCCCGTAGGAGTTCGGGCGGAGTCTTCCTGCAATTAAAGTTAAAGGCGAAGTCCGGCTCCCGTAGGAGTCCGGACGGGGCTTACCAGCAGTTGACGTTGAGGACGGAGCCCGGCTCCCGTAGGAGTCCGGGCGGAGTCTACTTGAGGTCGAAGTTGTCGGCGAAGTCCAGCTCCCGTAGGAGTCCAGACGAAGTCTGTCTGCAGCCGTCGGAGTCGAGGATGAAGCTCGGCTCCCGTAGGAGTCCGGGTGGAGTCTTCCTGCAATTAAAGTTAAAGCGAAGTCCGGCTCCCGTAGGAGTCCGGACGGGGCTTACCAGCAGTTGACGTTGAGGACGGAGCCCGGCTCCCGTAGGAGTCCGGGCGGAGTCTACTTGAGGTCGACATCGTGGGCGGAATCGTTGATTCTGTTGAGGACTTCGGCTGTGGGTATTTTATACCCAACACCAATCCCCCTACTTCCGAGTTTGAATTTCGAACGAAGGAAGTACAGAGAGATGGGTACAGCCGAAGCCGTCCCCTCGAATCCCGCGCACTGCGGCCCCCAGATATTTTGGGCATTAATTGCGCGCGTGTCGGAGTCTTTTCGAATTGGGGCGGTACGAAGGGACTCTTCGAAATTCTCATAGGAACGCTAGCCCAGGTACGGTGCAATAATGGCCCTGCCAACCGCCAGCCGCTTTTAGCCGCCTGCCAGGGGGAGTGGGACACGTGTCGGATGCGGGCTGATTTGGGGGGATTCGCGATCATTATGGCACCGGATCCCAGGGTCTATTTAAACCCGTCCTCCCACCTTTAGGTGCCCTACTCCGTTCCTGAGTTCTTACCAGCATCTGCCTTCTCTTCGAGAGCCCTGTTTCAGTGGGCGTCTTCTCGAGCCGTAGGCGTCTCCTGTTTTCGTCCCTTAGGTCCCTCAGAGCGATATAGGTTAGTTCCAGCACCGCCAACCTTCTTATCACCACCTAGGGACTTCTTTTCTGTCATTATCTTTTTGCATCCCTCCGAGTTAGTTTCCTGTGGCCTCTCGTTCCCCCTTCTATCCATCTTCTTAGGGTCCTTTAGAGCCCCCCTTCAAAACTACTCGAAATGTCTTTCGGCTCTTCTGCTCCCTGCAGTTCCGGGAGTTCTTCTGCCTCAAACCCCCAGGTCCCCGTCTCTGCAGACGAACCCGTGTCTGGGGCTGGGCTCCGCACGGTTTTCGCATCGGGCGCCATTCCGTATTCCCTGACCTCGGAGGAACTCCTTCTGATAAGGGTTCAGTACGGAGTTCCTCCAGAGTACGACCTGGAGTTGCCTGGCCCTTCTGATCGGGCCAGCACTCCTCCTCCCGGTCGCTTTTGTTTGTACCAGAAAGCGTTCCGTGCCGGACTCCGGCTTCCACTTCCTTCCTTTGTCGTTGCCCTCTTCCGTTTCTTGGACATCTCCTTGGCTTCCGTGGCCCCGAATTCTTTTAGGTTTTTGATAGGATTTCTCTCCCTCTGCCATGTAGTCGAGGTCCAGCCGTCCCTCTCCTTGTTTAGGCACTTCTATACCTTCAAGCGCCATCCTTCAGTGAAGGACTGGTGGTACTTCTCCCTCCAGTTCGGCAAGAAGGGGTTGCTGAAAGGCGCCCCTTCTTCGATCCACAATTGGAAGGGGAAATACCTCTTTGTCCACTGTCCGACCCTGAAACTGGGCCTGCCCCCTTGGGGCTCTCTGAGGGATTCTGTCCGCTGGGCTCCCAGCCTGGGGGAGGACGACCTCCAGGCCGCCCAGAAGCTTCTAGCTTATTCCGCTCCTTCCCTTCCCAACCTTCTGAGGGAGCAGTTTCTTTTCAACATCGGTCTGAGTCCCCAGGATCCAGCGAGTATTCATCTTTTACCTTATCTTCTCTTTTCATGCCTTCCTCCTCCTCTTCCTTCTCTCTCTCTTTCCCCTCGGTTTCTTTCTTTCTCTCTTCTTTCTTTTCTCTTTTTTTTTTTTTTTTGACTGATTGGTTTGCTTCTTTTTCTTCTTTCCTTTTCTCTCTCTCTTTTTCTTCTCTTCTTTTGTTTTTTTTTTTTTTTTTTTTTTTAGGAATGGACGCCGAAGCAGTGCGGATGCTCGCCAGGGGCATGAGGGCCCACAAGAGAAAGGGTGCTGCGACCTCCGGATCGGCGAAGAGAGCCAGGGCGGAGGAGACGAGCTTAGCTGCACCCGTCCAGGCGGCCTCGACCATCGACATTCCCTCGGATGCCGAGCCAATGGCCCCCCGGGCCTCCTCGAGGAGTCCGCCGACTGGAGCCCCCGCTCCGGGGGTTCGCCCTACGGAGGTGCCCGCCGCAGGGAAAAGAAAGAAATCGATGGCCCGCAGGGCGAGTAGCCGCTGAAATGCTGCGGATGAGTCCCTCTGCTCCGAAGAGGGGTCAGAGAATCTCTTCAACGATAGGGACCTGATCAGGCGGCTGATCAACGGCTGCATTCTGTCTGACGTCGTGGAGAGGATCGACCGCGCCGATCTTGAGCAGCGGGCTTGGGATTCTTTGGGGTCCTTCCTTGAGGTAAGCGACTCTTCATTTACATGGCTATTCGACCTTTGTTCTGATTCCCTAGCCGTCCTTGCAGATTGGGCACCAGCTCCTCGCCTATATCGAGGCGGTGAGCCGCACGAGGAGGGACATCCTCCAGGTGGAGGAACACTGTCAGGCGGAGGTTGCTCGCCTCCAAGCAAAGACGGCCGAAGTAGCCGCCCTCCAGGAGGCCCTGGAAAGGGAGAAGAAAGCCCGGGAGGAGGAGAGGTAGATCTTGGAGGAATCGGCGAGGAAGGCGGAGGCCGAGGTCGCCCACTTGGTCGAGCAAACTCCGGTCCTGGTCTCGGAGGCCAGAGCCCTTGCGGTGGAGGAATTCAAGGCCTCCACGGAGATGAGGGACCTGAATGTCCAGTTCGGCCAGGAAGCGTTCATTAAGGGGTTCGAGCTCTGCCAAGAGAAGGTGGCCAGAAAATTCCCAGAGCTCGACCTCAGCTTCCTAGGCGAGGAGTCTGAGGACAAGGCCGGCCCCTCGTCAGCCACCATTGCTGTCGTAGGCCCGCGCTGAGTTCTCCACCCCCCGCCCCTGAGGTCTGAGACCTCCGATCTTGTACCTTTACTTCGTCGCAATTTTTCTTTTCTGTTTGTCTTTAAAAACTATTCAATCAATAAAGTTGAATTTCTTGTTGCGGATGGCTTCTCCTTCCTCCTCCCTCCTTCTCTCTGCTTTTCTTCTTGCAATAAGTCATGCTTTAACGCTTTTGCCTTCCGATGGCAGTGCCCTGCAGAAGCGCTCCCCCTGCCACTGGGGGTCCCGTTGAAATCGATGATCCAGCGGCTGAAGAAGGAAGTCCTTCACCTGACAAAGAAGTTGAAGAAGACGGAAGGTGAGCTTCACAAATCGAGAGAAGGTCACTCTGAAGCCACCGCTGAGGCCACCCACTTTCAGAGTCTCCATGTGCAGGGGATCATGGAGTATAGCCGGAGGAAGGCGAACTTCGCAAAGGAACTCGAGGAATGTAAGAAGAGCGCCAGCGACCGAATTTGGGCCCAGGCCGCCAGGATCAGTGCCCTCAAGGTGGAACTGTCAGCTGCGAAGGGAAAGATCGGCCAGCTGGAAGGAAATTCATCCCGGCTCTTGGCCTGGGTTGATGATGAACAGAGGTGGTCGCAGAAGGTCTCCAACCTTCAGCAGCAGCTTCAGGACGCCGAGGTGAGCCACGACGTGCAGCGGGCTAGCTGGCGCAGGCAGGTGGAAGAGTATAAAGGGAGATTCAGGACGGCGGCCGACGAAGTCATCCGTCTCCAGAGGCAGCTGGCTAACAGGGCACAGCTTACTTCCGCCCAAGATTCTGAAGAGCTCCAAGCCCTAAGAGGCACCGTTGAGGGGATTTCTGTCTCCCTCGGGGAAAAGACAGTCGAGCTGCAACAAGTGAAGATCCAACTAGCACTCGAGCGGTGGGCCATCGCGGACGTGGAGGCGGAATCCGAGGTCTTGAGGAAGAGGCATCGAGAGGCGGAGGCTGAAAGCCAGCAACTTCGTCGGGCGCTCCAGGACGCGCTGCAGAAGAGGGAAGAGCTAGAAGAAGAAATTGAGAATCTGAGACAGTCCTGGTTAAGAGACGGAGTAGATAATTCTAGGTCGGAGGGAGCAGGGCCTCCTTAGAGCTCTTTTTGTCTTTCTGTCTTTTCATGTATTTACTTCCTTTTTGTTGTTTTGCCTTTCTTTCCTTGGCCTTCCGAGCTTTGTAGTGTGTATATCGAAAATGGAATAAAAAAAGTGTTTTGTGTTACCTCGTTCGTGCGTTGTACTAAATTGTTGTCCGCCGAACATTTCTTGTCATTTGACTTGTCTGATGTAGACGTCGTTAGGGGGCGCCCGATCGTCGATGCGTTAGCTCGCCTTTCTCGTCGTACATGGGCGTGAGCCTGAGCTTGGCCGTCCGGGCTCCGCATTATTTTGCGGATGTCGTTGTATTCCTAACCGGTGTCGAAAGTCTTTTTAACGGCCGGAGGTGTTCGGTAGGAACTCTCCGTTTCAGTTGGGACGAAGTCCTTTAGGTCTTTTGGTGTGGTTCATCCTTCGTCCGTTCCTGCCCTAGTTCGTCATCCTTCCTTTTTAATTTTCCTCCTCTTCTCGGAGTGAAGGCCTTCCCCCACTTTTCGCGGGGTTGCATAGGAGCGAGGAGGTGCCAATGAGGGGCTTTTTCTTTTCACCCGATCTTGTTGGGCGGCCGAGCTTCGCCACCATCAGCTCTTGCTGCAGATGTCATGGGTGAAACCCGGCTCCCGTAGGAGTCTGGGTGGAATCTTCCTTGGCGTCGTGGATGGAGCCCAGCTCCCATAGGAGTCTGGGTGAAGTCTTCCTTGGCGTCGCGGATGGAACCCGGCTCCCGTAGGAGTCCGGGTGAAGTCTTCCTTGGCATCATGGACGGAACCCGACTCCCGTAGGAGTCTGAGCCTTCCCCTTCGCTCGAGCAAGGGTGAGGTTCTCCTCCCGTTCCCGACTTGGCTGTGGGGGCGCGTTAGGGCACTGTAAGGCCTCTCCCCCCATCCAGTCTGAAAGAACCGGGCCTTCGACTTTGCCCATGTCAGGACGAGGTCCTCCTCCTGTTTCTGACATGGCTGTGGGGGCACGTTAGGGCGCTGTAAGGCCTCTCCCCCCATCCGGTCTAAAAGAACCGGGCCTTTGACTTTGCTCATGTCAGGATGAGGTTCTCCTCCTGTTCCTGACATGGCTGTGGGGGCACATTAGGGCGTTGTAAGGCCTCTCCCCCCATCCGGTCTAAAAGAATCGGGCCTTTGACTTTGCTCATGTCAGGACGAGGTTCTCCTCCTGTTTTTGACATGGCTGTGGGGGCACATTAGGGCGTTGTAAGGCCTCTCCCCCCATCCGGTCTAAAAGAACCGGGCCTTTGACTTTGCTCATGTCAGGACGAGGTTCTCCTCCTGTTTCTGACATGGCTGTGGGGGCACATTAGGGCATTGTAAGGCCTCTCCCCCCATCTGGTCTAAAAGAATCGGACCTTTGACTTTGCTCTTGTCAGGATGAGGTTCTCCTCCTGTTCCTGACATGGCTGTGGGGGCACATTAGGGCATTGTAAGGCCTCTCCCCCCATCCGATTTTGAGATAGTCGGACTTTCATTTTGGGTATGCTTGGGCGGGGTTCTCCCCCGTTCCTGACATAACTTTGTTTTTGGAGGGGTCATATCCAGTCATAATTATTCCATGCCAGATGGGAAGAGTACGTTAAGTAGAAAGAAATTTAGATTCAAGGTAAAATCGTAAGTGATACATTTACAGGTGTTCCGAGCTCCACGGTCGTGGGTGGCCTGCTCCTCCTTGAGGCCCTCCGGTGATGGAGTCGATGGTCCCGATGGGAGGCCGGTCCCCGGGTTGCTCTTCCCTTCTTGGCGGTTCAGGCTGTGGAAGGGCTCTTGGTCGGTCTCCTCTACCCTCAGGCCTGCGGCGGATGAACCTGTCAAGTCGACCTCGCCGAATGAGCTCCTCGATCTCATCCTGGAGCTGGATGCATTCCTCTGTGTCGTGGTCGTGGTCGCGGTGGTAGAGGCAGAACTTGTTGGAGTTGCGCTTCCCGGGGTGTGTGCGCATCCTCTCCGGCCTAGGGAGCTGCTCCCTGACCTCCATCAATACCTGGGCCTTCGAGGCGTTGAGGGGGGCGTAGTTGCGAAATCTCCCTGGTGGGGAACCCCGTCGAACCCTGCGATCCAGGCTTCTCTGCCTGCGCACCCGGGGTGGAGTATGGGCGTGCTTATGCCCGGGAGGGGATGGAGAGTGCAACCGGGCTTCCTTTGGCCTTTTCTCAACTGCGGATTTACTCGAGTCTCCCGCTTGCCGCTCCCTCGCCATCTCTTCATCCTTCATTTTGAAGGCTTCTTCCGCTCGGGCGTATCCTTCAGCCCGAGCCAGCAAATCAGCAAAGTCCCTGGGATACTTCTTCTCTAGGGAGAACAAAAGATCATTCTTCTGAAGGCCGCCTTTCAGGGCGGCCATGGCGACTGATTGGTCCAAGTTCCGGACCTCCAGTGCCGCGATGTTGAAGCGGTTGATGTATGCTCGTATGGACTCCCCTTCCCTCTGCTTGATATTGATGAGGGACTCCGAACCCTTCCGGGGGCGCCGGCTGCTGACAAAATGGGCCACAAATTGGTGGCTCATTTGGTCGAAGGAAAAGATGGTACCCAATTTTAAAGTCGAGTACCAGTTCCTCGCCGCTCCCTTCAAGGTAGACGGGAAAGTCCGGCATAAGATGGCATCAGGAGCACCGTGAAGCAGCATCATTGTCCGGAAGGCCTCCAGATGATCAACCAGATCTGAAGTCCCGTCGTAGCTTTCGAACTGGGGAAGCTTGAAGTTTGGCGGGATCGGTTCCTGCATGATCGTTTGGGAGAAGGGAGGGTCAGTACAAATATCCTCACCGTAAGTGGGAGGTGCATGGCGGAGTTCTTCAATCTGTCGGTTCAGCTCCTGGAGCCTCCGGTCCAGAAAATCCTCTCGACTTCGAGTCTCGAGGGTCCTCTGGCAGAACGGGGGCAGGGATCTTCTAGGGGTGGAGTCATGGTCCGATTGAGGGCTCTCTACCCTCGGGTTTGTTTTCCCAGGAAGGATGGGGCGGCTGGCCCAGGTGGCCCGCCCCGCCGTCGGGTTCTGGCATTCCGGAGATACCCTTTTCGGGTGCACTGACGCCTGCGGCTGCTGCTGCTGCATTACTTGCACAGCTTCGACGAGGCCTTTGACCTGCTGTGCCAGCAAATCAAACTGCTCCGTGCCGACCGCCACCGCCGGAGGAGGAGGAGGAGGAGGTTGAGAAACAGGAGGGGAGGCCGGAGCCTGAGATCTGGCCGCGGAGGCCGTGGACCGTCGCGTGGACGCCTTGCATGGAGGCATCGAGTATGGATCCCGCGGGGGGAAACAAGGAGTGGGTGTCGGAGAAGACAATCGGAGGCGGCTCCGTTGAACGCTCCTTTAAGAACAAGGGTACTGCGAAGACACACCCCTTCCTCTAGCACCAATCCTGTTGGTGCAAAAATCTGCTTGCACCGGAGAAGCTGGAGTCGGGGAAGTCACGGTCGCCACCGGGACCTGCAAAGGAAGTCTAAACCGGAGATGGGGTTGCTCCGGCAAGACCCTCCGATGCTCAAGTCAGTTCTCTGCCTCAACAAGAATGGAGTGCTCGAACGGAGAATTTAGTAGAGTTTTGAGATGAAAAATGAGAGCTTAGAGAATAACGTATCTGGGTCCCCCTTTTATAGGCGGAGGAGGTAACGGATTGATGGCGACGTTTGTAACCGTCTGGTAGTGGGCCGCCCATAGTCAGGAGGAATTTATTGCGAAGGGTAGTGGAGCGGAATCGTGGCTATCGCCGTAGCTCGCCACGTGGAATCAGTTGCGAGGGTGGAGCAGCGTCCGTTGTCGTGACTTGCCAGCGGATGGGAGAATCGCCCGATATCCATCGCAGGAAGTGGAGCAGGATCGTGGCCGTTATTGCGGCCTGCCATGGAGTAGTAGAGCTGCACGGAATCTGTTGTAGGAAGTGGAGCAGGGCTGCGACCGTTACTGCGGCCTGTCAGGGGTGATGGAGCTGTGCGGAATCCACCGCAGGAAGTGGAGCAGGATCATGGTTGTTATTGTGACCTGCCAGGGGGCGCGGATCCATCGACTGAAGTTCGGCTGCGGTCGGAGTCCGGCCTCTGTAGGGGTCCGGGCGGAGTCCTCCTTGTGGTTGGGGTCGTGGATGGAGCCCGGCTTCCGTGGGAGTCCGGGCGGAGCCCTCTCGGAGCTGAAGTTGCGGGTGGAACCCGGCTCCCGTAGGAGTCCGGGCGGAATCCCCTGCAATCAAAATCAGATGCGGAGTCCGGCTCCTGTAGGAGTCCGGACGAAGTCTGCTCGTAGCCGTTGGAGTCGAGGACGAAGCCCGGCTCTCATAGGAGTCCGGGCGGAGTCTTCCTGTAATTAAAGTTAAAGGCGAAGTCCGGCTCCCATAGGAGTCCGGATGGGGCTTACTAGCAGTTGACGTTGAGGACGGAGCCCGGCTCCCGTAGGAGTCCGAGCGGAGTCTACTTGAGGTCGAAGTTATCGGCGGAGTCCGGCTCCCGTAGGAGTCCGGATGAAGTCTGTCTGCAGCCGTCGGAGTCGAGGACGAAGCCCGGCTCCCATAGGAGTCCGGGCGGAGTCTTCCTGCAATTAAAGTTAAAGGCGAAGTCCGGCTCCCGTAGGAGTCCGGACGGGGCTTACCAGCAGTTGACGTTGAGGATGGAGCCCGACTCCCGTAGGAGTCCGGGCGGAGTCTACTTGAGGTCGAAGTTGCCGGCAGAGTCCGGCTCCCGTAGGAGTCCGGACGAAGTCTGTCTGCAGCCGTCAGAGTCGAGGATGAAGCCTGGCTCCCGTAGGAGTCCGGGCGGAGTCTTCCTGCAATTAAAGTTAAAGCGAAGTCCGGCTCCCGTAGGAGTCCGGACGGGGCTTACCAGCAGTTGACGTTGAGGACGGAGCCCGGCTCCCGTAGGAGTCCGGGCGGAGTCTACTTGAGGTCGACATCGTGGGCGAAATCGTTGATTCTATTGAGGACTTCGGCTGTGGGTATTTTATACCCAACAGACTTGTTAATTAAAAATTATTTGATCTGATTTTGATCATATTTTAATAACTTAATCAATGGTTGATGATAGTTAGCTATAAATCTATTATAACAGAATTTTTTTGATACATATTTTTACTGAAATAACAATCAAATTAAAATCTATTTTAATAAAATTTTTATGATATTATTTTAGATTGGAAGTTAGACTTAATCAAGATCTGAATTAAATCTATTTTGATAGATTTTCAAAACTAATTTTAAAAAAAATTCTGCACAATATAAAATCAGGTCTAACCAGAATTTTATTTTTTATGTGTTCATGTGTGTGTTTAAAAGTTTTCTATAAGATTCTAGATCTGATTTAAGTATTTTATATACGGTATAAAAATAGATTCAGATCTAAAATTTATATAAAATTTATCTAAAATTTATCTGATGTATTGATCTAATTAGATTAGATGCATAATATGAATGATATAATCATGTTCATATGAATGGATGCCTGTTTTGATTATTGCATATATAGATACAATTAATTCTTAAAATTAGATTTTAGATCTTAGTAGCCCACTACTTGAATCGAGATGATCATTAGGCTATCTAGTCATAAGAGGAAATAGGGATAAAGTTCCTCTCTTGTCCATTCGGCAGGTTCTCTTATGACATGTTGGGGAGCCACTGTGATCAAATCTCATGAAGAAGAACAGTGAAATAAATTTTAAAATTATTTTAATCATAAATATATTTATATTAGATCTAAAATATTTTATGATTTGTTATAATTTTAATAAAATTAATTTGAATATAAAAATTGATTTTAAGATCTAAATTGTATGTTACATATAATGTAGTCGGTAGAGATCTAAATTGTGCTATGATGCATGTGATGTACATAAGTAATTTAGATCAAATTTATACATATTTAATTATTAAACATAAATCTAAAAATTAAATTTTAAGATCTAAAAATTACATGATATATGATGTATGCTTTACTTGAGATCCAGATAGAATAGTTCTACAAACTGAAACATACATTTCACACACTTAATTTGGAATTAAGTTTAAATGATCTAGATTTGAGAATTGAAGATCTTAAGACACCTCATAAATCATGGGCTATGGATTAGCAAAAATTAAATCTTCAAACTAGGTAAGACCTAGGGTTAGAAATAAATATAAATCAATTAGAGAAATTAATTAAATCTAATCAAGAGTTGAGTTAGATTAGATCAGAATTTTTTTAAGATCAACCTCAATAATTATAGCTTAATCAAGTTCATATTTTTAACCATACCAAATGGACCTGATTGTGGCTCAATGATTTAGTCCGAGTCTTTTGGTTGATCGAACCAAAACTAATCGATAAATTTATGTCTAAGATACGTTTGGCAATATTGCTTGGCATTATGACCGATGGTTTTTAATTGACAGTCTGCTTATCTAACCATTTTGATGGTATCTAAGATAAGATGAGGTAGACCCTCCCACTGATCTCACTTACCTGATCAATATGATAGATTATGTTTTGATTAGATCACTAATTGATTCAAGCTGACCTATACCATTAAGGTAAATCAATGTGACTGATTTAGGTATCTCTAGATCAAGCTTATCTCTAGTCCTCTTCATGACTTCGTAAAGTCAGTGGAAAGATTTATGATTTGCTGGTTGATCACTTCTCTTATTCTTAAATCATTAAATTAGTTCGACTGATTAAGATGCCCTTCGACCAACTTATCTCTAGTCCAATTCAATGACTTAGTAAAGTCAGTTAGAGGATTTTTGATTGCTAGTTAATCTCTTCCCTTTACTAAAATATATTAATCAAATCCTCTAAGTTATTAGATCCATAAAATGAGTTAGTTATGAGGATAACTAGATCATAGCCTCCCATTAAGGTGGATGATAATGGATCCAATAGTCTAGGTAAGCATTGCAGACCCAAAGGCCTAGCCTTTATTTGGATATTAGAATTGGCATTCATTATATGATAGCTCAATCGTGTGTCTCTGATGGGTGGTCAAGTTGACTGACTATAGTCGGACTTGATGATTTGTAGGTTTGATGGGCTAAGTATGGTCATGTTAATGGTTAGACCTAACCAGGACTTTCAGTGGAGGTCCTAGTATTGGGAATAGTATCCCAAAGTCAATCATCAGTCTGTTGACGGTTGTGCTCATTTTTGTATTTGTACATGAATTATGAATTAATAAAAAATTATTTTGATATTTTTCATCACAAAATGTTTCATCTTCTAACGAACTCCTATGTTATGGTGAAGTCCTTAGGAATATTTAGACTCGACAAAGGAGGATTTATCGTTTAGTCCTTAAATTTGTTCGCGATCAAATGATACGTTGTTACCAAGGATGACAACGTTTATCAAGCATAGATCGTTGTGTGCCATATAGGTTGGTTGTTCTCTTAACCAATGAGTGTAGAGACACTGGTATGGCATACAGGTGAGATGTAAGGGTACATCTGCACTGAACGTGACCAACTCCAGAGCTATTTCTGCTGTCAAGATTTGCTCCGATGGAATATGGGTATAAATATCCCTCCGACCTGAGACCGCCACGGTGACTTGCAAGCAACTCACTGCACTTAGGCATTGGACTACCTGAATTTTTAATTCAGTGATGGAAGGTTGCTGGGTGTAGTCAAGTACTTGACTTGTCGATGCGTGTGTCAAGATGGGATTGACCACTCCAGTTTAGGAGCTGTGTACAGTCGTGTTTCAATTTAGCAAATCCTTGGCTAGGGTAGTCCTTGTAAGGAGTCACAGGACTGTTTGAGTTGAGCACGATTCGGATGATCTGAACAGGGTTGATAGTTTAACCCTGAGTCGTCCTAAACATAGGGGTCAAAAGGATGAATTATACAGTAACCATATTCATGTAGGTTCTGAGTGTTGTGATTGCGACTCTTTGACCTATCCGAATGTCGGGTACCATTGCTAGATGGTCATTTCGATTAGTACAGGAATTGGTTCCTGTGCTACTGGCTTAGGTTCGAACCTGCGAGGTCACACACATTAGAGGTTCCAATTTGATCAGATGGCTGGTGTAGAATCCTACATGTTTGAGACTCAGTGATCGAGAATTAGGATTCTCTGATCATGAGTTTCACACATTATGGGTACCGGGGTCAAGAGTCCCACAGGTTGGGACTTTTCGATCAGGGTTACATATCGATGAATTCTGATGCCCGATTGCCCATCGAATTTGCACAAAGTATTTATGAAAGATTTTATTAGTGATTTGATCACTAATTAACTCAATTTGATTGAGTAATTATTTTTGGATCAAGTCCAATTGAATTAGATTCAGTTGGGTTTGACCCGATTACGTTAAGAGTTGACCTAATCGTCGAGATGGTTTGGTCCCTGATTTGATCAAGGGTTGGGTTTAGTCAATTCTTGATTTGATTAGGATTTTATTGAGCCTAATTAAGCCTAATTAAGTTGGATTTAAATTAGTCTAATTGGACCTAACTTATTTGGTTCAATTAGGTTGGTTTAAATAATGAAACCACCTTGACCCAATCTCCATGCGCCACCTCACTTCCATTGCACCCATTTGAATTCATGAGAAAGAACTTCTCATGAATTTTTTCCTCACGCCAAGCCCTCTCCACGCCCCACTTTAATGTGCCAATTGAATGTATAAGGATGATTGGTTGGCCATTCAAATTCAAAATAAAGTTTGAATTTGAATGGGCAATCAATCTTTGCGCCCTATCCCTTTTTTAACACCCCATTTATTACATGAGAAAAATATTTCTCATGAAATCACTCCATGCACAATTTAAGCCACGCCTCATGTTTATAGTAGATAAGGGATGAGTTGGTATCCATTTGAATTTAAAATTTGATTTGAATTCAAATATCTAATTACTCATCTTTATCTTTTCTTTTGGATAAGACGTTTGACGTTGTTATAAAAGGAGGAGAAGAGTGGGGCGTGTAGAAAGAAGATTTTTGGAGAAAAATTTTGGGATGTGAGGAAGTCTTGTGCGTAAGAAGAAAGTCCATATCCTTCCAAGAAAAAAAGAAAGAAAAGAAAGAAAAGTGGGTGCAAGGTTTCCGGTGAGTTCCCTAGAGTTTTAGCCTGGGGTTCGGGAAGTGAGAAAGTGAGCTACGAGTGTCGTGAGCCCACAAAATCTTATAGAGATCTTCAACATCCTCTCAAGCACATCTGTTGATGATCCAGAATATCCAAAAAATCGACAGACATCGATCGAAGGAGTTCAATCAGCATCGACCGTCAAAAGGGCTCTACAACGAGCTAGCACTCATGAGGAGTCGATCAGACTGGAAGCTTCGTGTGGATGATCCGTAGAGACCAGACATGCTGTGTGGCTGCATCATGATGATCAGACTCTCCCGACGGTGATCAGATTATGGCAATTTACAATCCGCACAAAGGTATTGTGTTCTGAACACATTACAGTAAAGTGTTTACTGTTTGAATTTGAATTTCAAATTTAAATGAATGCATGCTATATATCATATTTAGATCCTAGTGTAGGATAAATTTATATTAATTAATTAGATTAATTAATAATTTCTACTATAAAATAGTGATTTTGAAAAAATTTTAAAATTACCATTTTACCCCTGCACTGAATTTTCGCTACAAATGGTATCAGAGCGGGTTCTTAGATATGATATATATATTTGCATGCGTAGATTAAGTTGTAATCTAAAAGTTTAAATTTAAAATTTAAAATTCAAAATTTGAATTTTGAAAGTTGTTCGAAATTTAAAATTCAAAAATTGAAATTCAAAATTTGAAATTTAAATTTTGAAATTTGAAATTCGAAATTCAAAATTCAAAAATTTGAAATTCAAAATTTGAAATTTGAAATTTGAAATTTGGTTGAAATTTCAAATTTGAAATTCAAAATTTAAAATTCAAAATTTGAAATTCAAAATTTGAAATTCAAAAATTTTAAAATTTGAATTTGTTTGAAATTTGAAATTCAAAATTTAAAATTTAAATTTTAAAATTTAAAATTTAAAATTTAAAATTGGTATATTTAGATATACTTGATCCAAGTAGCAAGTAATCAAATTGGGTTGGTTGCCATGGCTATCCGGTCATAGGAGAAAAGTAGGATTTAAAGGCCCTCTCTTCCCATTCGATGGGGTCTCCTATGGCGGTAGGGGTGCCGCTGCAATTATATCCCATGCAGATGAAGTAGCGAAAAAAATTAATTGTAAAGGTTCAATTATGAAATTTATCATGAATGTGTTAGATTAGATCTAAAGAAATATACATGATTTATTTTGATTGAGTTATTTTCTGTTATGTAATTAGCAATAGGATTGCTATTTATGAAATGTGCTGATCTATTTGTGAAATGAGTCAACATATTTGGTGAACAGAAAAAAAAAACCTTTCAAATTTGAAAATTATTTTCGAAATGCCAAATCCTGACCCATCAGCCCAAATATTTAATTAAAAGAATTAAGTATTGTCTAGTAGGTCTAGAATTGTGAATTAAGACCTAAGACAATTGCATAAACTTGTGGGTCAATGGGTTAGATGGATTAGGTCCATAATTGGGTTAGACCTAAGGTTAGCTTAAAAAAATGGACTAAATTAGAGTAATTGATCAAATCTAATCAAAAGTTGAATTAGATTAGGTCAAGGATACTCTAGACTCAACTTCAATAGTTGTAGTTGAATGGGTCCATATCTTTAACTAGATCAAGATGGACTTAATTCATGGCTACGCGGTGGAACCCTATTTACTAAGTTGATCAAATTAAAACTAATGAACCGGTTGGTGTCTAAGGTAAGTTTGGCAGTTTAACCAGTGATTTTTAAGTGGGAGCTACTCGCAGTGATTCGATCTCTGACGAGTTAATGGCTTATCCCCACCACTGATCTCACTTACCTGGCCAACCTGATGAATTAGATTTTGATTAGATCACTTGGTGATTAGGGCTCACCCATGTCATTAGGTAAATCAGTTTGACTGATTTAGGTGCTCCTAATGCCAGCTTTAATTAAATCTTTTTTAATCTGACTTGGTGAAGTCAGTGGGAGGATTAAAATTGGCTGGATATTTTTTTCTCATTTATCCTTTAATAAAATCTTCAAAAATTATTAGGTCCCTAAAAATGATTAAGTTATATTGATAACTAAGTCATAGCCTCCCATTAAGTGAGTGATAATGAGTCCATTAGTTTAATAATCATTGGAGGTCCAAAGGCCTGGTGCTTATTGACTAATGAAATTATCATTCATAATATGATAATTTGGTTTGAGTCTTTTTGATGGTGGTCAGGTTGGCCGGCCAAAGTCGGGCCTGATCATTTATTGGTCCGATTCATCAAATCAAATCATGTTAATGGTTGGACCCAACCAGATCTTTTCAGTGGAGGCCAAAGCCTACTGATTAGGTTCTGGGGTAAAATCAATTACTAGAAGTTGTTTAGAGAAATAACTGGTTATGAACCTACCCATAGATGCACATGGATTGACCAACCAAAGTTAGGCTCGTGTGTAGTCTGTGTGGATTCTAGTACCCACTAAGGAATTAAAGTAATTCCTCGAATTGGAGGTTGAGGCTATCAGTTCGTAAAAATACTGGGAGAAACTTTAGACTAAAGTCCAAGTCTTTAGTATTTATAATTTATGTACTAATAGAGGTCTGATTTTCTTTTATGCAGCTATGGCCACTACCCTGTCGCTTCGGTCATTATTAGATAATGACAAGCTCATGGGACCTAATTTTGATAGCTGGTATCGAAAATTAAAAATCATCCTTGAGCATGAGTGGATCCTTTATGTAGTAACGGATCCGGCACCTGAGGAACCAGCCCTGAATGTTAGAGAGACGGTCCGAGACACTTATCAGAAGTGGCTCAATGACCGCACCACCGTTTGGTGCATTATGCTGGTGGCAATGAATGATGAGTTCAGCTGCAGGTTCGAGAATGCCCAACTACAGAAGATGTTTCAAATGTTGAACGACTCTTTTGGCACGCCTGACGACATTGAAAGGTACAAAACTAGTGTCATTTTCAATGCTCGGATGAGGGATGGAGCCTCAGTCATTGATCATGTACTGTACATGATCGAAATGATTGAGCACCTAAGTAAACTGGGCTTTCTCCTGCACGAGCAGCTCGGTAAGGATGCGATCCTTAATTCATTGCCCAAGTCCTTCCTACCCTTCCTTACTCATTTTCGGATGATAAAGCCTGCAGTGAACTACCACGGCTTGTTGGGATTGCTGCAGAACTTTGAGAAGGATCACCAGCTCCATAAGGAGTCAGTGAATATTGTGGGAGGGTCTTCTTCTGGTCATCGACTCTTTAAGAAAGGGAAGAAGAAGAACAAGAAGAAGAAGAATAAGAAGGTGCAGCTGCATACTGGGATGTCTGCACAGGGTCAGATCAAGAAGCACAAGCCCGACCAGAGCCAGGCGGAGTGCTTCTTTTGCAAGAAGCAGGGGCACTGGAAGAGGAACTGTCCTCTATACATTGCCTCTCTGGATCCGAACAGGCCGAAGAAGAAGCAAGGTACTTATATGATAACACCTTGTAACTTTTCTATTTGTGATACTACTGCCTGGGTATTGGATATCGGAAGCCCTTATCATATTTGCAATTCGATACAGGATCTGCAGGTCAATAGGAGATTTGATGAAGGCGATAGATTCCTGAACGTTGGAGATAGAAGTAAAGTTCCAGTTCTAGCATTAGGAATTATGAATCTTGTAATCAATTCTCGAAATATAATTCTGAGTGAATGTCATTATTGTCCAAGTTTTTTATTAAATATTATTTCTGTAGGCCTTTTGACCATGAACGGTTATCAATTTTTAATAAAAGAAAATATTTGCAATATCATTTTGAATGGTGTTACAATGTTTGTTGGACAACTTAGTAATAGAATTTACTTTCTATCACAGCCTGTTAATGTGGTTCAAACCTTCGGTAAATGCCCTAGAATAGATAATGTGTCAGAAGTCTACCTTTGGCACTGTAGGCTAGGTCATATCAATAAGAACAGAATAAATAGATTGGCTCAAGAAGGAATTCTTGAAGTAGGTGATTGTGAATCACTTCCAACCTGTGAGTCTTGTCTTCTTGGTAAAATGACCAAATCACCTTTTACTGAAAAAGGTGAGCGAGCCAGTGAACTCTTGGGTCTGGTATATTCTGATGTATGTGGACCCATGAGCTCAAGTGCAAGAGGTGGATATTTCTACTTCATAACCTTCACAAACGACCTATCAAGGTATGGGTATGTCTATTTAATGAAGCATAAATCGGAGTCGTTTGAAATGTTCAAACTATTCCGAAATGAGGTAGAAAAACAAACTGAAAAGTGTATTAAAACTCTTCGATCTGATCGAGGAGGTGAATATCTTTTCAATGATTTTCTGACATATCTTGGGAAGAATGGGATTCTCTCTCAGTGGACTCCTCCTGGAACACCACAACATAATGGTGTATCTGAAAGGAGGAATCGGATCTTGTTGGACATGGTTCGATCCATGATGGGGTTTGCTGGTCTGCCGATCTCCTTCTGGGGATGTGCACTCAAATCGGCTTGTTACATTCTAAATAGAGTTTCGAGTAAGTCTGTAACCAAAATGCCATATGAGATATGGATAGGACGTAAGCCAGTACTCTCGCACCTTAGGGTTTGGGGGTGTCTGACTTATGTTAAACGTTTAATTACGGACAAGCTAGGACCTAGGTCTGACAAGTGTAATTTTATAGGGTACCCAAAAGAGATCAAAGGGTATTACTTCTATCTTGCTGATATGCAAAAAGTATTTGTCAGCCTTAAGGCAATCTTTTTGGAAAAGGAGTTTCTTGGTGAAGGGACTGTTGCCTCTAAGGTCGAACTTGACGAAGTTCGATAGGTGAAAAAACTGACACAAGTTGCTGAACCTGAACCGGATTTGGTTAGATCAGATCCGGAGCCCATTATTCAAGCACCCTTAAGGCGATCTGGTAGAGTACCACGTCAACCGGACAGATACTATGGTTTCTTGGTCCGGGACGGCGATCCTATCGAACTTGATAAAAATGATGAGAATCTGATCACCTACATGGATGCAATGCAGAGACCCGACTCTAAGAAATGGCTGGAGGCCATGAAATCCGAAATGGAGTCCATGAAGGTCAATGATGTATGGACATTGGTTGACCCACCCGAAGGAGTAAAACCCATAGGGTGTAAATGGGTCTTCAAGAGAAAGAGAGGCACAGACAGAAAGGTGGAAACCTATAAAGCCCATCTGGTTGCCAAGGGATAGCATCAACGTTATGGTATAGACTATGACGAGACATTTTCTCATGTGGCAATGCTCAAATCCATTCAGATTATGCTTGCGATAGCTGCCCATTTGGACTATGAAATCTGACAGATGGATGTGAAGACAGCTTTCCTAAATGAAGAGCTGGATGAAGAAGTGTATATGATACAACCTGAAGGATTCACATCCATAGATGAGTCTAAGATGTGCAGGCTATAGAGGTCCATTTATGGACTTAAGCAGGCATCACGGAGTTGGAACATATGTTTTGATAAGATGATCAAGACATATGGCTTCGTTAAGAATGGAGAAGAGCCCTACATTTATAAGTGGGCTAATGGTCCAGTAGTAGTATTTCTTATATTGTATGTGGATGACATTCTCTTAATCAGGAATGATGTCCCTGCATTACAGAGAATAAAGATTTGGCTATCGTCACAGTTCTCCATGAAGGATCTGGGAGAAGCTTCCTACATCCTAGGGATGAGGATCTATAGGGATAGATCTAAAAGGTTGCTTAGTTTATCTCAGTCCACGTACATTGATACTATGCTGAAGAGGTTCAGCATGGAGAATTTCAAGAAAGGCTATCTTTTGATAGGTCATGGAATTTCTCTCTCGAAGAGGGATTGTCTGACAACACCTCAAGAGAGAGAGCATATGGGTAGGATTCCATATGCTTTAGCAGTGGGATCTATCATGTACGCCATGACATGTACACGATCAGATGTGGCATACTCACTAGGGGTAGTAAGTAGATACCAATCTGATCCAGGGGAGAATCACTAGAAGGTTGTTAAAACCATCCTGAAGTATTTAAGAAATACTAAGGACCAGTGGCTTGTTTATGGTGAATCAGACTTGAGACTTATAGGATTTACAGACTCTAGTTTCCAGTCTGATCATGATGACAGCAAAAGTGTGTCGGGATTTATTTTTATCCTTAATGGTGGGGCTATCTGCTGAAAAAGTTCCAAGCAGCACACAGTGGCTGATTCAGTTTGTGAGGTGGAGTATGTTGCTGCATCAGATGCTGCCAAAGAAACGGTGTGGCTGAAAAAATTCATCATCGAGCTCAGAGTAGCACCCTCCCTTGTTGGTCCAGTTCTGCTCTACTGTGATAACTCTGGAGCCATTGCTCAGGCAAAGGAACCAAAGGCACACCAGCGGACGAAGCATATTCTGCGCCGCTACCATCTCATCCGAAAAATTATGAATCGAGGTGACGTCGATCTTCAGAAGATCAACGGGAAGGAGAACCTGGCTGACCCATTCACTAAAGCCATTACGGTGAAGGAGTTCGACAACTACAAGTCGAAGATGGGTATTAGATACTGCACCGATTGGCTTTAGGCTAAGTGGGAGATTGTTGGGAATAGTATTCCAAAGCCAATCGTCAGCATGTCGATGGTTGTGCTCATTTTTGTATTTGTACAGAAATTATGAATTAATAAAAAATTATTTTGGTATTTTTCATCACAAAATATTTCATCTTCTAATGAACTCCTATGTTGTGGTGAAGTCCTTAGGACTATTTAGACTCGACAAAGGAGGATTTGTCGTTTAGTCTTTAAATCTGTTCGTGACCAAATGATATGTTGTTACCAAGGATGACAATGTTTATCAAGCATAGGTCATTGTGTGCCATATAGGTTGGTTGTCCTCTTAACCAATGAGTGTGGAGACACTGGTATGGCATACAGGTGAGATGTAAGGGTACATTTGCACTGAACATGACCAACTCCGGAGCTATTTCTGCTGTCAAGATTTGCTCCGATGGAATATGGATATAAATATCCCTCCGACCTGAGACCGCCATGGTGGCTTGCAAGCAACTCACTGCACTTAGGCACTGGACTACCTAAATTTTTAATTCAGTGACGGAAGGTTGCTGGGTGTTGTCAAGTACTTGACTTGTCGGTGCTTGTGTCAAGATGGGATTGACCACTCTAGTTTAGGAGCTATGTACAATCGTGTTTCAATTTAGCAAAACCTTGGCCAGGGTAGTCCTTGTGAGGAGTCACAGGACTGTTTGAGTTGAGCATGATTCGGATGATTTGATCAGGGTTGACAGTTTAACACTGAGTCGTCCTAAACACAGGGGTCAAAAGGATGAATTATACAGTAACCATATTCATGTAGGTTCTGAGTGTTGCGATTACGACTCTTCGACCTATCCGACATCGGATACCATTGCTAGATGGTCACTTCGATTAGTATAGGAATTGGTTCCTATGCTACCGGCTTAGGTTCGAACCTGCGGGGTCACACACATTAGAGGTTCCTATCTGATCTGATGGCTGGTGTAGAATCCTACATGTTTGGAACTCAGTGATCGAGAATCAAGATTCTCTGATCATGAGTTCCACACATTATGGGTACCGAGGTCAAGAGTCCCATTGGTTGGGACTTTTCGATCAGGGTTACATATCGATGAATTCTGATGCCCGATTGCCCATCGAATTTACACAAAGTATTTATAAGAGGTTTTATTAGTAATTTGATCACTAATTAACTCAATTTGATTGAGTAATTATTTTTGGATCAAGTCCAATTGAATTGGATTCAGTTGGATTTGACCCGATTAGGTTAAGAGTTGACCTAATTGTCGAGATGGTTTGGTCCCTGATTTGATTAAGGATTGGGCTTAGTCAATTTCTGATTTGATTAGGATTTTATTGAGCTTAATTAAGCCTAATTAAGTTAGATTTAAATTAGTCTAATTGGACCTAACTTATTTGGTTCAATTAGGTTGGTTTAAATAATGAAACCACCTTGACCCAATCTCCATGCGCCACCTCACTTCCATTGCACCCATTTGAATTCATGAGAAGGAACTTCTCATGAATTTTATTCTCACACCAAGCCCTCTCCACACCCCACTTTAATATGTCAATTGAATGGATAAGGATGATTGGTTGGCCATTCAAATTCAAAATAAAGTTTGAATTTGAATGGGCAATCATCTTTGCGTCTTATCCCTTTTTTAACGCCCCATTTATTACATGAAAAAAATATTTCTCATGAAATCACTCCATGCACAATTTAAGCCACACCTCATGCCTTTAGTGGATAAGGGATGAGTTGGTCTCCATTTGAATTTAAAATTTGATTTGAATTCAAATGTGTAATTACTCATCTTTATCCTTTCTTTTGGATAAGATGTTTGACGTTGTTATAAAAGGAGGAGAAGAGTGGGGCGTGTAGGAAGAAGATTTTTGGAGAAAAATTTTGGGGCGTGAGGAAGTCTTGTGCGTAAGAAGGAAGTCCATATCCTTCCAAGAGAAAAGGAAAGAAAAGAAAGAAAAGTGGATGCAAGATTTCCGGTGAGTTCCCTAGAGTTTTAGCCTGGGGTTCGAAAAGTGAGAAAGTGAGCTACGAGTGTTGTGAGCCCACAAAATCTCAGAGAGATCTTCAACATCCTCTCAAGTATGTCTGTTGATGATCTGGAGCATCCAAAGAATCGACAGACATCAATCGAAGGAGTTCGATCAGCATCGACCGTCAAAAGGGCTCTACAACGAGCTAGCACTCGTGAGGAGTCGATCAGACCGAGAGCTTCATGTGGATGATCCATAGAGATCAGACACACTGTGTGGCTACATCGTGATGACAGACTCTCCCGACGGTGATCAGATTGTGACGATCTACAACCCGTACAAAGGTATTGTGTTCTGAACACATTACAGTAAAGTGTTTACTGTTCGAATTTGAATTTCAAATTTAAATGAATGCATACTATATATCATATTTAGATTCTAGTGTAGGATAAATTTATGTTAATTAATTAGATTAATTAATAATTTTTACTGTAAAATAGTGATTTTAAAAAATTTTAAAATTATCATTTTACTCCTGTACTGAATTTTCGCTACACCTAGCCTACTGAAATAAAACTGGAGGTAAAATTAATTACTAAAAATTATTTAAAAAAATTGATTAAGAATCTATCCATAGATGCACATGGATTGGCTGGCCATAGTCGAGCTCGTGTGTACTTTGTGTGGATTCTAGTACCCACTGAAGAATTAAAGTAATTCCTCAAATTGGAGGTAGAGGCTACCAATTTATATAAAAAAGTGAGAGGACCTTTAGACTAAAGTCTAAGTCTGTAGGATTAAATAATTCATATACTAATAGGTCTTTATTTTCCTTTCAGGATGTCTAGTAATTTGTCGCTCCGCTCACTGTTGGACAGTGACAAGCCTATAGAACCAAATTATTGAGAATAGTGTCCTAAAGCTAATCATCAGCATGTTGACGGTTGTGCTCATTCTTGCATTAGTATATGAATTATAAATAAATAAAAGTTATTTTGGCAAATTTCATCATAAATTATTTCATCTTCTAATGAACTTCTGTATTGTGGTGAAGTCCTTAGGACTATTTAGACTCGACAAAGGAGGATTTGTCGTTTAGTTCTTAAACCTGTTCGCGACCAAATGATACATTGTTACCAAGGATAATAACGTTTATCAAGCATAGATCGTTATGTGCCATATGGGTTAGTTGTCCTCTTAACCAAGGAGTGTGGAGACACGGTATGGTATACAGATGAGATGTAAGGGTACATCTGCACTGAACGTGATCGACTCCGAAGCTTTTTCTGCTGTCAAGATTTGCTCCAATGGGATATGGGTATAAATATCCCTCCGACCTGAGACCGTCACGATGACTTGAAAGCAACTCACTACACTTAGGCACTGGACTACCTGAATTCCTAATTTAGTGATGGAAGGCTGCTGGATGTAGTCAAGTACTTGACTTGTTGGTGCGTGTGTCAAGATGGGATTGACCACTTCAGTTCAGGAGCTGTGTACAGTCATGTTTCAATTTACCAAAACTTTGACCAGGGTAGTCCTAGTGAGGAGTCACAGGACTATTTGAGTTGAGCATGATTCGGATGATCTGATCAGGGTTGACAGTTTAATCCTGAGTCGTCCTATACACAGGGGTCAAAAGGGATGAATTATACAATAACCATATTCGCGTAGGTTCTGAATGTTGTGATTGTGACTTTTTGACCTATCCAAACATCGGATACCATTGCTAGATGGTCACTTCGATTAGTACAGGAATTGATTCCTATGCTACCGACTTAGGTTCGAACCTGCGGGGTCACACACATTAGAGGGTCCTATCTGATCTGATGGCTGGTGAAGAGTCCCACTGGACTAAGACACTTCGATCAATAGTCCTAATATCGAAGACTCTGTGATTGAGAATCAAGATTCTCTGATCATGAGTTCCACACATTTTGGATACCGAGGTCAAGAGTCCCACTGGTTTGGGACTCTTCGATCAAGGTTTCATATTGATGGACTTTGATGCCCGATTGCCCATCGAATTTAGACTCAGTATTTATAAGAGATTTAATTAATAATTTGATCACTAATTAACTCAATTTGATTGAGTAATTATTTTTGGATCAAGTCCAATTGAATTGGATTCAGTTGGGTTTGACCCGATTAGGTTAAGAGTTGACCTAATCGTCGAGGTGATTTGGTCCCTGATTTGATCAAGGGTTGGACTTAGTCAATTTCTAATTTGATTAAGATTTTATTGAGTCTAATTAAGCCTAATTGTGTTGGATTTAATTTAGTCTAATTGTGCCTAACCTATTTTAATAGGGTTGGTTCAATTAGATTTGAAACCACCTTGACTTATCTCCCTGCGCCACTTCACTCACCTGCGCCTATTTGAATTCACGAGAAACAAGTTCTCACAAATTTTCTTCCATGCAGAAGCCTTCCCACACCCCTTCTTTGTGCATCATTTTGAATGGATAAAGATGGTTGGTTGGCCATTCAAATTCAAATGAAGTTTGAATTTGAATGGACAACTAATCCCATGCGCCACCTTATCCATTTGTGCGCCACTTCCTCCACACGAGAAAAGATTTCTTGTGTAAACTCTCCATGCACAAAGAATCCCATGCCCCTCTCTTCTCATGCCAAGAGTGGATAAAGATTGGTTGATTGGCATTTGAATTCAAATTCGATTTGAATTCAAATGAGCAACCACCTATCTTTATCCTCTCACATGGTGAAAATGCTGAAAAGATGCAAGGACGTGCAAACATCTGATCCTAGTGAGATAAGGTGGCATGAGAAAGTCCTTCTGCTTGAGAAAAGAAAAGAAAAGAAGAGAAAAGAAAAGCAGAGAGACTGGGTGCAGGTTTTTTCTGTGAGTACCCTAGGGTTATTGCCTAGGGTTCGAGAAGTGAGAAGGTGAGCTACGAGTGTCGTGAGACTATCAAATTTTAGGAAGAGCTTTATCAACCTCTCAAGTACATCTGTTGATAATTTAAAGCATCCAAAGAGTCGGCAGATCAAGATCGAAGGAGTTCGATCAGCATCAGCCGTCGAAAGGGTTTTGCAACGAACTAGCATTCGTGAGGAGCCAATCAAACCGAAAGCTTCATGTGGACGATTCGTAGAGGCCAGACATACTGTGTGGCTATATTATGATGATCAGACCTTTTTGACGGTGATCAGACTGCGATGATCGACTACCTACATGAAGGTAATGTATTCTAAACACATAACAGTAAAATATTTACTATTGAATTCAAAATTTCAAATTTAAATGCATGCTATATATATCATATTTAGATCCTTGTGTAAGATAATATATATTAATTAATTAGATTAATTAATATTTTTTACTGTAAAATTATAATTTTGAAAAAGTTTTAAAATTATCATTTTACCCCTACACTGAAATTCACTACAAATGATATCAGAGCAGGTTCTAAAATATGATATACATTTGCATGCGTAGATTAAGTAGTAATCTAAAAGTTTAAATTTAAAATTTGAATTTAAAATTTAAAATTTAAAATTTGAAATTTGAAATTCAAAATTCAAAATTCAAAAATTTAAAATTCAAAATTCAAAATTTGAAATTTGAAATTTATTTGAAATTTCAAATTTGAAATTCAAATTTTAAAATTCAAAATTTGAAATTCAAAATTTTGAAATTTGAAATTTGTTTGAAATTTAAAATTTAAAATTTAAAATTTAAAATTTAAAATTTGAAATTTAAATTTTGAAATTGATATATTTAGATATACTTGATCCAAGTAGCAAGTAGTCTAATTGGGTTGGTTGCCATGGTCGTCCGGTCATAGGAGAAAAATAGGGTTTAAAGGTCCTCTCCTTCCCTTCGATGGGGTTCTCCTATGGCGGTAGGGGTATCGATATGATTATATCCCATGCAGACGAAGCAGCGAAAGGATTTAATTGTAAAGGTTCAATTATAAAATTTATCATGAATGTGTTAGATTAGATCTAAAAGAATATTCATGATTTATTTTGATTGAGTTATTATCTGTTATGTAATTAGCAATAGGATTGCTGTTTATGAAATGTGCTGATCTGTTTATGAAATGAGTCAACATATTTGGTGAACAGAAAATAAAATCTTTCAAATTTAAAAATTATTTTCGAAATGCCAAACCCTAACCCATCAGTCCTAATACTTAATTAAAAGAATTAAGTGTTGTCTAGTTGGTCCAGAATTGTGAATTAAGACCTAAGACAATTGCATAAACTTGTGGGTCAATGGGTTAGATGGATTAGGTCCATAATTGGGTTAGACCTAAGGTTAGCTTAAAGAAATGGATTAAATTAGAGTAATTGATCAAATCTAATCAAAAGTTGAATTAGATTAGGTCAAGGACACTCTAGACTCAACTCCAATAGTTGTAGTTGAATGGGTCCATGTCTTTAACTAGACCAAGATGGACTTAATTCATGGCTACGCGGTGGAACTCTATTTACTAAGTTGATCAAATTAAAATTAATGAACCGGTTGGTGTCTAAGGTAAGTTCGACAGTCTGACCAGTGGTTTTTAAGTGAGAGCTACTCACATTGATTCGATCTCTGATGAGTTAATGGCATATCCTCACCACTGATCTCACTTACCTGGCCAACCTGGTGAGTTAGGTTTTGATTAGATCACTTGGTGATTAGGACTCACCCATATCATTAGGTAAATCAGTGTGACTGATTTAGGTGCTCCTAATGCCGGCTTTAATTAAATCTTTTTTTAATCTGACTTGGTAAAGTCAGTGGGAGGATTGAAATTGACTGGTTAATTTCTTCTCTTCTATCCTTTAATAAAATCTTCAAAAATTATTAGGTCCCTAAAAATGATTAAGTTATAGTGATAACTAAGTCATGGCCTCCCATTAAGTGAGTGATAATGAGTCCATTAGTTTAATAATCACTGGAGGCCCAAAGGCCTGGTGCTTATTGACTAATGGGATTATCATTCATAATATGATAATTTGGTTGAGTCTTTCTGATGGTGGTCAGGTTGGCCGATCAAAATCGAGCCTGATCATTTATTGGTCAGATTCACCAAATCAAATCATATTAATGGTTGGACCTAATCAGATCTTTTCAGTGGAGGCCAAAGCCTACTAATTAGGTTCTGAGGCAAAATTAATTACTAGAAGTTGTTTAGAGAAACAACTGGTTATGAACCTACCCATAGATGCACATGGATTGACCAACCAAAGTTGGGCTCATGTGTGGTCTGTGTGGATTCTAGTACCCACTAAGAAATTAAAATAATTCCTTGAATTAGAGGTTGAGGCTACCAGTTTGTAAAAATACTGAGAGAAAATTTAGACTAAAGTCCAAGTCTTTAGTATTAATAATTTATATACTAATAAAGATCTGATTTTCCTTTATGCAGCTATGGCCACTACCCTATCGCTCCAGTCATTATTAGATAATAACAAGCTCATGGAACCTAATTTCGATAGCTGGTATCGAAAATTGAAAATCATCCTTGAGCATGAATGGATCCTTTATGTAGTAATGGATCGGGCACCTGAGGAGCCAGCCCCGAACGCTAGAGGGGCGGTCCGAGATACTTACCAGAAGTGGCTCAACGATCGCACTACCATTCGGTGCATAATACTAGCGGCAATGAATGATGAGTTCAGCCATAGGTTAGAGAATGCTCAGCTATAGGAGATGCTTCAAATGTTGAACGACTCCTTTGGCACGCCTGATGATGTTGAAAGGCACAAAACTAGTTGTACCATATTCAATACTCGGATGAGGGATGGGGCCTCAGTCACCGATCATGTACTGTACATGATCGAAATGATTGAGCGCCTAGGTAAATAAGACTTTCCCTTACATGAGCAGCTCGGTAAGGATGCGATCCTTAATTCTTTGCCCAAGTCCTTCCTCTCCTTTCTTACTCATTTTCGGATGACAAAGCCTACAGTGAACTACCACGGCTTGTTGGGGTTGCTGCAGAACTTTGAGAAGGACCACCAGCTCCATAAGGAGTCAGTGAATGTTGTGGGAGGATCTTCTTCTGCTTGTCGACCCTTTGAGAAAGGGAAGAAGAACAAGAAGAACAAGAACAAGAAGGTGCAGCCGCATGCTGGGACGTCTGCACAGGGTCAGACTAAGAAGCACAAGCTCGAGTTGAGCCAGGTGGAGTGCTTCTTTTGTAAGAAGCAGGGACACTGGAAGAGGAACTGTCCTCTATACATTGCCTCCCTGGACCCAAACAGGCCGAAGAAGAAGCAAGGTAATTATATGATAACACCTTGCAACTTTTCCATTTGTGATACTACTGTCTGGGTATTGGATACCGAAAGTCCTTATCATATCTGTAATTCAATGTAGGGTCTGCAGGTCAGTAGGAGATTTGATGAAGGTGAGAGGTTCCTGAACGTTGGAGATGGAAGCAAAGTTTTAGTTCTAGCTTTAGGAATCATGAACCTTGTAATCAACTCTCGTAATGTAATTCTGAGTGAATGTCACGATTGTCCAAATTTTTTATTAAATATTATTTCTATAGGCCTTTTGGTCATGTACAGTTATAAATTTTTAATAAAAAAAAAAGTTTACAATATCATTTTGAATGGTATTACAATGTTTGTTGGATAACTAAATAATAGAATTTACTTACTATCACAGCCTGTTAATGTGGTTCAAACCTCTGATAAATATCCTAGAATGGATAATATGTCAGAAGTCTACTTTTGACACTGTAGGCTAGGTCATATTAATAAGAACAGGAAAAACAAGTTGGCTCAAGAAAAAATTCTTGAAGTTGATGATTATGAATCACTTCCAACCTGTGAGTCCTGTCTTCTTGGAAAGATGACCAAGTCACCTTTTACTGAAAAAGGTGAGCGAGCCAATGAACTCTTAGGTCTGGTACATTCTGATGTATGTGGACCCATGAGCTCAAGTACAAGAGGTAAATATTTCTACTTCATAACCTTCACAGACGATCTATCGAGGTATGGGTATGTCTACTTAATGAAGCATAAGTCGGAGTCGTTTGAAATGTTCAAACTATTTCGAAATGAGATAGAAAAACAAACTGGGAAGTATATTAAAACTCTTCGATCTGATCGAGGAGGTGAATATCTTTTCAATAAATTTCAGACATATCTTGGAGAGAATGAGATTCTCTCTCGGTGGACTTCTCCTGAAACACCACAGCATAATGGTGTGTCTGAAAGGAAAAATCGAATCTTGTTGGATATGGTTCGATCCATGATGGGGTTTGCTGGTCTGCCGATCTTCCTCTGGGGATATACGCTCGAATTGGCTTGTTACCTTCTAAATAGGGTTCCGAGTAAGTCTGTAACCAAAATGCCTTATGAAATATGGATAGGACGTAAGCCAGTACTCTCGCACCTTAGGGTTTGGGGATGTCCGGCTTATGTTAAATGTTTAATTACAGACAAGCTTGGACCTAGGTCTGACAAGTGTTATTTCATAGGGTACCCAAAAGAGACCAAAGGGTATTATTTCTACCTAGCTGATGAGCATAAGGTGTTTGTCAGCCTTAAGGCAATCTTTTTGGAAAAGGAGTTCCTTGGTGAAGGGACTGTTGCCTCTAAGGTCGAACTTGAGAAAGTTCGACAGGTGGAAAAATCGACATAAGTTGCTGAACCTGAATCGAATTTGGTTAGATCAGATCTGGAGCCCATTGTTCCTGCACCCTTAAGGCGGTCTGGTAGAGTACCATGTCAACCAGACAGATACTATAGTTTCTTGGTCCAGGACGGCGATCCTGTCGAACTTGATGAAAACGATGAGGATCCAATCACCTACATGGATGCAATGCAGAGACCTGACTCTGAGAAATGGCTAGAGACCATGAAATCTGAAATGGAGTCCATGAAGGTCAACGATGTGTGGACATTGGTTGACCCACCCGAAGGAGTAAAACCCATAGGGTGTAAGTGGGTCTTCAAGAGGAAGAGGGGCGCAGATGGAAAGGTGGAGACCTATAAAGCCTGTCTGGTTGTCAAGAGATATCATTAACGTTATGGTATAGACTATGACGAGATATTTTCTCCTATGGCAATGCTTAAATCCATTCGGATTATGCTTGCGATAGCTGTCCATCTGGACTATGAAATCTGGTAGATGGATGTGAAGACAGCTTTCCTAAATGGAGAGCTGGACGAAGAGATGTATATGATACAACCTGAAGGGTTCACATCCACAGATGAGTCTAAGGTGTGCAGGCTATAGAGGTCCATTTATGGACTTAAGCAGGCATCCCAGAGTTGGAATATACGTTTTGATAGGACGATCAAGACGTATGGCTTCATTAAGAATGAAGAAGAGTCCTACATTTATAAGTGGACTAATGGTCTAGTAGTGGTATTTCTTGTATTGTATGTGGATGATATTCTCTTAATCAAAAATGATGTCCCTGCATTACAAGGAATAAAGATTTGGCTGTCGTCACAGTTCTCCATGAAAGATCTGGGAGAAGATTCCTACATCCTAGGGATGAGAATCTATAGGGATAGATCTAAAAAGTTGCTTGGCTTATCTCAGTCCACGTACATTGATACTATGCTGAAGAGGTTCAGCATGGAGAATTTCAAGAAAGGCTATCTACCGATAGGCCATGGAATTTTTCTCTCGAAGAGGGATTATCCGACAACACCTCAAGGGAGAGAGCATATGGGTAGAATTTCAGATGCTTCGGCAGTGGGATCTATCATGTACGCCATGACATGTACATGATCAGATGTGGCATACTCACTAGGGGTAGTGAGTAGATACCAATCTGATCCAGGAGAGAATCACTAGAAGGTTGTTAAAATCATCCTGAAGTATTTAAGAAATACTAAGGACCAGTGGCTTGTTTATGGTGAATCGGACTGAGACTTATGGGGTTTACAAACTCTAGTTTTCAGTCTAATCACGATGACAGCAAGAGTGTGTCGGGATTTATTTTTACCCTTAAGGTGGGGCTGTCTATTAGAAGAGTTCCAAGCAGCATACTGTGGCTGATTCAGTTTGCGAGGCAGAGTATGTCGCTGCATCAGATGCTGCCAAAGAAGCGGTGTGGCTGAGAAAATTTATCACCGAGCTCAGAGTAGCACCCTCCCTTGTTGGTCTAGTTCTACCCTATTGTGACAGCTCTGGAGCCATTGCTCAGGCGAAGGAACCAAAGGCACATCAGCGGACAAAACATATTCTGCACCGCTACCATCTTATCCGAGAAATTATGGATAGAGGTAACGTCGATCTTCAGAAGATCGATGAAAAGAAGAACCTGGCTGACCCATTCACTAAAGCCATTGCAGTGAAGGAGTTCGATGACTTCAAGTCGAAGATGGGTATTAGATACTGCACCGATTAGCTTTAGGTCAAGTGAGAGATTGTTGGAAATAGTATCCCAAAGCCAATCATCAGTATGTTGATGGTTGTGCTCATTCTTGTATTAGTATATGAATTATAAATAAATAAAAGTTATTTTGATATTTTTTATCACAAATTATTTCATCTTCTAATGAACTCCTATGTTGTGGTGAAGTCCTTAGGACTATTTAGACTCGATAAAGGAGGATTTATCGTTTAGTCCTTAAATCTGTTCGCGACCAAATGATATGTTGTTACCAAGGACAACAACGTTTATCAAGCATAGGTCATTGTGTGCCATATGGGTTGGTTGTCCTCTTAACCAAAGAGTGTGGAGACACTGGTATGGCATACAGGTGAGATGTAAGTGTACATCTGCATTGAAAGTGACCGACTCCGGAGCTTTTTCTGCTGTCAAGATTTACTCCGATGGGATATGGGTATAAATATCCCTCCGACCTGAGACCACCATGGTGACTTGCAAGCAACTCACTGCACTTAGGCACTGGACTATCTGAATTTCTAATTCAGTGACGGAAGGCTGCTGGGTGTAGTCAAGTACTTAACTTGTCGGTGCGTGTGTCAAGATGGGATTGACCACTCCAATTCAGGAGCTGTGTACAGTCGTGTTTCAATTTAGTAAAATCTTGGCCAGGATAGTCCTAGTGAGGAGTCACAAGACTGTTTTAGTTGAGCACGATTTGGATGATCTGATCAGGGTTGACAGTTTAACCCTGAGTCATCCTATACACAGGGATCAAAAGGGATGAATTATACAGTAACCATATTCATGTAGGTTCTGAATGTTATGATTGTGACTATTCGACCTATCCGAACATCGGGTACCATTGCTAGATGGTCACTTCGATTAGTACAGGAATTGGTTCCTGTGCTACCGGCTTAGGTTCAAACCTGCGGGGTCACACACATTAGAGGTTCCTATCTGATCTGATTGTTGGTGAAGAGTCCCATTGGACTGAGACTCTTTGACCAAGAGTTCTAATGCTCAGAGACTTTGTGATTGAGAATCAGGATTCTCTGATCATGGGTTCCACACATTTTGGGTACCGGGATCAAGAGTCCTACTGGTTTGGGACTCTTCGATCAAGGTTTCATATCGATGGACTTTGATGCCCGATTGCCCATCAGATTTGGACTTAGTATTTATGAGAGATTTAATTAGTGATTTGATCACTAATTAACTTAATTTGATTGAGTAATTATTTTTGGATCAAGTCAAATTGAATTGGATTCAGTTGGGTTTAACCCGATTAGGTTAAGAGTTGACCTAATCGCCGAGGTGATTTGGTTTCTGATTTGATCAGGGGTTAGGCTTAGTCAATTTTTGATTTGATTAAAATTTTATTGAGCCTAATTAAGTCTAATTGTATTGGGTTTAATTTAGTCTAATTATGTTTAACCTATTTTAATAAGGTTGGTTCAATTAGATTTGAAACCACCTTGACTTATCTCCCTGCGCCACTTCACTCACCTGCGCCTATTTGAATTCACGAGAAACAAGTTCTCATGAATTTTCTTCCACGCAGAAGCCTTCCCACACCCCTTCTTTGTGCACCATTTTGAATGGATAAAGATGGTTGGTTGGCCATTCAAATTCAAATGAAGTTTGAATTTGAATGGACAACTAATCCCATGCACCACCTTATCCATTTGTGTGCCACTTCCTCCACACGAGAAAAGGTTTCTCGTGTAAACTCTCCACACACAAAGAATCCCACGTCCCTCCCTTCTCACGTCAAGAGTGGATAAAGATTGGTTGGTTGGTATTTGAATTCAAATTCGATTTGAATTCAAGTGAGCAACCACCTATCTTTATCCTCTCACACGGTGAAAATGCTGAAAAGATGCATCTTGCACTATTTTTAAAAGGAAGAGAAGATAGGGCATGCAAACATCTGATCCTAGTGAGATAAGGTGGCATGAGAAAAGAAAAGAAAAGAAGAGAAAAGAAAAGCAGAGAGACTGGGCGCAGGTTTTTTCTGTGAGTACCCTAGGGTTATTACCTAGGGTTCGGGAAGTGAGAAGGTGAGCTACAAGTGTCGTGAGCCCACCAGATTTCAAGGAGAGCTTCATCAACCTCTCAAGTACATCTGCTAACAATCCAGAGCATTCGAGGAGTCGGCAGATCAAGATCGAAGGAGTTCAATCAGCATCAGCCGTCGAAAAGATTCTGCAACGAACTAGTATTTGTGAGGAGTCGATCAGACCGGGAGCTTCGTGTGGATGATCTACAGAGGCCAGACATACTGTGTGGCTGTATTATGATGATTAGACCTTTTTGACGGTGATCAAACTGCGACGATCGACTACCTGCACGAAGGTAATGTGTTCTGAATACATAACAGTAAAATGTTTACTATTGAATTCAAAATTTCAAATTTAAATGCATGCTATATATATCATATTTAGATCTTTATGTAGGGTTAATATATGTTAATTAATTAGATTAATTAATAATTTTCACTATAAAATTATAATTTTGAAAAAATTTAAAATTACCGTTTTACCCCTGCATTGAAATTCACTACACAAATTTTAGTAATTAGTTTTGAAAGTTAAGAATAGTTCTCAAGAATGAGAGGATCCTATATGTAATTATGGATCCAGCACTTGAATTACTAGCTCCCTATGTAGATACGACGGTTAGAGATACTTATAAGAAGTGACTCAATGACAGTACGACAGTCTGTTGCATAATGAGAGCTACTATGATTGATAAATTTAGTTGTAAATTCACAAATGTTCAGCCCCACAAAATCCTTCAAAGGTTGAACAAGTCCTTTAGCATGCTTGAAGATTTATCTTCAATATGGCATCAATCCTCTGAGAGAGGAAAGATAAGTATGGTGCAGTGAAATTGTGCAAAGGCTTCTAAACCCAATCAAACTAACCAGTCTAAGACAGATCAGAGTCAGACAAAATACTTCTTTTGCAAGAAGCTGGGGTACTGGAAGAGAAATTATCATCTATATTTAGCTACCCTTGACCAAAACAAGACTAGGATGAGAAATCAGCAAAGGATTGCTGGACAAGGTACTTATATAATAACACCTTATAATTTTTCTATCTGTGATACTACTACCTAGATATTGGATACTAAAATTTAATTCAGATCTATAATTTATTGCAGAAACTTCAGATTAGTAGAAAATTTGAGAAGAGCGAATGATTCCTCAATGTTGGAGATAGAAGAGCAGTTCCAATTCTAGCTATAGAAAAAATTTAGCTTGCTCTTAATTCAAATGTTATTATTTTAGATGATTATCATTATTGTCATCATTCCTTATGAATGTAATCTCTGTACGCCTTTTATCCAAAGAGGGTTATAGTTTTTCAATAAAAAAAGATTTATCTGATATCATTATGAATGGTGTCACAAGTATGCATGAACAATTGAAATATGGTATTTACATTTTATTATAGCTTGTTAGTGTAATGTACATATTGAACAAACACCCTAGAATAGATAATATCATAGATGCCTACCTTGTTGGAAAATATATCTCAAAATTCGATCCACACTGAGCCCACAGTGAGGTCCAGGACGACGAACAAAGTTCAATGAGCCTAAGAACAGTATAAACGGAGTCCAGATGGTGAAGATACGTATGAAAGAAGCTCAAAACAGGTGGCACAATGCACGAGGTGGTGGAGGCCGGCGGCAGGTCGGTGGAGGCCGACGATGGCACAACTGGGCTCGACGGATGCATGCATTGTAGGCGCATGGCCAAGCATGCAGGCGGGCCCAATGTGGGTGCGCGCGTAGATGCCCAGGCCTAGCACCCTGCGTGGGCCCCCATAGACTGCAGGGTGCTGGGTGGTCCATGGAGGCTGCATGGACTGATCATGCGATCCGCGCATGGTCCACGAATAATTTTGCACGATTCGATGTCTCTAAAGCGAGCTATTCATGATCAGACAACTGAGAATGACTTCGAGCATGATCAGGCTTGATCTGAGGCTTTAGTACATGATCGAAGAGCTCTGGTGCGATCCGATCACGATCGGACAGCCACAGATGGTTTTAGGATTGATTGAAACTTAGTATTCCTAGTGTAATAGTATTTTTGAGATTTTGGAACCTATATAGCTTTAATTGATGAGCCGTTTATTGCGTTGGATAGCTGGTGACATCCTAGAGTTATAGAAAGGCTTTAAGAGAGATTTCAAAGAGCTTTTGTGAGGATTTTGAGATTTCTTATTGAAAGACTCTTATACAAGGGTTGAGTGGTGAGTTTTTCTAGTATTGATTGTATTTTATTCTCTCATAGTGAAGCTTGCATACCCCGTGGAGGTAGGCTTGAGGCTGATCCATGTATTTGTATTGTGTTTCTTATTTTGTTTCTTCTTTTTTCTTGCTATATCGCATGGTACCAGATCCTACACAACAATTGGTATCAAAGCAAACTGGTATCAAAGCATAGGTTGCGGCTGTGGTGATTAAGATAGAAGATGGAGAAGACAAGCACAATCAAGGTAGAGGTCAACATATTTGATGAAAAAATAATTTCTTCTTGTGGTAGGTGAGGGTGAAGGATGTGCTCATATAGCAAGTATTGATCAATACTCTCTTATACGAGGAGAAGCCGGCTACCATGGAGGTACAAGATTGGAGGCAGCTCCAAATACAAGTGGAGAGTACGATCCACTTGTACCTAATAGATGAGGTGGTGATCCATGTGCTTGGCGAGACTTCTCCGATGATGCTGTGATCGAATCTTAAGGAGTTGTACATGGCGAAGTCTCTCACCAACATCTTCTTCCTCTCGAGGCAGTTCTACCAACTATGGATGACTGAGGGATAGAGCGTGCAGGAGTATCTCAATTACTTTCAGAAGATCCTTACCATCCCTTTTAACATTGGCGAAAAAGTTGAGGAGAAGACCAAGATGCTGGTCTTGCTAGCATCGCTTCCCCCTTTGCATGAGTCCTTGATGACTCTCTTCTAGTGGGGAAGAGCACCATCAAGATGGACGAGGTCATCACGGTGATTCTACAGAATAAGATTCTTAGCAGGGAGAACCCAGCTTCGAGCTCAGGTGGTAGCTCAGCTTTGGTGGGTTCTAGAGGAGTAGGAGGTGGCACACAGAGTGATAGGAGATCATGACAAGGGTGGTCTAAGTCCAGGATGAGAGATTTGAGCAAGATTAGATGTTATCGATATGTCGAGTTGGGGCATCTAGCTAGAGATTGCCCTCAACTCAGGAATTGGATGAGGGCTACAACAGCGATGACCAGTAGTGAGTTAGAGGATGATATTCTAGAGATATCTAACGAGATATCTACTTCTTTCCAATAGTAGATTTTAGATTTTGCATGCACCTATCATGTATGTTGCAGAGATGAGCAGTTTGACTTCCTAGAAAGCAGTAAGGATACTATTTATCTACTAAATGGATCGAGCTATGCGATCAAAGGCATCGAGACGGTCAGTTAGAGGATATATGATGGTGTCGCGAGGAGATTGGAAGAGGTCCGATACATATCCGATTTTAGATAGAATCTTATCTTATTGAGCAGACTAGATTCGAAAAGCTACAGGACTGTAGCTGGTAGAGAAATCCTGAAGGTGTTACACAATGATAGGATTATTCTAGAGAAAAAGAAGAGGATGAGAGGATATTACTACCTGATGGAGAGCCCAGTGCGAGGTAGAGCTTCAGGAGCCAGGAGGAGCTCAGAGTGAGGAGGAGCTCTAGGTGGAGGTGGATCAGGCACTTGACAGGGACACGGGAGGATGAGAGGTGACGTCGTAGAGTGAAGTTTCTATTACTGCAAGAGATTTTTTCAAACAGATCTTTGGTCAGAGTAGACATAGCCCATGACAAAGGTGGAACTGAGCGGCCTAGCTTGATTCCTACATCTGCCCATCCATAAATAGCAGGCATGCCCCAGGGTATGGGGGTAAGATGGATCACAGGCTTTCAGAGTTAGGAGGAGGCCGAATATCGAGTCGAGATGGAGATTGTTAGGAAATATGCCTTAAGATTCAACCCACATTGAGCCCACAATGAGGTCCAAGATGACGAACAGAGTCCAACGAGCCCAAGAACAGTCCAAATAGAGTCCAGATGATGAAGTTACATATGAAAGAAGTTCAAAATAGATGGCATGATGCACGAGGTGGTGGAGGCCAACAGTGGGTCGATGGAGGTCGGCGGTAGTGTAGCTGGGCCTGACGGATGTGCGCACGCACGTAGGCACACACAGCCCAGCACATAGGCAGGCCCAGCATAGGTGCATGCATGGGCTGGCCCAGCGTGCACGTGGGCGTCCAGGCCCAGCACCCTGCACAGTCCACCATGGACCGTAGGGTGCTGGGTGGTCCATGGAGGCCATGTGGACTGATCACGCTGTCCATGCATGGTCCACAGATGATTTTGCATGATCCGACAGCTTTGGAGTGAGCCATTCATGATCGGACAGCTTAGGGTGACTTTGGGCATGATCAATCTTGATCTGAGACTATAGTGTATGATCGGATGGCTCTGGTGCGAGCTGATTATACTATCAGACGGCCACAGATGGTTTTAGAGTTGATTTAAATTCACTATTCCTAGTGTAACAATATTTTTGAGATTCTAGAGCCTATATAGCTCCGATTGATGAGCTGTTTATTTTGTTGGATAGCTGATGATATTCTGAAGGTGCAGAAAAGCTTTAAGAGAGGTTTCAAAGAGCTTTTATGAAGATTTTGAGACTTCTTGCTGAGAGACTCTTGTACAAGGGTTGAGTAGTGAGTTCCTCTTGTATGGTTGTATTTTATTATCTCATAGTGAAGCTTGCATGCCCTATGGAGATAGGCTTGAGGTTGATCCACATATTTATATTATATTTTTTATTTTATTTCTTCTTTCTTCCTGCTACACCATGCAGTATCGGATCCTGCACAACATACCTTTGGCATTGTAGGCTCGATCATATAAATAAGAATAGGATAAATAGGTTAGCTAAAGAGGATATCCTTGATATCAATGATTATGAATCATTGTCGATCTATGAGTCCTGTCTACTTAGAAAGATGACCAAATCACCCTTTACTGGAAAAGGTGAGCGAGCCAGTGATGTTCTAGGTCTAGTACATAGTGATGTATGTGGATCTATGAACATAGCTGCTAGAGGAGGGTATTACTCCTTCATTATATTTACTAGCAATTTATCGTATGGGTATGTCTACCTTATGAAGAACAAGTCTGAATCATTTGAAATGTTCAAATAATTCCATAATGAGGTAGAAAAATAAACTAGGAAGAGTATTAAAATTTTTCGATCAGATCAAGAAGGTGAATACCTTTCCAATGAGTTTTTGATATATCTAGGAGAGATTGAGATTCTCTCATAATGGATCTCTCTAGAGACACCACAGTATAATGGGATGTCAAAAAGGAGGATCGAACTTTGTTAGACATGATTCAATCCATGATGGGGTTTGCAAGTCTATCGATCTCATTTTGGAGTTATGCTCTCGAGACTGCATACTATATTTTGAACAACATTTCGAGCAAATCAATCACAAAAATACCATATGAGATATAGACTGGACGTAGGCCAACACTCTCTCACCTTAGGGTTTGGGGTTGTCTGACTTATGTCAAACATTTACAGACTGACAAGCTTGGACCTAAATCTGATAAGTGTTATTTGTAAAGTATTTCAAGAAAATTATTTGGTATTACTTCTACCTTGCTGAAGGACAAAAGGTGTTCGTCGGTGATAAGGTAGTCTTTTTAGAAAGAGAGTTCCTTGGTAAAGGAACTAATGCCTCTAAGATTGAACTTGATGAAGTTCGATAGATAGAAAAATCGACACAGACTAGTAAAAATATAGAACCGAATTTGATTAGATCAAATTCAGAGCCCATTATTGAGGCACCTTTAAGAAGATCTAGTAGAGTACCACATCAGTTGGATAAATACTATGATTTCTTATTTTGAGATAGTAATCCTGTTGAACTTAATGAGAACGATGAGGATCCGATTACCTACATGAATGCCATGCAAAGGCCCAACTCTGAGAAGTGGCTTGAAGCCATGAAATCTAAGATAGAGTCTATAGAGATCAATAATATGTGGACATTTGTTGATCCACCTGAAGGGATTAAACCCATAGGGTGTAAATGGAATTCAAAAGAAAAAGGAGCGCAGATGGGAAGGTGGAGACCTATAAAGCCTGTTTGATTGCTAAGGGATATCATCAATGTTATGGTATTGACTATGACGAGATATTTTCTCCTGTGATAATACTCAGGTCCATCCAGATTATGCTTGTGATAGCAGCACACTTTGATTATGAAATCCGACAAATAGATGTCAAAATTATTTTTCTTAATGGAGAACTGAAAGAATGAAGGAACCAGATCTAGGATTTCAGGGTTAGATCTTGAAACTTTTTCAAGATCAGACAGCGAAAGACTAAAATAAATCAAAATTTATCTTATAAAATTAGAGAATCTCTAGATCTAAGATCCTATTACATGATTATTATATGGCATCAAATCAAAAATTAAAATATAAAGAGTAAAAACTACATGTTGATCATATCAACATGTTTCTATACTACATCTAATGTATGTAAAATATAATAGATCAGATCTATTACCTTGCAAGTTAGACATTCTAACTTTGCTGATCCAAATTTGAGGATGATGTTGTGAGCTACACATACGTCCGACCTCTAGGAGTCATCCACACGAGCCCACGAATCATGATCAGAAGTCCTGATCCAAGAAATCAATATAGTATGCTAGTACTGTGCTGATCCTTCTTCGATGGTCGATCAGATGCCTCTTTCTTCTTGATTTGGACTCCTTCAAAAATGAGAAGTAGGAGAAGGAGCTTTAGATATGAGATACTCTTAGAAAACTCACAGATGGAAGAAGAGAAGAGGTGAACTCAGCAATCCTAGAAGAAGACCCTCTTCTTCTTCTCTTTGCTCTCACCCAGATACTTAGTTTTGTATCTATTATATCTCCAAGCCCCAACATATTTTCTCTTTTATTTTCATATGCCCCAAAGGTCTCTCAATTTTTTATAATTCATAAAAATTTTAAGAAAAAATTCATCTTAAATAATGAGATATGAAGAATCCTTATCTAGGTCAAATACCTAGTCAAGGAAAATCCAAACAGGGCAAGACAAGGGGTGTCCAACTCATGGGCACCCCCTCTTTCTTTTTCTGCCATGGACCACCAGCAAAGGGCACACAATATGTGCCATAAAAGTCACAAAAATCTTAAAAAAAATCTGAATAAAATCAGTACCATAAGGAAAGAGTTTTGGTTTACTAAAATTCTATCTCATATAATTTGAAATCCAAACTAATTCCTACTTTGACTTGGTCCACAACCACATTCCATGTAAGAGAAAAAGAGTGAAAAGCTTTGGGCATGCATGAAGGCCTGAGAGAGAAGATTTTGTCACACAAATTAAAAATTCAGTTAGTCCAATACTAAAGCACAGTGAGTTGCTTGCAAGTCACTGAGGCGATCTCAAGTCTAAGGGATACTTATATCTATATCCCATCAAAGATATTCTCGATAGCAGAATACTCTGGAGTTGGTCACGTTCAATGATGATGTACCCTTACATCTTACCTGTATGCCATACCAGTGTTTCCACACTCCTTGGTTAAGAGGACAACCGACTCATATGGCCTACAGCGATCTATGCTCGATAGAAGCTGTCGTCCTTATTAACAGTCCATCATTTGATCGTGAACAGTTTTAAGGACTAATCGATAAATCCTCTATTTATCAAACCTAAATAGTCCTAAGGACTTCCTCACAATAACAGAGTTCATTAAAAGATGAAAACTTATGATGAAAATATCAAAAATATATTTTATTTATTAACAAATCAATTACAATACAAGGTTGCTCAACCATCAACAAGTTGATGATTGACTTTTGGGACATATTTTTCAACAACTCCCACTTGTCCTAAAGCCACTCGACATAGTATCTAATACCCATCTTCGACTTGCGGTTGTCGAACTCCTTTATCGCTAGGACTTTAGTGAAGGGATTGGCCAGGTTCTCCTTTCCGTCGATCTTCTGAAGGTCGACGTCACCTCGATCCATGATCTCCTGGATCAGGTGGAAGCGACGCAAAATATGCTTCGTGCACTGGTGTGCTTTGGGTTCCTTCATCTGAGCAATGGCACCAGTGCTGTCGCAATAGAGCAGGATCGGACCATCGAGAGAGGGTGCTACTCCGAGCTCGATGATGAATTTTCTCAGCCACATAGCTTCCTTCATGGCATCCGATGCTGCGATGTACTCCACCTCACAAATAGAGTCTGCCACAGTATGCTGCTTGAAACTCTTCTAGCAGATGGCTCCACCATTCAGAGTAAAAATATAATCCTACATGCTTCTACTGTCATCATAGTCAAATTGAAAACTGGAGTCTGTGAACCCTACAAGTTTCAGATCTGACTCGCCATAAACCAACCATTAGTCCTTAGTATTTTTCAAATACTTAAGGATGGCTTTAACTACTTTTCAGTGATTTTCTCTAGGATCAGATTGGTATCTACTCACTACTCCTAGTGAGTATACCACATCTGATCTTGTACATGTCATGGCATACATGATAGATCGCACGACCAAAGTATATGAGACTCTATTCATATGCTCTCTCTCTTCAGGAGTTGTCGGACAATCCTTCTTAGAAAGAAAAATTCTATGGCCTATCGGTAGATAGCCCTTCTTGAAATTCTCCATGCTGAACCTCTTCAGCACAGTGTCCATGTACATGGACTGGGATAACCCAAGCATCCTTTTAGATCTATCCCTATAGATCTTCATCCCTAGGATGTAGGATGCTTCATCCAAGTCCTTCATGGAGAACTGTGATGACAACCAAACTTTTATTTCCTGTAGTATGGGGATGTCATTCTCAATTAAGAGAATGTCATCCATGTACAAGATAAGAAATACCACAACTAGACCATTTATCCATTTATAGATTCAGGGCTCTTCTCCATTCTTAACGAAGCCATACGTTTTGATCACCTTATCAAAATGCTTGTTCTAACTTCGAGAAGCTTGCTTCAATCCATAAATGGATCTCTAAAGCTTGCACACCTTGAACTCATCTGTGGATGTAAACCCCTCAGGTTGTATTATATACACCTCTTCGGTCAGCTCTCCATTCAGAAAAGCTGTCTTTACATCCATCTGCCAAATCTCATAATCCAGATGGACAGCTATTGCAAGCATTATCCGAATGGATTTGAACATTGCCATAGGGGAGAACGTCTCGTTATAGTCAATACCATAATATTGACGATATCCCTTGGCAACCAGATGGGTTTTATAAGTCTCCACCTTTCTGTTTGTGCCCCTCTTCCTTTTGAAGATCTATTTATACCCAATGAGTTTAACCCCTTCAGGTGGGTCAACTAATGTCCATACATCGTTGACCTTCATGGACTCCATTTCAGATTTCATGGCTTCAAGATATTTCTCAAAATTAGGTCTTTGCATTGCATCCATATAGGCGATCGGATCCTCATCGTTCTCATCGAGTTCGATGGGATCACCATCCCGGACCAAGAAATCATAGTATCTGTCTGGCTGACACGATACTCTACTGGATCGCCTTAATGGTGCAGGTACATCGGGCTTCAAATCTGATCTAATCAAATCCAACTCAGGTTCAGCTATTGGTGTCAGTCCTTCTACTTGTTGAACTTCATCAAGTTCAACCTTAGAGACAACGGTTCCTTCACCAAGGAACTCTTTTTCTAAAAAGATTATCTTAAGGCTGACAAACACCTTTTATTCATTAGCATGGTAGAAAAAATATCCTTTGATCTCTTTGGGGTACCCTATGAATGTGCATTTGTCAGACCTAGGTCCAAGTTTATCTGTAATTAACCGTTTGACATAGGCCGGGCACCCCCAGACCCTAAGGTGTGAAAGTGCTAGCTTACGCCCTATCCATATCTCATATGGAGTCTTAATTACAGACTTACTTAGAACCCTATTTAATAGATAACAGACTGATTCGAGTGAATATCTCCATAAGGATATCGACAAGCTGGCAAAATCCATCATAGATCGGACCATGTCAACAGAGTTCGATTTCTTCTTTCAGACACACCATTATGCTATAGTATTTTTGGAGGAGTCCATTGGAAGAGAATCCCATTCTCTCCTAGATATGTGAGAAACTCATCAGAAAAATATTTTTCTCCTCGGTCAGATCGAAAAGTTTTAATACTCTTTTCAGTTTGTTTTTGTACTTCACTTCGAAATCATTTGAACATTTCAAATGAATCTGACTTATGTTTCATCAGATAGACATATCTATATCTGGATAGATCATCCGTGAAAGTGATGAAGTAGAAATATCCACCTCTAGCACTTGTGCTCATGGACCCACATACATCAGTATGTACTAGGCCCAAGAGCTCAATAGCTCTCTCACCTTTTTCAGTAAAAGGTGACTTGGTCATTTTACCAAGAAGACAGGACTCACAGGTTGGAAGTGATTCACAATCACTGACTTCGAAGATTTTCTCTTGAGTCAACCTGTTTACCCTGTTCTTGTTTATATGACCTAGGCTACAATGCCATAAGTAGATATCTGATACACTATCTAATCAAGGGTGCTTGCCAGTAGAATAGACTACGTTAACAGGTTGTGATAACATATACACACCATTGTTCAAATGTCCACAAAAAATAGTAACACCATTCATAATGATATTACAAACTTATTTCTTTATTAAAATTTTATAATCATTTGGCCAGAAGGCCTACAGAAATAACATTTAAAAAGAAACTGAGATAGAAATGACAATCATTAAGAACAATGGTATGGGACTCAAATACCAGTTTCAAGATTCCTAATGCTAGAACTAGAACTGATCTTCCATCTCCAACATTCAGGAACCTCTCATCTTGCTCGAATCTCCTACTGACCTGCAACCCCTGCAATGAATTGCAAATATAGTAAGGGCTATCGATATCCAATACCTAGTCAATTATATCACAAATAAAGAAATTGCAAGGAGTTATCATATAAATACCTTGCCCAGCAATAGCTTGCTTCTTTCTCTGCCTGTTCGGATCCAGGGAGGCAATGTACTGAGGATAGTTTCTCTTCCAGTGCCCCTGCTTCTTGCAAAAGAAGCATTCAGCTTGACTCTTATTGAGCTTGATCTTTTTGGTCTGGCCCTGCACTGATGTCCCAGCCTGAACTTGTATCTTCTTCACTTTCTTCTTTTTGTTCTTCTTCCCTTTCTCAAAGGGTCGAGAACCAGAAGATGAACCTCTCACTAAGTTCACCGACTCCTTATGGAGTTGGTGATCCTTCTCAAAGTTCTAAAGCAATCCCAGTAACCCATGGTAGTTTACTTCAGACTTTGTCATTTTATAATGAGTGAGGAATGGGAGATAAGACTTGGACAGCGAGTTCAGTATTGCATCTTTCCCAAGCTGCTCATGCAAGAAAAAGTCGAACTTGCTCAAATGCTCCATCAGCTCGATCATGTACAATATATGATCAGTGATAGAGGCACCATCCTGTATTTTGGTGTTGAAGATGGCACAACTAGTCTTGTGCCTCTCCACATCATCGGATGTGCCAAAAGCATCCTCCAACACTTGAAGCATGTCCTTTGGCTGAGCCATCTCAAATCTATGACTGAACTCATTGCTCATGGCAGCCAGCATGATGCAATGCATCGTGGTCCGATCACTGAGCCACTTCTAATAAGTGTCTCTGACTGTTCCACGTGCATTGGCAGCTGGCTCCTTAGGTGCAGGATCCGTTATCACATATAGGATCCGTTCATGCTCTAGGACTATCTTCAACTTTCGGTACCAGCTATCGAAGTTGGATCCCACCAACTTATCATTATCCAACAATGATCGGAGTGATAGGGAAGAGGCTATATTTGCACAAAAAAAAACTATAACCTAATTAGTAATTGATTCATTAAACCTAAAGATTTGGACTTTAATCAAAAGGTTTCTCCTACTATTTTATTCGAATTGGTAGCCTCTACCTCCAATTCGAGGAATTACTCTAATTCCTTAGTGGGTACTAGAATCTACTTAGACTGCACACAAGTCCAACTTTAGTTGGCCAACCCATGTATATCTAAGGATAGGTTCATAGCCAATTATTTCTCTAAATAATTTTTAGTAATTTAAATTTTGCTCCAGTCCCTAATCAGTAGGCTTTGGCCTCCATTGAAAAGGTCTGGTTAGGTCCAACCATTAACATGACCATACTTGGCCCATCTAGCCAATGAATGATTAGGCCCAACTTTGGTTGGCTAACCTAACCACCATTTAAAAAGATGCAGTCAAGAAATCATATTATGAATGACAATTCCATCAGCCGATAAGCACCAGGCCTTTGGGCCTCCAATGATTATCCAACTGATAGACTCATTATCATCCACTTAATGGGAGGCTATGATCTAGTTATCATCATAACTATTTCATTTTAAGGGTCTAATAATTTTAGAAGATTTAATTAATTTAAAGGAGGAGATCAGATGAACTAGCTTATCATGATCCTCCCACTGGCTTCATCAAGTCAGCTCAAGGGAGATCATTAAAAGGGCTGGTCTAGGAGCACCTAAATCAGTCACACTGATTTATCTAACTGACATGGGTCAGCTCGAATAGTCAAGTGATCCGATCAAAATATAATTTCACCAAGAGGTCAGGTAAGTTCGATCGGTGGGAGGGTCTGCCAAAGCTTGCCTTAGACACCATCAGAAATGGCCAAGTAAGTGGCCTGTCAATTAAAAACCACCGATCTAATTTACCTTAGACACTAATTGGTTTAATTAGTTTCGATTAGATCAACCTTACAGTTCATGCTAGACCGCTTAGCCAAGAATCCAGTCCATTTGGTTCTCATTAAAGACATGGACTTGACCAACTACAACTATTGTAATTGATCTAGAGAATCCTTGACCTAATCTAAGACAACAATTGATTAGATTTAGTCAATTCTTTAATTAAGTCCATCTTTAATCTAACTTTAGGTCTAACCCAATTAATAGATCTAATTCCTACTAACCTATTAAACCAATGTGTTATGGTTTGGGTTTAAGGTTCTTCAATTCACAATCCTAAAATCTAATCAAACAACTTCTTAATTCTCAATTAAGTTTTGGGCTGAGGGTTGGGATTCGACTTTTCGAAAATAATTTTTATATTTGTAAAATATTTTTACAACATGGTTCTACCAACCAAGTTGCATGTTTGATTCATAATCAAAATGCAAGTAAAATAAGTATGAAACTACTTTATATCTAATCTAAACAGGTTCATGTAATTGAAATAATTTTAACTTTAAACTGTGCAAATTTCTCAGACAAATATATGATGGTTTTTTGTGCAAAAATTATTAACAAAGAGATTTTATTTTAGATTTAAATATTTTTTAAATCTAATAAATCATAAATTTAATCTAGATCATATCTAACAAATTTATGATTAAAGATAGATCTATACAAACTAGGACAATCTTTGCACTGTAAGGGGTAAACCTTACAGCAAGACAACCTACAGTTCGTGATTGATCTAAAAATTTTAATTTCAGATTTAACAATCAGATTATAAATTAGATCTAATTTAAAAAATAATCTAAGTATGTATTAATAATCATGTAATGAATAATCTAGGCTCTGATACCAATTGAAGGAACCAGATCTAAGGTTTTAGGGTTAGATCTTGAAATTTTTTCAAGATCAGGCAGCGGAAGACTAAAATAAATCAAAATTTATCTTATAAAATTAGAGAATCTCTAAATCTAAGATCCTATTACATGATTATTATATGGTATTAAATCAAAAATAAAAATATGAAGAGCAAGAACTACATGTTGATCATATCAATATGTTTCTATACTACATCTAATGTATGTAAAATATAATAGATCAGATCTATTACCTTGCAAGTTAGATGCTCTAACTTTGCTGATCCAGGCTTGAGGATGATGTTGTGAGCCACACACATGTTTGGCCTCTAGGAGTCATCCACATGAGCCCACGAATCACGATCAGAAGTTCTGGTCTAGAAAATCAGCACAATATGCTAGTACTGTGCTGATCCTTATTCAATGGTTGATCAGATACCTCCTTCTTAATTTGGACTCTTTCAAAGATGAGAAGTAGAAGAAAGAGTTTTAAATATGAGACACTCTCAGAAAACTCACAGATGGAGGAAGAGAAGAGGTGAACTTAGCAACCCTAGAAGAAGACCCTCTTCTTCTTCTCTTTGCTCTCGCCTAGACACTTAGTTTTGTATCTATTATATCTCCATGCCCCAATACTCTTTCTCTCTAATTTTCATACATCCCAAAGGTCTCTCAATGCTCTATAATCTACAAAAATTTTAAGAAAAAATTATCTTAAATAATGAGATATGAAGAATCCTTGTCTAGGTCAAATATCTAGTCAAAGAAAATCCAAACCGGGCAAGACAAGGGGTGCCCCCTTTTTCTTTTTCTACCATGGACCACCAGCAAAGGGCACACAATATGTGCAATAAAATCCACAAAAATATTAAAAAAATTTTGGGTAAAATCAGTGCCATAAGGAAAGAGTTTTGGTTTCCTAAAATTCTATCTCATAGAATTTGAAATCCAAACTAATTCTTACTTTGACTTGGTCCACAACTACATTCCATATAAGAGAGAAAGAGTGGAAAGCTTTGGACATGCATGAAGGCCTGAGAGAGAAGATTTTGTCACACAAAATAAGAGAGAGTGGGCATGGGGGCTAAGGTGGTGCAAGGTGGAATCCTAGTCTTACTAGGATTCAATCTATGACTTGTTCAAATTTGGTTTCTCAAATCAAATCAAACTAAAATCAAATCAATCCAATTAAAATAGATCTTAACCTAATTAACAATCTAATTTAATCAAATTAAATTATATTTAAATTTAATTTAATTTTTTAATCAAATTAAAAATTAGGTTGACCCAAGTCCTAATTGAACTAGGACTAGTTTTTCTTTGCACATGGCTTATCCAATAAACCAATTGGACTTGATCCAATCAAATCCAAACTAAATTTAATTAAATCATATTTAATTAGATTTAATCTCAGTCTATTAGCTTAATCAAATTAAGCCAACTAGCAATTGAATTGCTAATCGATCCTCCTGTAACACTTGCACTAGGTTAAATGTCAATCGTATTGATCGTTTAACCCTAGAATGATTCTTAATCATTAATCAACCATCTGATCAGATTGTGAACTCTAATGTGTATGACCTCATAGGTCTAAACTTAAGTCGGTAGCACAGAAATAAATTTTTATATCAATCAAAATGACCATCTAGCAATGGTATCCGATGGTCGGATAGGTCGAATGTGTAGAACAACATTCTTAGAACCCATGCGGATATAGTTTTCATATAATTTATCCCCTTGACCAAAATGCTCATAGGATATCTCAGAGTTTAACTGTCAACTCTGATCAAGTTTTCTATATTGTATTTCAAAATATCAAATCCATCTGATGGATTATCCTGGCCAAGGTTTTGCTAAATTGAAATATAGTGACTCATTCTTCTCCAACTCTTGGAGTGGTCAATCCCATCTTGATCACATTCTGACTTCGTAAGTACTTGACTGTGCCCAGAAGCCTTCCGTCACTGAATTAAAAATTTAGTTAGTTCAGTACCAAAGCACAGTGAGTTGCTTGCAAGTCACTGAGGCGATCTCAGGTCTAAGGGATATTTATACCTATATCCCATCAGAGACATTCTCGACAGCAGAATGCTCTGGAGTTGGTCATATTCCATGATGATGTACCCTTACATCTCATCTGTATACCATATCAGTGTCTCCACACTCTTTGGTTAAGAGGACAACCAACCCATATGGCCTACAGCGACCTATGCTCGATAGAAGCTGTCGTCCTTATTAACAACCCATCATTTGGTCGTGAACAGTTTTAAGGACTAATCGATAAATTTTCTCTTTATCGAACCTAAATAGTCCTAAGGACTTCATCATAACAACGGAGTTCATTAGAAGATGAAAACTTATAATAAAAATATCAAAAATATATTTTATTTATTAACAAATCAATTACAATACATGGTTGCTCAACTGTCAACAGGTTGACGATTGACTTTTGAGATATTTCTTCTAGCAAAGAAGATGTATATATAATACAATCTGAAGGGATTACATCCACAGATGAATCAAAAGTGTGGAAGCTTCAGAGATCCATTTATGGATTGAAGTAGGCATCTCGAAATTGGAACGTACATTTTGATAAAGTGATCAGAATGTATGACTTTGTTAGGAATGGAGAAGAACCATGTATTTATAAATGGGCTAATGGCTCTGTAGTCATTTTCTTTGTACTATATGTAGATAACATACTATTAATGGAGAATGATGTTCCTGCTTTACAAAGTATAAAGCTTTGGTTGTCTTCACACTTCTCCATGAAGGATTTGGGAGAAGCATCCTACATTCTAGAGATGAAGATCTATAAAGATAGATCTAAGAGGCTATTTGAATTATCTCAATCTTCGTACATTGATACCATACTGAAACAGTTCAGTATAAAAAATTTCAAGAAAGATTATCTCCCAATAGGTCATGAAATTATTTTCTCTAAGAAGGACTGACAATTTCATAAGAGAGAGCGTATGAGTAGAATTCTATATGCTTCGATAGTAGGATCTATCATGTATGCCATGACATGTATGAGGTCGGTGTGGCATACTCACTAGGGGTAGTGAGTAGGTACTAGTCTGATCTGGGTGAGAATCATTAAAAGGTTGTAAAGATAATCCTTAAGTATTTAAGAAATACTAAGGACCAATGGCTTATTTATGGAGACACTAACTTAAAACTTGTGGGATATACTGATTTCAACTTTCAGTCAGATTATGATGACAGCAAGAGCGTATCGGGTTATGTGTTTATCCTTAATGAAGGAGCGATCGGTTAGAAAAATTTCAAGCAGTATGCTATAGCTGACTTAACTTGCGAGGTGGAATATATCGCGACATCTGATACTGTGAAAGAAGCAGTCTGGTTGTGAAAGTTTATCGATGAGTTTAGAGTGGCACCCTCCTTTGATAATCCTATTCTACTGTACAGTGACAGCACTGGAGCCATAGTTCAAGCGAAAGAACCGAAGTTCCATCAGCGCACCAAGCATATTCTACGTCGCTACCACCTAATCCAAAAGATCATGAATCGAGGTGACGTCAACCTTCAAAAGATCAATAGAAAGGAGAATATGGCTGATCCATTTATTAAAACCCTCAAAATCAAAGAGTTCGACAAACACAAATGAAAGATAGATATTAGATACCGTATCGATTGGCTTTAGTCCAAATGGAAGTTGTTAGAAAATATATCCTAAAGCCAATCATTTGGATGATTGTACTTTTATAATTTATATATGAATTATAAATAAATAAAAATTATTTTGATATTTTCATCACAAGGTATAGGTCTTTCTTATTAGAACTCTTGTATTGTGATGAAGTCCTTAGAACTATTTATGATCGATAAAGGAAAGATTTATCGAATAGTTTCTTAAACATATTTATGACCAAATGATATGTCATTAAAGAATGATGTTGTCTATCGAGTGTAGGTTATTACGTGCCATATAGATTGGTTGTCCTCATAACCAAAGAGTGTGGAGATACTGATATGACATACAGGTGAGATATAGGAGTACATCGTCACTGAACAAGTGACTCACCTGCAAAGTGCTCTGTTATCAAGAGTAGCTCACGAAGTGTATGGACATAAGTGTCCCTCAAATCTGAGATCACCATGGTGACTTGCAAGTAAATCACTGTGTTTTGATACCAGACTACCTGCATTTCTAATATAGTGTGGAAGGCTACTAGGTACAGTCAAGTACTTACAAAGTCTGTGCATGGATCAAGATGAGATTGACCCTTCTAGATTATAGAAAAAAATACATCACTGTATTTTAATTTAGTAAATTCTGGGCCTGGATAATCCATTTGATGGATTTTAAAGGTTGAAATACAATGTGGATGACTCATTTAGCGTTGATAATTAGACCCTAGGTTATCCTCGAGCATTCGAGATCAAAGAGATGAATTATGCTGTAATCATATATGTAGATTTTTAAATATTACCATGCAAATATTCGATCTATTCGGATGTCAAAAATCTTTACTAGATGGTAACTTCAATTAGTACAGAAAACAGTTCCTGTGCTACTGACTTAGTGTTCGAACCTATGGAGTCACGCACAAAGTCAAGTGATATAGGAAAGAATTAACCTAAATCTATGAGTTTGATTTGAAAAAATATGACTTGATCAAATGAATAAATTAGCTTAATTGAGAATTAAGGTAGAGGTCATACGGGATTAAACAGTTAACTATGCGTAGCTAACACTGGATATGAGGTTCAGGTTTAATTCTAAGGATGATAATGATCTGATCAATGATCCAAGAGATTTATGAGAGAATAAATTTATGTTTTAATTAATTTTAAATTAGATCTGATTTAATTAAGGCTTCATTGGGTTAAAAATTTAAGTTAGACTTGGATCAGAATCCTAACTAGATTAGGATTGATAGGCTCTTTGAGTTTGGTTCGAATCCAATTCGAATCAAGTTCAAATTGGACTCAATTTGAACCCAAATAGGATGAGATCCTTAGAGTCCAAATTACTAGAGACTCTCTCTCATGGTTGCCGACCAAGAGAAGGAAAAGAGGTGCTAAAAGTTTCCACCCATAAAGGTGTGCGCGTGAAGGTGTCAGCATGAGGCACTAACCGCTTTCCTTTCTTAAGTTGGCATCACCTACCTAGATAAGGTGTCCTAACTAATTAGGATTTTGAATCAAATCAAGGTGCCACATCTATATAAGAGGGGACCACTTAACAATCGATGGTTATGGTTTTATTTGTGCGATAAAATAAAAATAAACCATCGATGAAAAGTGAGGAAGTTTGTGTGACAAACAATAGGGGACGTGCTTCTTCTTAGCATGGGTTTCCTTCTTGTTCTTTTCCTTGGCATGAGGGACATCCATCTGAAGCATCCCTTATTGTGAGATCTGATCTTATCCATCCCTTGCTTTCCTTCTAAAGAGTGGTGCGAAGAATATAATCCCTCTTCTCTACAGAGCCTGGCGTGCGCACGAAGTAGAGAGTCTGCACATTCAGGCCTCGTGAGGCATCGGATTCAATAAATCCTCAATATTTGATCCCTATTTTACTGCAATCAAGGTAAATATAAATGTTATATTATAGCTAGAATAGAAAAATTTTCAAATTACACCCTAACGATCTGACCCATCATCGGATACTTTCCCTTCAGTCATTTGCATTTTTTATACATATCACTAAGAGTTTGAGTTCATTAGAGTATAGTTTGGTGGTATCTATGCTAGTAGGAGAGCCATTTGTGCCAAACCATGTGTTCAGAGGTTGTTTGGTCCTAGTGGGTGACCATGAATTGGTAGCAAACTTGATTCTCTTAGATATGCATGGGTTTGATGCTATTTTGGGCATGGACTGACTATCTGCACATAGAGCAAAAGTAGACTATTTCAGAAAGGAAGTAGTTTTTCAGATCCTAGATGGTAAAGAGGTCTGCTTTTCAGATGAACGTCGGGTGTTACCTACATGTATGATTTCAGCCTTGGCAGCTAGTAGGTTAGTTAGAAAAGGATGTGAGACATACTTGGCATGTGTAATTAATATTGGAGCAAACAAGTTGAATTTGATAGATATTCCAGTGATTTATGAGTTTCCAGATGTATTTTCGAAAGAACTTCCAGAGTTGCCGCCAGATAGAGAGGTGGAGTTTGGAATTGATTTGATTCCAGGTACTAAACCAATATCCAGAGCTCCATATAGAATGGCCCCAGTAGAGTTAAAAGAACATAAAACCAAATTGCAAGAGTTACTAGATAAAGGGTTTATTAAACCCAGTATTTCACCTTGGAAAGCTCCAATGTTATTTGTGAAGAAAAAGGATGGCACTATGAGGTTATGTCTTGATTATTGGCTACTTAATAAAGTGACCATTCAGAACAATTATCCTTCGTCATGTATTGATGATTTGTTTGATCAACTTCAGGAAGCTAGAGTATTTTCAAAGATAGACCACAGATCTAGATATCATCAGCTTAAAATTAGAAAAGAGGATGTCTCCAAGATAGCCTTTCGAATCCGGTATGGTCACTATGAGTTTCTAGTGATGCCATTTGAGTTGACAAATTCTCCTATAGTTTTTATGAGTCTGATGAACTGAGTGTTTCAGTAGTATCTTGATAGATTTGTGATTGTTTTTATTGATGATATACTAATATATTCTAGAAGTGAAGCAGAATATAAAGAATATTTGAAAATTATTTTGTAGATACTTCAAGAGAAATAGTTGTATACTAAATTCAGTAAGAGTGAGTTTTGGAAGGACAGAGTAGTTTTTCTTGGCCAGTGATATCAGCAGAAGGTGTATTGGTATATCCACAGAAGATCAAAGCCATTGTAAATTGGGAGCCACCTACTAGTCCTACAGAAGTGAGAAATTTTTTGAGTTTAGCAGGTTATTATAGAAGATTTATTGAAAATTTTTCTATTAATGCATCCTCTATGACTAAACTGCTTAGAAAGAATATTAGATTTGAGTGGACTGATGATTGTCAAAAGAGCCTGAAAGAATTAAAGAAGAGATTAACTTCAACTCCAGTACTGACTCTTCCTTCCAGTGGTGGAGGTTGTGTGATTTACAATGGTGCCTCTCACAAGGGTTGGGCTATGTGTTAATGCAGTATGAAAAAGTTATTGCCTATATTTCTTGGCAGCTTAGACTACATGAGCTGAATTATTTTATCCATGATTTAGAATTAGCAGCTGTGGTATTTGCTTTGAAGGTATGGAGACATTATTTATATGGGGAGAAATATCAAATTTTTTCATGGATCGCAAAAGGTTAAAGTATGTGCTAACTCAAAAAGAGATAAATCTGAGACAAAGAAGATGGATCGAGCTGATTAAGGATTATGATTGGCCGAAAATCCCTAGCTGCTTTGTCTCACATCAGAGTAGTATATTTACCATTGATGGTGGGATTGAGAGCACTAAATGCCCAGTTGGCTGTAGAGGATTCTGGAGCCTTGTTGGCTAGTTTTCAGGTTAGACCTACCTTGGTGGAAGATATATGCAAAGCTCAATCTTAGGATCTTCAGTTAAGAAAAATTATAAATGCGATACAGAAAGGGCTACAGACAGAATTTTCAATCAGAAAAGATGGTACTCTAATGTATGGAAGCAAAATATGTGTTTCAGAAAAAGAAGATCTTAGAAAGCAAATAATAGAAGAAGCTTATTGTTCAGCCTATACTCTATATCCAAGAAGTACTAAAATGTACAGAACCATTAGACAGAACTATTGGTGGAAGGGTATGAAAAAAGAAATAGCCAGGTATGTATCTAGATGTTTGATGTGCCAGTAGATTAAGACTGAACATCAAAGTCTAGCTGGGAAATTACAGCCACTCTTTATCTCTGAAAGGAAATGGAGCATATCACAATGGATTTTATAGTAGGTCTTCCAAGGACAAAGAGGGGTAATGATGCAATATGGGTGATTGTTGACAGATTAACTAAATCAGCTCATTTTTTTCCTATTAAGGTAACATTTACTTTGGATAGATTGGCAAAATTATATGTGGATGAGATTATTAGCAGACATGGGGTACCTATCTTAATTGTATCAGACCGAGATCCTCGATTTACATCACGATTTTGGCCAGGGTTACAAAAAGCTTTGGGTACCAAATTGAAATTCACTACAGCTTTTCATCCTCAGACTAATGGGTAGTCAGAGAGAACCATTCAGACTTTAGAAGATATGCTTCGGGCATATATGATAGAGTTTTCAGACAGTAAGGATGAGCATCTACCATTAATAGAGTTTGCATATAATAACAGCTATCATTCCAGTATTGGTGTAGCACCATATAAGGCTCTTTATGATAGAAAATGCAAAACTCTGGTGTTCTGGGATGAAGAAGGAGATAGAAAACTATTAGGATAAAAAATAATACAGATAACTGCAGATCAAGTCAGAATAATCAGAGAAAAACTAAAGACAGCCCAAGATAGGCAGAAAAAGTATACAGATCCAAAGCATAGAGAGGTAAAATTTAATGTGGGTGATAAAATATTTCTTAAAGTCTCTCCATGGAAAGGTATGCCAAGGTTTGGGAAGAAAGAAAAGTTAAGTCTAAGATATATCGGGCCTTATGAAATAATAGAATGTGTTCGATCAGTTGCATACCGTTTAGCCCTACCACCAGAGCTTGCCTGGATTCATAATATATTCCACATTTCTATGCTGCGGAGGTATATTTCAGATCCATCATATATGATACAATCTAAGCTAGTCGAATTGAAGGAAGATTTATCTTATCCAAAAAAATTAGTAAAAATTTTAAATAAAGAAATGAGACAGCTACGTAATTGGGTCGTACTTTTGGTGAAAGTTCTATGAAAGAATCAAAACCAAGAAGAAGCTACCTGGGAGAAAGAAGATGAGATGAGAAATAAATATCCACATTTGTTTCAGACTTAAGGTAACAGAATTTTGGGACGAAATTTTTTAAAGGAGGGGGGAAATGTAACATCTGCAATCAATCAACAGTGAATCAAGAAAACTGATACTTTTACTTAGCATTTCATATGCATATAGTATAGCATTTTACCCATGGCATGTTTGAGCATTTAAAACTAAATTAGATAGTAGTAATGGCATATAAAATTGATAGTTTAATTAGAAAGGAAGATAATTAAGGAGTTAAACTAATGATGGTGATATTGAGGATTAAATTCTAAGGAATAATGAGTTTAGAATGAATTAATATGAATACATATTTTAAATTTCATGTATGTGTGTATAGCAACTTGGAAGAATAAATGTTGGATCAATTTTAGCTTCTACCTTCAATCGAGTCAACTCGATCTTATAAGGAGTTGCTCTCTTAGAGGTACATAAAGTAAAACTGACTTCTAGTACACTGAGTGAGAAGTCAACTCAACCTCAAGAGGAGTCGACTCAACCATAATGGAGCCGACTTGGATCACAGGGGAGTCGACTCCACCACAGGCCATCAGTGGGTCTATATTGTTTTATATTCTTTTCTTAAGGATTTTTGGAGGGATGGTTAAGCAGCAACTTAGGCATAATTAAAGAGTTAAAAACCCTCTTATTGCCATCTTAAAAAGTCTCCATTTGTTGGCTCTCTAAGGACGTGCCATTTAGCAAGAAAAGATAAGGGTTTAAAAAGCATGATATTGTTGACCTTTTCAGAATTGGACACTTGGCATTCTTTTCCTTTGTTTATTTATTTTCAGCCACCATGCACCTGTTCCCTGCTGTTGTTGTTGCTATGTAGCTAAAACAGAAAGTTTGAGAGGGGAAGAGAGGTCTAAGAAAGACATTAAAAATCAGCCAAAAATCAAAAAAAAAATCAGCTAAAAATAGGGCTAGTTGTAAAAGAAATTACTGGAAGGAAAAAGAGTTGCCGCTTGAGAGATGGGAAGGACACCTATTTTGATTCCTATAAGGCTTCAATCACTTAAGGTAAAAATTCTAATCCCGAAATAAGATTTAAATGGTACCTTGGAGCATTAAATTTCAGCTTTGAAGCTTTGGTGAACTAGAAATCTGAATTTGACACTTAAAGTGGAAGTAGGGTTTTGATGTCTTTTTCCTTTCTCTAAACTAATTGAAGTATTTCAGCAAATAGATTTAAATCATGATTTGGCCAAATTTAAGATAAATTATGGAAGAAAAATATGCTTAAAATAAATGGAAACTTGTTTATGTTAACGGTTTGCGAAACCTAGACCAAAACCATTAAGATAGGATGAAATTAGGAAGTAGGGGGGTTAAAGATTTAGTTTAGAGTAAAGCATGCATCCTCATACTCATATACACTGTAGCATGGCATTAATATATGTGTATCCATTTGGAGAGGAAGAAGACTCCAAAGGTATCTTAGGTGAGTCAAGCACCAAAGTAGTGCAGTAGTTAACTAAGGTAAGTGGATTTCTATTTAACCATAGTGTTTTTTATTGTATTTTACTATAAAAATATCTATCATGAAAGGAAATCAGATTTTTTATACTTCTATGATTTATATAGATATATGTATATATGTGTGTGTTAGCTTGGAAACAGGAACATGTATATTTGGTTTGAACAAGAATTTTAGTATTGTTTTGAAATGGTTTCGGATTAGCCTATGAGTAGTAATAATCAATGAGCTTTCTTTTGAAAGTGAGTCATAGCATTAGTATTACATACAGCATAAAACAGATGACACCATGTTAGTGATAGATTATCAGAATGCTCATATGGGGCTCAATGATATCAGAATATTAGAATGCCCGTGGGGGCTTTATCAGAACGACCGATCAACAGCATTCATGCTATGTGTTGAATACCCATGATAGTTGTGTGCTGAGGGTAGTCGATAGTAGTCAGTAGTATTTTTTACCAAAAAAAAAAAAAGGTATTATAGCTCAGTAGTTCATTTTTGCTCAGCAAGGTTTTCTTTTAGTAAAATATTTTACCACTTGATTTTATTCTGGATTAGCTTATGAAGATTTAAAGGTATATCAGTGGTATGATTTATATGTTATGGTGGTAAGTATTATATCTAAATTTTTGTATTTCTCTATTGTTAAATGGATATCTATTCACTGGGACTTAGATCTCACCTCACACTTTTTTTTTCAGATTTGGAGTAGCTAGATTAGGCAGAGAAATACAACACCAGCATCCTCATTAGCATTCACTAGTAGAAGGTTGGCCATGCTCATCAGTGTTTGAATCTATTTTTGGGATGTATATGTATACCACGTTAATTTTGGTGGGATCAGGCCTTGAGATATATGTGGATCATGATAGCTAAAGCTGGAAACTTATTTTGGGAGGTTGTATTTATTTTAGTTGTATACATTATAGATACCCAGTGTATGTGATTTTACACAATATATGTATAGTAAAGCATAAAGAATGAAATCCAAGAGATGATTTTTGTGTCATGCTGATTTAAATTGAATCCTTTATATTGACAGGTTCTAAAGATTGATTCATTTAGGAGAGAGCATGTTGTTGGTAGATGAACAGGATTTGTTAGTATCTTGCGAACCACAGCATGAGATGCTACTATAATCTAACTTAGCTACTAAATCTTTGACTAATTGGGGGGTGGGCTGCTACAGATGACCTGGGCCCCTAAAGAGGAAGCCACCCTCCTTGGAGTTGAACCCCAGATCAGCACTTGCAGAGAGCTGACGGCTGGTTGGGTGAGGACAGCCTCCGCTCAACCCTGCTTAGGGGTAGGAGCATCGCCCAGAGACTTCTTCCTTTGGATGATGCAGCATAGAGCCTTGAGCTCCTTAAGCTTCATATCTGGAAAACAAGAATCATCAGCAAAAAGAAACTAAGGTGAAACACAAATTAAAGCCAACTTACCCTAAGGATTGGCCAGACTCAACCTGACCTTGTACAACATCTCCTCAAAAAAGAGCTTATACAGAAGAGGAGCAGTATGGCTAAAAAAGAACTTCAAGGCCTTCTCTTTGGCATCAAAAAGCACCAGAGCCTTATTTGATGGCCTCCAAGGTTGATCTCCTGAAGTATCAAAATCTCAAGACTGCTCGGTTGAAACAAAAAAATAGTGCTCATTCCAACTATGGCTCAAGGAAGGAGCATCTTAGAAGAGGTACTGTCCCATTTAAGGAGATGCATACCACCATCCGACCTCCTTGGGTATTCCTTAAATGAGAAACATACTTGGAAGAGACGAATGATCGGTTCAGCACCGAGGAGAAAATAATGGGAAAGAAAAGCCACTATGAGGCATCATGGGTTTGGTGCCATGCTATAGGGAGCTATTTGAAAAGCTCTAAGGAGTTCTACAATAAAAAAGTGAAGAGGCAACTTAAGGTTGGCTTCTAAGGACTCTTTGTAGAGTCCGACCTGATCTTGAGAAGGACTAGCTATTCAGTTCTCGAGACCAGCAAGCTTCAGCTTGAATTTTGGAGGGATTTGGTACTGAAAGTGGATGACCTCTAGATCTTCATGAGTGAGGATAGAGGCCACTTGAAAAGGGCTGAAATTCAGCACCTCCTTGACCTCGGAGCTCCCCGAGGAGAGTTTGCCACTGGACCAAGGATCCTCATTGGATGGGTCCTGATCAAAGGACCAAGTGCCAAGAGACGAACTTGATATACTCACTCTTAGCACAATTCAAAAAAGCAAGAAAAAGAAAGATAGTTAACCTAGAGTAGGGACAACTGAGTAGCCCAAGGGTTAGATCTCAAAGGCCAAAGGTCAGAGTTCGGAGCTTTGCTGTAGCTGAAGATGATTACAGCCACCGATGGTGATCACCGAAGGTTGCCGAAATCATTTAAGGGCTCCACTCTTCTGTGATGATAAAATTGTGAACCGTAAAAGTGAAGTCTAAGAAAGTAATTGCCTATTTGTAGAAGTTTAGACGGTTCCAATCAGATGGTGACTCGTCTAGCCACCATTGATAATCACCAAGTAGTAGCCCGAGGTTGGCTAGAGTCGACCTCATGCGGACCCACAACTTCAATAGTCTAGATCAATGGATCGGAGAGATCAGCGACATCAATTCATGACACATGTCTAGACCCCTACTGATGCTTGAGCTCGACTGCAAAAGTAGAATATTTTACGAGATCAGCCTCGACTTTGAATTTCTACTCTCTTCAATCGATCTTCCGGCCTCAAGAGTGGGGAGCAACTATTGTGAAACATCACTTCGACCTCGGTCAACCAGGTCCTCGGGCATTATCGAGGTAGGCATGGGTCAGCCACGACCGACTTAAAGGAGTTACAGATAATGGTCTGATTGGGCAAGTCATCCCGATTTGGCAAGAAGACCATTTTGAGAAAGCAATCTGCTCGTGACTGCAGAAATAGCAAATGAGGAAGCTCTAACTGCTAAGATCAAATTATGCCTCCAAGTGGAAAATACCAGCCGGCTCCATGTCGCAAATACAGAAATACAATCTCTACCAATGTGATCCGCATGCACTTTTTGAGAATGATTAATCTCCCTGGCGTATACGACTCTGGCTGCCCCTATATAAATAGAAGAAAAAGGAGATCCTAAGTAAGTTTGAAAGGCTTCAAAATGCTCTCCTACTGTTCTCTAATTTCAACTTACTTAAGTATCAGAGGATCTCCACCAGAAAATATTCTGATCAAAAACTTTTTGCAGGTTTTGCTCCAGCATCCAAGAGTTCTTCAGCGAACAAGGATTTTTCTCCTCATCCTCGGTCGAGGACCTTTCTTCTTGTCTTCTTCTGGAGATTCTCCGGCCGAGATGTCCACCGTCCAGCTCCCACCTGAGGAGATCACCTCCGATCTGTCCGACTTGAGATTCGGTAGCAATAATTTTATTTGCCATCAGGACTACCATTTCCCACTTTTATTCACGAAGCCACCAAAATCTAATTATACTGATTCATGTATCTGAGATGTATTCTTCTTGCGCATTATACTGACGTGACAATAGAAACATCAAATCTTGCCCACCAACACCCCGAATTTTCTGTAAAAGCTTAAGCTGCAAATCATAAATAACGCACCGAAGTTTCAGAAGGTTGATCAAGTGTATACATAATATTATATTTTAATTTCCAAAGTGAACGTCTTACTTCGTCTAAGCGCGTGCGTACATCTCACGGCTTGAGTTCGTGCTGAACATTTTGTCTGGATCCACCGTTGCATCGATCTGTATTAAGTGGTCACATCATCAGAGTCCAAATAAGTCGGTGATTTAAATCATCCAAAAAGGCTACGAGGTTGGCTTCCCTCTCACTTCCACGTCCATTCTAACCCGTTTCCAAACTTGTCACTAGTTGGAAGGATGAGCTAAAAGCCAAAGTTCTCTTTGCCTCCCCCCACCCATCCCCAGATAGATTTCCCGAGCTACCACCTTCGGAGAAGTCTCTCAAATTTTAATTATAGATGGCTCTCGATCGCCCAATAATCTTCTTGCTCTAGAAGTATTAATTCTCTTCCAAGCCAACCCCACTATATATCATCTCACCTCCCCCTACTCCACTGCATCACATCCAAGCTTCATTTGGCGACAGCTTCCATATAGAGATGGACTTGGAGGATTGGGAGTTGCTTTCTGGAAATGGCTTCCACAGTTCAGGCCAAGAGCCATGCTTCAATCCGACAGGATTCTTCGACGTCAATTACTTCGCCAGTCCATCCCCTGCAATGCAAGAGGGTCCAATTCTTAGGAGCATTGACCGACATCAGGTTTTAGCTCCAACTGATCCAGATCCCATTGTTGAGAAAAACCGGGACGATGTGCTAGAGAAAGAGATCGTAGAAGACTGCAGCGTGCCACCAGTGCCCGTTGGAGAGAGTGAAGTTATACTTGAAATAGTCTTTGAGGAACTGAAGGAGAACAAGTCCAACACCGGGGTGATCATGATGCCTCAGTCAGGGGAAGGGTTCGTCCAATTTGCTGAACACAACGAGTCCTACATGGCCGAGCATTTGGAGCAGGAGATACCGAAACATGCGACTGTCGGCGAATTGGAAATAGAGAAAGAGGATTTCCATGATTTGGAGATCAAAGGGAAGGCTTGCCTGGATGGGTCTAGTTTCAGGTGGAGAATGACAGGTTTACGAGGCCTTTGTTCCATTGGAATGGCTGCTGCCACGTTCCTCATGCTTGTATGGGCTGGAAACCACCAACAGAAGCAACCAAAGCTCAAATTCCAGATCAAGTCCAATGACAAGGTTTGAAATTCTTTGCTGGCCTGGATTTGACATTCCTATTCCAGTATTTGGTCCATTTCAATAAGGTTATTGGTTGTGGGTTTTTGGATTTCTTGACTAACTCCTTGCTTAAATCACTTGTAATCTCTTTTTTGAAAGTGTAAAGTGAAAGGAGTAAGACACTCCCTCCAAAGTTCATTTATTAAGTTATGATTGATGCATGGTATGAGCTGCTGATATAGATGAGGCATCCATTTGCCCTCTCTGGACGATGACCCGTTCAGGACTATTCTATTCTATCGTTGATGGGAAGGGAAATAATAGCTCCCTGAGGGCGCCTTTCTTTTTGAAACTGACTCCATTGGGCCCATCCAATTAATCCTTCCTTCAATCAATGCTTCCTCCTTTGTGCAGCTGATGGGAAATAAATCACTTGTAATCTCATAAATTTGATTTAAAGATCAAGGGTTCTACACAAATTCAGCTAATTTCCCAAATGTTTTTTTTTATTGAAGGTTCTCTGGTTTACTTTTTCTTAAAAGTTCTAACCCAAAAGAGCTGTGGTATTACAGAGGATTGATCAAGGGGTGCGGCAGGCTACAGAGACAGGTAGCGAGATGACTACAGCTCGTATTTTATTTGGTGGCAACTACAATGGACTTTCACTTGATAGATCTACTTAAAAGATATACTTGATGCTGTTTATTATGAAACTTTTCCTTACAAGCTCTATGGAGTTGTGGATTGTCATGGTTTTAGGTACTTAGATACCTTGTTATCTCAAATTGAGGAATTTGCATCTGACAGAGATCGAGTTTGTGTGCACTTCCTCGATATGAGGAGGAAAATGTGTAATTTGGTGTTAAAAGCAATGTTGAAGAATTAACATAATCAGATTTTATTTGATGATTTGTACTAGTGTCCATGGAGCGCCCTTGCAAAGGAAGTGCACCACATATTTGGCATACTAGCCTCCAATTCTGGCAGTTCCTTTTGCTCTTGTTTCTGCATGAATTCTAGGTTGCTAATTGCTGGCACTACTGATAATTCTGAGCAGTGTGCATCCCTGGCTATTGGTGATTGCTTATACCAGCTGATGGTTTTGTTGTCTTGCTATGACTAAAACTAAAATAATACAGCCAAAGTTATACATGTATAAAAGCATCCCATGCGATGCTGCCATAAGTGTTAATATACAGACAAACATTGCTGTGGATTATGCTGCACGATTAGCAACACTAAATTGGATTTTGAGGTATGCTGGGTTGGGATATATCATATTACAAGATAATCTGATGATTCTTGAAATTTATTTCTATAGAAAAATAATTATGAAAAAAAATAATTTTTACTACGTTAGTTGGTGAAAAATTATTTCAAAAAATGACACTGAAAAAATACTATATTTGATTGAAGGTAATCCCATATATGAATATGGCCAAATTTATAAATATATCAATCTATATAAAATTTTTTTTTAATATGAGGATAATATTGTCATGTCTAATAAATTTTTATATAATAACTCTAATAAATTTTTATATAATAACTATAATCATATATTTCTTTGCATAATGTTATTTGTATTTTTTTTTTTGGTAAAAACTCTTTATTGAATGAGTCTAGAGAGACGTCAAAATAAATTCAATAATTATATATATATATATATGTTGGTGCAGGATCCCGTCGAAGTCGGAGAAGCTGGAGCTGGGATGACCGTGGCCGCCACCGGGACCTGCAAAGAAAGTCTAAACTGGAGTTGGGGGTGCTCCGATAAGACCCTCCGACGCTCAAGTCAGTACTCTGCTTCAACAGAAATGGAGTGCTCGAGTGAAAATTTAGGCTGAATTTCAAGATAGAGTTTTGAGCTTAGAGAAGAACATATCTAGGAGTCCTTATTTATAGATGGAGGGCGCAACTGATCGACAGCGACGTCTGTAACCGTCTGGTAGTGGACCGTTCAGAGCCGCATGAAGTTTGTTATGGAGAGTAGTGGCGTCAGGGGTCGTTCAGGGCCACGTGGAGCTTGTTGCGGGGGGTGGAGTGGTGTCTGTTGTCGTGACTTGCCAGAGAGTGGTGGAGCTGCATGGAATCCGTTGCAAAGAGTGGAGCAGGGTGGCGGCTCTTGTCGTGGCTTGTCAGAGAGTTCAGATCCGTCAGTTGAAGCTCGACTGGGATGCCTGATGGAGCAGGATGGCTCTTCACATCATCGTTCTCGGAGAGGCTCGGATGTTTCAAGGTCGCTGACGTTTCAGGTGGGAGTCGCCTGCCGTAGGAGCTCGGATGGAGATTTTCTGTTGGCGGAGTTCGAGGAAGTCCGATCACTAGAGAAGTCAGTCTGGGATTTATCTGATGTAGAGGCTCATCCGAAGATCGTCCGCTGGAGAAGTCCGATTTTATGAGGAGCCTAGTAGGAGGTCGGTCGGCGATGGACTTCGGATAGCGCTGGGGAGGCTCGGCGGACATCGGAGGTGATCGACTATCGCAGGGACCCAGCTGTCGGAGCTCGTCCGAAATCCATCCGCTGGAGAAGTTCAGATGGGATCCTGTTCTCGCGAGAGGTCGAGAGGGGACCGTCTATTGTAGGAGCTCGGGCGAGGATCAGTTGTCGTGGAAGCTCGGAGTGGTGTCTCGTCGTAGAAGTTCATCCAGAATCTACTCGCTACGGAGTAGCTCGACGAAAATCTACCTGTAATAGAAGTTCGGAAGAAATTTGTTTATAGTAGAGGTTTGAATGAGATTTGCTTACAGTAGACGTCTAGAATAGCCAGCCTGCGGTAGGACCTTGGAGCAGACCGCTCATAGTAGAAGTTCGGCTCTCGCGGGAGCTTGATTAGGATCCGGGGGGTGGTCGACCGTCGTAGAAACTCGGATGGAGTCTGGTTACCATAGAAATCACATCATCGGGGAAGCTCGGATGCTGGCGAAGCCCGAAAGAAGTTCGGGGTAGAAACTCAGGTGGTTTGTTGCTATAGAAGGTTGGCAGACAGTGAGTCCCAAAGGGTCTTCGGGGCGGCCCGATGGACGAATATAGAAGTTCATTGTCGGAGAAGTCCAGATGATCGAGGAGGTTCGGAGAAATGCCACGCACAAGGTCGGGATCCGGAAGAGCCCTGGAAGGATCGATCCTTTACAAGCTTCAGCCAGGGGGGTATTTTATACCCAACACTAGTCCCCCTACTTTCGAGTTCGGATTACGAATGAAGGAAGTAGAGAGAAGTTCTCACGGTCGAAGCTATCCTCCTCGACTTTCGCGCTTGGCAGTTGCCAGATATTTGACGTTCGGCACGCTGGTACTGGAGCCTTTTCGGAAAAGATTTCTTCTTTTTGGAATTTTTTCCAGGGCGTGGCTCGAGGTACGGCGTAATAATGACTTTGTCAGTTGCCTGCCATTTCCAACAGTCTGTCAAGGTGGGTGGGACACACGGCGAATACAGACCGGCCAGCGGAGATCCGCAATCATAAGTGCGCCGGATCCCAGGGTCTATTTAAACACATTCTCCTCCTTCATGGGTTTCACTTTGCTTGAGAGAATCCCTCGGTTTCCCTCCTCTTCCCCGAGAGCTCCAGTTTTCTCTAGCATCCTTCCCAGCCTTAGGCGTTCTCCAAGTCGACCTCCATCGTCCTCGCCGTCCCCCTATGCTCCTGGGGTCGATCTAGGTTAGTTCCAAAACTTTCTGTCATTTTTCCATCCTTTCTTCTTCGTATTCTGTTTATTTAGCTTTCTCGGGGGCCTGCCTGCTATTTTTTCCAACTTTTCAAGATTTTTGTGGCTTCCATTTGATCCAAAATGTCCTCTGATATCTCCTCTTCTAGCAATTCTAGGAGTTCTCAGTCCCAGTTCCCCATAGTACTGGTACCGTAGACGAACCCGTAGCTAGGACCGAACCTTGTCCAGCCTTTGCGTTGGACACCATCCCTGGCTCCTTGACTCTGGATGAACTCTCACTGATAAAGATTCAGTATGGAGTTCCTCCAAAGTACGAGCTGGAGCTTCTCGGGCCATCTGATCGGGCTAGCACCCCTCCTCCCGATCGCTTCTGTCTGTACCAGGAGGCCTTCCGTGCCGGACTTCGACTCCCGCTGCCGCCCTTTGTTGTTGCTCTCTTTCATTTTCTGAACATTTATCTAGCTTTTGTCATGCCGAACTCCTTTAGGTTTTTGATAGGGTTTCTTTCCCTTTGTAGTTTAGCCGAAGTTCGGCCGACTCTTTTTTTATTTAGGAACTTCTACACCTTCAAACGCCATCCCTCGATAAAGGATTGGTGGTACTTCTCTCCCCAGTTCGGTAGAAAGGGGTTGCTAAAAGACGCCCCCACTTCTGTCCATAACTGGAAGGAGAGATTCTTTTACGTTTGATGCCCAACCTTAGAGCTAGGGTTACCTCCTTGGGGTTCTCTGAGGGATTCCGCCCGCCGGGCCTCTAGCCTAGAAAGGGACGATCTCAAAGCCTCAAAAAAGCTCGAGGCCTATCGAGCCCCCCTCCTCCTCGAACTTCTGAGGGAACTTTTGTTCAACGTCGGCCTGAGCCCCCTTAACCCTGTCGGTATCTCTCTCCTTTTTGTTTCTTTTTTTCTCTTCTTCTTCTTCCCCTTCTTTTTTTTTTTTTTTGGTACTTCCCCTTCTTCTTATTCCATCTCGAAGCCATGCTGATCTTCTTTTATCGCAGACATGGATGCAAGCGTGGCTCGGAGGTTAGCCCAGGGTCTCAAGACCCACAAGAGAAAGGACACCTCAACTTCGAGGTCGGTGAAGAAAGCCAGGACAGAGGGTACAAGCTTGGCCGTGCCTGCTCCGACACCCGTCGCCGTCGAAGTCCCCTCCGACGTCGAACCTGAAGTCCCCCGAACCCTTTCACAGAGCCCCCCGGCCAAGGGTCCCATTTCAGAGGTTCGTCCCGAGGGGGCACCCGGGGCTGAAGGGAGGAAGAGAAAGAAGACCCTAGCCCAGAGAAGTCGCAGTCGCAGGGCTGCCACCGAGGGGGTCGGTGGCTCTGAGGAAGACCTGAGGGAAAATCCCTTCAACAACAGGAATTTAATTAAGAGGCTGGTCGAAGGGGGCATCCTGCCTGAGGTCGTCGAGAGGATCATCCTTGCTGATCCCGAGCTACGGGTCTGGGACTCTCTGGGATCTTTCCTCGAAGTAGGCTAACTCACCTTTTTCCTCCCTCCTGCTTCTTCAACTTATTCTCCCGCCCTCATATCGACTCCCCAACCTTTCTTGCAGATTGGGCATTAGCTCGTCGCCAACGTCGAGGCGGCAAAGATCGCCAAGAGAGAGGCAGCTCGGGCAGAAGAAGGTCGCCTAGCCGGGGCTGCCTACCTTGAGGAGAAGATTGCCGAGGTCCTGAGCCTCCAGGAGTCACTGAAAAAGGAGGGACAAACCTCGTCCGATCTGAGGACCACCTTGGAGGAGGAGAGAGGGAAGACTGAGGCCGAGGTCTCCGCGTTGAGGGCACAGGTTTTCGAGCTGAAAGAGCAGGTTTTCGAGCTGAAGGTGCGGATTCCATCTCTGGTCTCAGAAGCAAGGGCTCGAGCGGTGGAGGAGTTCAAAGCCTCCTCTGAGATGGAGGATTTAAAGGTCCAGTTCGGCCAGGATGCCTTCATCAAGAGGTTTGAGCTCTGTCAAGAGAAGGTGGCTGGGAGGTTTCCTGAATTGGATCTCGGCTTCCTGAACGAGGCATCCGATGATGAAGTCGGACCATCCGGAGTCACCGTCGATCCTCTTCCAGTCGGGACCTCATCGACCGCCGTGGCCGCCACTGATGATCTTCCGGGGATGCCGACCCCCTCTACTTCTACCCCAGAGGTCCGGAACCTCTAGTTTTGTATTTTTTCTTTGTGGTAATTTTTTCTTCATTCTCTTGTACTTAAAATTTATTTGATCAATGAAGTCGGATTTGTCTTTATGGAGGGTCCCCCCCCCTCTCTTTTTTTTTTGTATCCTTTTTCTTCTTTTTATCTTCTGGCATTAATTTGAGTCACGGCGCTCTTGTCCTCCAACGATAGTGTCCTGCCGAAGCTCTTCCCCTGCCGAAGGGTATTTCCTTGAAGTCGATGATACGAGACCTCCAAAAGAAAGTTCGTCAGTTGACAAAAAAATTCAAGAAGCTGGAAGACGAACTTCGTCGGTTGAGGGAGAGCCATTCAGAGGCCACCGCGGAGGCTACTCGCTTTCGGGACCTCCATAAGAAAAGTTTCATGGAATACACCAAAAGGAAAGCCGACTTCATCACGGAGCTTGAGGAACTCCGTAAACGTGCCAGCGACCGGTCTTGGACTCAGGCCTCCAAGATCAGCTCTCTTAAAGTCGAGCTGGCGGCTGCATGGGAGAAGATTGGTCGGCTGGAAGGGAGCTCGTCCTGGCTCATAGTCCAGACTGACCGCGACCAAGACTGGTCGAAAAGGTTCTCTGATCTTCAAAAATAGCTGCGGGACACCGAGGTGACTTACGACACCCACCGAGTCGACTGGAGCAGACAAGTAGAGGACTACCGAAGAAGGCTCCAGACGGCGACTGACGAAGTTGCCCGCCTTCAAAGGCGACTGTCTGAGAGAGTCCAGCTTGCCCCTGTACAAGGTTCTGATGAGCTTTGCTCCTTGAGGGAGACTATGGCGGAACTGTCCGTAGCCCTTGGGTGGAAGGAAGCCAAATTACGATGGCTGAAAGTTCAGCTGATCCACGAGCAGCAGGCAGTCAAAGATGCTGAGGCGGAGTTCGAGGTCTTGAGGAGGAGGCTTTGAGAGTCGGAGGATGAGCACCGGCGATTCTACCGGATGTTCCATGATATGCTGCTGAAAAAGATGGAACTAGAAGAGGAAGTCGAAAATTTAAGACAATCCATAGCAGGGGCCGGAATCGAGAGCTCGAAGTCGGAAGAAACTGGGCTTCCTTAGAGCCTCTTTTTCTTTTCTTTATCTTTATCTTTTTGTTTTTTGGCCTTTAAGGCTTTGTAATGTGTATTTCACCAATGAAACGGAAATGAAATTATCTATTACCTTGTCCATTCTGGTATTAAATGGTTGTTTACCAAACTCCATTTGTCTTCTGTCTTGTTTGGCATCGATGTAGTTCATAATCCCTCACCGGTTCTTGCTTTGAGTCATCATTTGCTGAACTTCTTTTGTCTTCCGTCTTGTTCGATGCCGACGTAGTTTGAAGGTTCCTGATCGTTGCTGTGTCAACTTGCCCTAAGGGACCAGAGATTTTCTACAAGAATTTTCTCTTTCGTCGAGATGAGGTTCCTTGTGCTTTTGATGTAGTTCATTTTTCACCTATCGCCGGTGTAGTTCATCGCTTTTTCTTTTTGCCTCCCCCTTTCTTCTGTGTTTGAGTGAGGGTCTTTCCTCTGCTTTTGACAGGGTCGTGAGAGTGTAGAAGAGTCATTGAGGAAGCTTTCCTCTTTATCGATCAATCGAATCTTTGCTTGCGTCGGGACGAGGTCCTCCCCTTATTCCTGACAGTCGGTTTCAGCTCATGTTAGGATGAGGTTCCCCTCCTGTTCCTAACAAGGCTGTGGGGGCACATAAGGGCCGTTGTAAGGGCCTCTCTCCCCATCCGGTCTTTAAGAAACCAGACCTTCAACTTTGCTCATGTTAGGATGAGGTTCTCCTCCTGTTTCTAACAAGACTGTGGGGGCACATAAGGGCCGGGTGTAAGGGCCTCTCCCCCTATTCGGTCTTTAAAAAATCGGGCCTTCGACTTTGCTCATGTTAGGACGAGATTCTCCTCCTGTTCCTAACAAAGCTATGGGGGCACATAAGGGCCGTTGTAAGGACCTCTCCCCCCATCCGATCTTTAAGAAATCAGGCATTCGACTTTGCTCATGTTAGGACGAGGTTCTCCTCCTGTTCTTAACAAGGTTGTGAGGGCACATAAGGGCCGTTGTGAGGGCCTCTCCCTCCATCCGATCTTTAAGAAATTGGGCCTTCGACTTTGCTCATGTTAGGATGAGGTTCTCCTCCTGTTCCTAACAAGGCTGTGGAGGCACATAAGGACTGTTGTGAGGGCCTCTCCCCCCATCCGGTCTTTAAGAAATCGAGCCTTCGACTTTGCTCATGTTAGGACGAGGTTCTCCTCCTATTCCTAACGCACTTAATTTCGTTTGTATGGGGGAGTTATCTCCTGTCGTTATAAGCTCATACCAAAAGAAAAAATACACAAATATGAAAAGAATTTTCATTCAGGGCAAAGTTGTTGGTAACACATTCGTAGATTTTTTGAACCCTATAGCCACGGAAGGTCTGCTCCCCATCAGGGTCCCCCCGAGATGGAGTTGATAATCCCAATTGGAGGCCGATCTTCTGGCTGCTCCTCCCTCCTTGGCGGTTCCGGCTGCGGCAGGGCCCTAGGCCGATCTTCTCTTCCTTCAGGTCGGCGTCGAATGAATCTGTCGAGCTGACCTCGTCTGATGAGCTCCTCGATCTCGTCTCAGAGCTGAATACATTCCTCCGTATCATGGCCGTGGTCACGATGATAGAGGCAGAATTTGTTCGAGTTGCACTTTCCGAAGTGCGAGCGCATCCTCTCCGACCTTGGGAGCTGCTCCCTAACCTCCATTAGCACTTGAATTTTCGATGCGTTGAGAGGGGCGCAGCTGTGGAATCTTTCGGGAGGAGAGCCTCGCCAAACTCAACGGTCTGAGCTCCTCTGTTTACGAGCTCAGGGAGGAGTCCGGACGTGCCTATGTCCGAGAAGAGTTCGATGTTGGAAAATGTGTCCCAAAAAGCTTATCGTCAAGCTGTTGACGGTTGAGCAACCAAGTATTGTAATTGATTTGTTAATAAATAAAATATATTTGGTATTTTCATCATAAGCTTTCATCTTCTAATGAACTCCATTGTTATGATGAAGTCCTTAGGACTATTTAGATTCGATAAAGAGAGGATTTATCGATTAGTCCTTAAAACAGTTCACGACCAAATGATAGGCTGTTAATAAGGACGACAGCTTCTATCGAGCATAGGTCGCTGTAGGCCATATGGGTTGGTTGTCCTCTTAACCAAAGAGTGTGGAGATACTGGTATGACATACAGGTGAGATGTACTGGTACATCATCATTGAACGTGACCAACTTCAGAGTATTCTGCTGTCGAGAATGTCTCTGATGGGATATAGGTATAAGTGTCCCTTAGACCTGAGATCGCCTCAATGACTTGCAAGCAACTCACTGTGCTTTGGTACTGGACTAACTGAATTTCTAATTCAGGGATGGAAGGCTTCTGGGCACAGTCAAGTACTTGCGAAGTCAGAGTGTGATCGAGATGGGATTGACCACTCCAAGAGTTGGAGAAGAATGAGTTACTGTATTTCAATTTAGCAAAATCTTGGCCAGGATAATCCATCAGATGGATTTGATATTTTGAAATATAATATAGACAATCTAATCAGAGTTGACAGTTGAACTCTGGGGTGTCCTATGATCATTGTGGTCAAGGAGATGAATTATATGAAAACTATATCCGCATGGGTTCTAAGGATGTTGTTCTACACATTCGACCTATCTGGTCGTCGGGTATCATTGCTAGATGGTCACTTCGATTGGTACAGGAATTTATTTCTGTGCTATCGATTTAGGTTCGACCCTATGAGGTCACACACATTAGAGTTCATGATCCTATCGGATGGTTGATCAACGATTAAGAATTGTTCTAGGATTAAATGATCAATACGATTGACATTTAACCCAGTGCAAGTGTTGCAGGAGGATCGATTAGCAATTCGATTGCTAATTGACTTAATTTGATTAAGCCAATGAGCTGAGATTAAGTCTAATTAAATATAATTTAATTAGATTTAGTTTGGACTTGTTTGGATCAAGTCCAATTGATTTATTGGATAAGCCAAGTGCAAGGAAAAACTAGTCCTAGTTCAACTAGGACTTGGGTCAATCTAATTTCTAATTTGATTAGAAAATTAAATCAGATTTAAATCTAATTTAATCTAATTAAATTAGATTTTTAATTGAGTTAAGACCTATTTTAATTAGATTGATCTAATTTTAGTTTGATTTAATTTGAGAAACCAAATTAAAACAAGTCATAAGATAGAATCCTAGTAAGACTAGGATTCCACCTTGCACCACATAAGCCTTCCCCACGCCCTCTCTCTCATTCAATGCCAATCTCCTCTTATTTTGTGTGACAAAAGCCCTCTCCCAGGTGTCTCCCACATTCACAAAAGGTCTCCTCTCTTCTTTCTTACATGGAAGATGGTTTGGATCAAATCAAAAAGGAATAAGTTTGGATTTCGAATTCTATGAGATAGAGTTTTAGAAATCCAAAACTCTTTCAATTTTGCACCGAATCTATCCAAATTTTTTTTGAAATTTTTATGACTTTTAGGGTACACATTATGCACCCTTTGTTATTAATCCATTCATGAAAATAAGGAGGAGGTGCTCAAGAGTTGGGCGCCCCTTAACTTACCATGTTTGGATAAGCCTTGACTAGGTATTTGACCTAGACAAGGACTCTATCATATCTCTCTATATAAAATGAGTTTCTACATGAAATTTTTGAAAAAGATAGAGATTTGATAGACCTTTAGGCCATCCAAAAATCAGAGAGAAAGACCATTGGGTCATGGAGATATAAAAGACACAAATTAGGATGTCTAGAGAGAGAAACGAGAAGAAGAAGAGGGTCTTCTTCTAGGGTTGTTTGTTTTCATATCTTTTCTCCCTCCATCTTGAGTTTCCTGAGAGCGTCTCAGATTTGAAACTCCTCCTTCTACTTTTTATCTTTGGAAGAGTCCAAATCAAGAAGAAGGAGGCACCTGATCAACCATCAAAGAAGGATCAGCGCAGTACTAGCATACTGTGCTGATTTTCTGAAGTAGGACTTCTGATCGAGATTCGTGGGCTCGTGTGGACGACTCCTAGAGGCCGGATGCATGTGCGGCTTGCAACATCATCCTCAAGCCCAGATCAGCGAGGTTAGAACATCTAACTTGCAAGGTAATAGATCTGATCTATTGTTTAATACATACATTAGATGTAGTATAGAAACATGTTGATATGATCAACATGTAGTTCATGCTATATTTATATATTTTAATTTCTGATTTAATGCTATGTAATAATCATATAATAGGATCTTAGATCTAGATATTTTCTAATTTTAAAAAATTATTTTGATTTATTTTAGTCTTCCGCTGTATGATCTTGAAAAAATTTCAAGATCTAACCCTGAAACCCTAGATCTAGTTCCTACAATTGGTATCAGAGCCTAGGTTCTTTATTACATGATTATTTATACATGCTTAAATTATTTTTTAGATTAGATCTAATTTATAATCTAATTATTAAATCTAAAATTAAAATTTTAGATCAATCATGAATTGCAAGGTTGTCCTGCTGTAAGGTTTACCCCTTACAGTGCAAAGGTTGTCCTAGTTTGTGTAGATCTATCTTTAATCATAAATTTGTTAGATATGATCTAGATTAAATTTATGATTTATTAGATTTAAAAAATATTTAAATCTGAAATAAAATCTCTTTGTTAATAATTTTTGTGCAAAGAAATTATTTAAAGTTGAAACTGTTTCAATTACATGAACCTGTTTAGATTAGATCTAAAGTAGTTTCATGTTTATTTCACTTGTATCTTGATTATGAATCAAACATGCAATATGGTTGGTAGAATCATATTATAAAATTATTTTATAAATATGAAAATTATTTTTTGAAAAGTCGAACCCAATCCTCAGTCCAAAACTTAATTAAGAATTAAGAAGTTGTTTGATTAGGTTCTAGGATTATGAATTGAAGAACCTAAGACATAAACCATAACACATTGGGTTAATGGGTTAGTGAAAATTAGGTCCATTAATTGGGTTAGACCTATGGTTAGATTGAAGATAGACTTAATTAGAGAATTGACTAAATCTAATCAATTGTTGTCTTAGAATAGGTTAAAGATTCTTTAGATCAATTACAATAGTTGTAGTTGGTCAAGTCCATGTCTTTAATGAGAACCAAATGGACTTGATTCTTGACTAAGCGATCTAGCACGAACTATTAGGTTGATCTAATCGAAACTAATTAAACCAGTTGGTGTCTAAGGTAAACCAGACCGGTGGTTTTTAATTGGGAGCCTACTTATCTGGCCATTTCTGATGGTGTCTAAGGCAAGCTTTGGTAGACCCTCCCACTGATCGAACTTACCTGGCCTCTTGGTGAAATTATGTTTTGATCAGATCACTTGACTATTCGAACTGACCCATGTCAGCTAGGTAAATCAGTGTGACTGATTTAGGTGCTCCTAGACCAGCTCTTTTAATGGTCTCCCTTAAGCTGACTTGGTGAAGCCAGTGGGAGGATCATGATAAGTTGGTTCATCTGACCTCATCTTCTAAATCATTTAAATCTTTTAAAATTATTAGGTCCTTAAAATGACAATGTTATAGAGATAACTGAGTCATAGCCTCCCATTAAGGTGTTTGATAATGAGTCCATTAACTCAATAATCATTGCAGACCCAAAGGCCTGGTGCTTGTTGACTAATGGAATTATCACTCATCATATGAAGACTTAGAAGTGTCTCTCTAATGGTGGTTAGGTGAGCCAACCAAAGTTGAGCTTAATCATTCGTTGGTTAGATACACCAAGTATGATCATGTTAATGGTTGGACTTAACCGGATCCTTACAGTGGAGGCCAAAGCCTACTGATTAGATTTTTGGGGCAAAATTAAAATTACTAGAAATTGTTTAGAGAAATAATTAGTTATGAACCTACCCTTAGATGTATATGGGTTGGCCAACCAAAGTTGGACTTGTGTGCAGTCTAAGTGGATTCTAGTACCCACTAAGGAATTAGGGTAATTCCTCGAATTGGAGGTAGCAGCTACCAATTCGAATAAAATAGTGGGAGAAACCTTTTGATTAAAGTCCAAATCTTTAGGTTTAATGAATCAATTACTAATTAGGTTGTGGTTCTCCTTTATGCAAATATGGCCACTTCCCTATCACTTCGATCATTGTTGGACAATGATAAGTTGGTAGGATCCAACTTTGGTAGCTGGTACCGAAAGTTGAAGATAGTCCTGGAGCATGAACGGATCCTATATGTGATAATAGATCCTGCACCTGAGGAGCCAGCTGTCAATGCACGTGGAACAGTCAGAGACACTTACCAGAAGTGGCTCAGTGACCGGACCACGGTGCACTGTATCATGCTGGTTGCTATGAGCGACGAGTTCAGTCGCAGATTCGAGAGGCTCAGCCAAAGGACATGCTTCAAGTGTTGGAGGATGCCTTTGGCACACCTGATGACGTGGAGAGGCACAAGATTAGTTGTGTCATCTTCAACTCCAAAATGCGGGATGGTGCCTCTGTCACTGATCATGTATTGTACATGATCGAGCTGATGGAACGATTGAGCAAGCTCGACTTTCTCTTGCATGAGCAGCTTAGGAAAGATGCAATACTGAACTCGCTGCCCAAGTCTTATCTCCCATTCCTCACTCATTATAGAATGACAAAGCTTGAAGTAAACTACCACGGATTACTGGGGTTGCTTCAGAACTTTGAGAAGGATCACCAACTCCTCAAGGAGTCGGTGAACTTAGTGGGAGGTTCATCTTCTGGTTCTTGATCCTTTAAGAAAGGGAAGAAGAACAAGAAGAAGAAAGTGAAGAAGGTGCAAGTTCAGGCTGGGACATCTGTGCAAGATCAGACCAAAAAGATCAAGCCTGATAAGAGTCTATTCTACTGGCAAGCACCCTAGATTAGATAGTATGTCAGATATCTACTTATGACATTGGAGGCTAGGTCATATAAACAAGAACAGAATAAACATGTTGACTCAAGAGGAAATCCTCGAAGTCAGTGATTGTGAATCACTTCCAACCTGTGAGTCCTGTCTTCTTGGTAAAATGATCAAGTCACCTTTTACTAGAAAAAGTGAGAGAGCTACTGAGCTCTTGGGCCTAGTACATACTGATGTATGCGGGCCCATGAGCACCAGTGCTAGAGGTGGATATTTCTACTTCATAACTTTCACGGATGACCTATCCCGATATGGATATGTCTATCTGATGAAACATAAGTCGGATTTATTTGAAATATTCAAATGATTCCGAAGTGAAGTAGAAAAATAAACTGGAAAGAGTATTAAAACTCTTCGATCTGATCGAGGAGGAGAATATCTTTCTAGTGAGTTTCTCATATATCTAGGAGAAAATGAGATTCTCTCCCAATGGACTCCTCCAGGAACACCATAGCATAATGGTGTGTCTGAAAGGAGGAATCAGACTCTGTTAGACATGGTCCGATCCATGATGGGTTTTGCTAGCTTGCCGATATTCTTTTGGGGATATGCACTCGAATCGACTTGTTATTAATTAAATAGGGTTCCAAGTAAGTCTGTAATTAAGACTCCATATGAGATATGGACGGGACGTAAGCCAGCACTTTCACACCTTAGGGTCTGGGGGTGCCCGGCCTATGTCAAACGATTAGTCACAGACAAACTTGGACCTAGGTCTGACAAATACTCATTCATAGGGTACCCCAAAGAGATAAAAGAATATTTTTTCTACTATGCTGATGAACAAAAGGTGTTCGTCACCCTTAAGGCAATCTTTTTAGAAAAGGAGTTCCTTGGTGAAGGAACCATTGCCTCTAAGGTTGAACTTGATGAAGTTCAACAGGTAGAAGGACCGACACCAATAGCTGAATCTGAGTCGAATATGATTAGATCAGATCCGGAGCCCAATGTACCTGCATCATTAAGGCGATCTAGTAGAGTACCGTGTCAGCCGGACAAATACTACGGCTTCTTGGTCTGGGACGGTAATCCCATCGAACTTGATGAGAATAATGAAGATCCGATCACCTATATGGATGCAATGCAGAGACCTGATTTCGAGAAATGGCTTGAAGCCATGAAATTCGAAATGGAGTCCATGAAGGTCAACGATGTATGGACATTGGTTGACCCACCTGAAGGGGTTAAACCCATTGGGTGTAAATGGGTCTTCAAAAGGAAGAGGGGCGCAGACGGAAAGGTGGAGACCTATAAAGCCCGTCTGGTCGCCAAGGGATATCATCAACATTATGGTATTGACTATGACGAGATATTTTTCCTAGTGGCAATGCTCAAATCCATTTGGATAATGCTTGCAATAGCTGCCCATCTGAATTATGAGATCTGGCAAATGGATGTAAAGACAGCTTTCCTGAATGGAGAGCTGATCGAAGAGGTGTATATGATACAACATGAGGGGTTTATATCCACAGATGAGTCCAAGGTGTGCAAGCTTCAGAGATCCATTTATGGATTAAAGCAAGCTTCTCGGAGTTGGAACATGCGTTTTGATAAGGTGATCAAAACATATGGCTTCATTAAGAATGGAGAAGAGCCCTGCATCTATAAATAGGCAAATGGTCCAATTGTGGTATTCCTTGTTTTGTATATGGATGACATTCTCTTAATCGGAAATGACATCTCCGCACTACAGAAAATAAAAGTTTGGTTGTCATCACAGTTTTTCATAAAGGACTTGGATGAAGCATCCTACATTTTAGGGATGAAGATCTATAGGGATAGATCTAAAAGGATGCTTGGGTTATCCCAGTCCATGTACATAGACACTGTGCTGAAGAGGTTTAGCATGGAGAATTCCAAAAAGGGCTATCTACCGATAGGCCAAGAAATTTCTCTCTCTAAGAAGGATTATCCGATAACTCCTGAAGAGAGAGAGCGTATGAGTAGAGTCCCATATGCTTCAGTCATGGGATCTATCATGTATGCCATGATATGTACAAAACCAGATGTGGCATACTCACTAGGAGTAGTGAGTAGATACCAATCTGATCCTGGAGAAAATTACTGGAAAGTGATTAAAGCCATCCTTAAGTATTTAAGAAATACTAAGGACCAATGGTTGGTTTATGGCGAGTCAGATCTGAAACTTATGGGGTTCACAGACTCTAGCTTTCAATCTGACCATGATGACAGTAGGAGCGTGTCGGGTTATATCTTTACTCTGAATGGTGGAGCCATCTGCTTGAAGAGTTCCAAGCAGCATACTGTGGCAGACTCTGTTTGTGAAGCAGAGTACATCGCAGCATCGGATGCTGCGAAGGAAGCTGTGTGGCTGAGGAAATTCATCAACGAGCTCGGAGTAGCACCCTCCCTCGATGGTCCAGTCCTGCTCTACTGCGACAGCACTGATGCCATAGCTCAGGCGAAGGAACCCAAAGCACACCAGCGGACGAAGCACATTTTGCACCGCTTTCACCTGGTCCGGAAGATCGTGGATCGAGGTGACGTCGACCTTCAGAAGATTGACGGAAAGGAGAACCTGACCGACCCCTTCACTAAAGCCCTGGCGATAAAGGAGTTCGACAACCACAAGTCGAAGATGGGTATTAGATACTGTGCCGAGTGGCTTTAGGACAAGTGGGAGTTGTTGAAAAATATGTCTCAAAAAGCCAATCGTCAAGCTGTTGATGGTTGAGCAACCAAGTATTGTAATTGATTTGTTAATAAATAAAATATATTTGGCATTTTCATCATAAGCTTTCATCTTCTAATGAACTCCGTTGTTATGATGAAGTCCTTAGGACTATTTAGATTCGATAAAGAGAGGATTTATCGATTAGTCCTTAAAATAGTTCACGACCAAATGATAGGCTGTTAATAAGGATGACAGCTTCTATCGAGCATAGGTCGCTGTAGGCCATATGGGTTGGTTGTCCTCTTAACCAAAGAGTGTGGAGACACTGGTATGGCATACAGGTGAGATGTACAGGTACATCATCATTGAACGTGACCAACTCCAGAGTATTCTGCTGTCGAGAATGTCTCTGATGGAATATAGGTATAAGTATCCCTTAGACCTGAGATCGCCTCAGTGACTTGCAAGCAACTCACTGTGCTTTGGTACTGAACTAACTGAATTTCTAATTCAGAGATGGAAGGCTTCTGGACATAGTCAAGTACTTGCGAAGTCAGAGTGTGATCGAGATGGGATTGACCACTCCAAGAGTTGGAGAAGAATGAGTTACTGTATTTCAATTTAGCAAAACCTTGGCCAGGATAATCCATCAGATGGATTTGATATTTTGAAATACAATGTGGACAACCTGATCAGAGTTGACAGTTGAACTCTGAGGTGTTCTATGATTATTTTGGTCAAGGGGATGAATTATATGAAAACTATATCCGCATGGGTTCTAAGGATGTTGTTCTACACATTCGACCTATCTGGTCGTCGGGTATCATTGCTAGATGGTCACTTCTATTGGTATAGGAATTTATTCCTGTGCTACCGATTTAGGTTCAGACTTATGAGGTCACACACATTAGAGTTCATGATCCGATCGGATGGTTGATCAATGATTAAGAATCGTTCTAGGGTTAAATGATCAATACGATTGACATTTAACCCAGTGCAAGTGTTGCAGGAGGATTGATTAGCAATTCGATTGCTAATTGGCTTAATTTGATTAAGCCAATGGGCTGAGATTAAGTCTAATTAAATATGATTTAATTAGATTTAGTTTAGACTTGATTGGATCAAGTCCAATTGGTTTATTGGATAAGCCAAGTGCAAGGAAAAACTAGTCCTAGTTCAACTAGGACTTGGGTCAATCTAATTTCTAATTTGATTAGAAAATTAAATCAGATTTAAATCTAATTTAATATGATTAAATTAGGTTTTTAATTGGGTTAAGACCTATTTTAATTAGGTTGATCTAATTTTGGTTTGATTTGGTTTGAGAAATCAAATTAAAACAAGTCATAAGATAGAATCCTAGTAAGACTAGGATTCCACCTTGCACCACATAAGCCTTCCCCACGCCCTCTCTCTCATTCAACGCCAATCTCCTCTTATTTTGTACGACAAAAGCCCTCTCTCAGGTCTCTCCCACGTTCACAAAAGGTCCCCTCTCTTCTTTCTTACATGAAAGGTGGTTTGGATCAAATCAAAAAGGAATAAGTTTGGATTTCGAATTCTATGAGATAGAGTTTTAGAAATCCAAAACTCTTTCAATTTGGCACCGAATCTATCCAAATTTTTTTTGAAATTTTTATGACTTTTAGGGTACATATTATGTATCCTTTGCTAGTGATCCATGCACAAAAATAAGGAGGAGGTGCTCAAGAGTTGGGTGCCCCTTAACTTGCCATGTTTGGATAAGCCTTGACTAGGTATTTGACCTAGACAAGGACTCCATCATATCTCTCTATATAAAATGAGTTTCTTCATGAAATTTTTGGCAAAGATATAGATTTGAGAGACCTATGGGCCATCCAAAAATCAGAGATAAAAACCTTTGGGTCGTGGTGATATAAAAGACACAAGTTAGGGTGTCTAGAGAGAGAAACGAGAAGAAGAAGAGGGTCTTCTTCTAGGGTTGTTTGTTTTCATATCTTTCCTCCCTCCATCTTGAGTTTTCTGAGAGCATCTCAGATCTGAAACTCCTCCTTCTACTTTTCATCTTTGGAAGAGTCCAAATCAAGAAGAAGGAGGCACCTGATCAACCATCAAAGAAGGATCAGCGCAGTACTAGCATACTGTGCTGATTTCCCGAAGCAGGACTTCTGGTCGAGATTCGTGGGCTCATGTGGATGACTCCTAGAGGCCGGATACGTGTGCGACTTGCAACATCATCCTCAAGCCTGGATCAATGAGGTTAGAACGTCTAACTTGCAAGGTAATAGATCTGATCTATTGTTTAATACATACATTAGATGTAGTATAGAAACATGTTGATATGATCAACATGTAGTTCATGCTATATTTATATATTTTAATTTATAATTTAATGCTATGTAATAATCATGTAATAGAATCTTAAATCTAGGGATTCTCTAATTTTAGAAAATAATTTTGATTTATTTTAGTCTTCCGCTGTATGATCTTGAAAAAGTTTCAAGATCTAACCCTGAAACCCTAAATCTGGTTCCTACATTCGAGAACGTGGCCGAGCTTCACTCGGCCCTTTTTCGACTGTGGGCTTGCTCGAGTCTCCCACCTGCCTCTCTCTCACGATCTCCTCGTCCTTCATCTTGAAGGCTTCTTCTGCTCAGGCATATCCTTCGGCCCGAGCCAGTAAATCAACAAAATCCCTGGGATACTTCTTTTTCAGAGAGAACAGAAGGTCATTCTTTTGAAGGCCACCTTTCAGAGCGGCCATCGCGATCGATTGGTCCAAGTTCTAGACCTCCAATGTGGTGACATTGAAATGGTTGACGTAAGCCCGGATGGACTCCCCCTCCCTCTGCTTGATGTTGATGAGGGACTCCGAATCTCTCCGGGGACGTCGGCTGCTAACAAAATGAGTCGCAAACTGATGGCTCATCTGATCAAAGGAAAAGATGGTGTCGGGCTTCAACGTCGAGTATCAGTTCCTTGCTGCCCCCTTCAGGGTGGATGGAAAAACTCGGCACAAGATGGCGTCTGGCGCGCCATGGAGCAGCATCATTGTCCGGAATGCCTCCAGGTGATCAACTGGGTCTGAGGTCCCGTCGTAGCTTTCGAATTGAGGGAGCTTGAAGTTTGACGGGATCGATTCCTGCATGATCATTTGAGAGAAGGGAAGGTCAGTATAGATGTCCTTACCATAAGCAGGGGGAGCATGGCGGAGTTCTTCGATCCGCCGGTTCATCTCCTGGAGCCTTCAATCCAGGAAATCCTCTCGACTGCGGATCTCGAGGGTCTTCGGGCAGAATGGAGGTAGAGATCTTCTAAGAGTAGAATCATGATCGGACTGAGGGCTCTCCACCTTCGGATTCATCTTTTCGGGAAAGACGGGGCGACTGGCCCAAGTGGCCCGCCTTACCGTCGGATTTTAGAATTTCGGTGACGTTCTCTCCAACCACACCGATGCCTGTGGCTGTTGTTGCTGTTGCATGGCCTGCATCGCTTCAGTGAGGCCTCTGACCTGCTAAACTAGCAGATCAAATTGCTCCGCACCGACCGCCATCGCCGGAGGAGGAGGAGGAGCCCGAAAAACTGGAGGTGAGGCCGGAGCCTGAGATCTAGCCGTGGAGGCCGTGGATCGTCTGGTGGATGCTTTGCGGGGAGGCATTGGGTGAAGATCTAGTAGAGGAAGGAGAAGAGGATATCGGAGAAGATGATCGGAATCGGTCCCGTTGAGCACTCCTTTAAGAATAAGGGTACCACGAAGACACAGCCCTTTCCTCTAGCGCCAATTCTGTTGGTGCAGAATCCCGTCGAAGTCGGAGAAGCTGGAGCTGGGATGATCGCGGCTGCCGTCGGGACCTGCAAAGAAAGTCTAAACCGGAGTTGGGGGTGCTCCGGCAAGACCCTCCGACGTTCAAGTCAGTACTCTGCTTCAACAGAAATGGAGTGCTCGAGCAAAAATTTAGGTAGAGTTTCAAGATAGAGTTTTGAGCTTAGAGAAGAACATATATGGGGATCCTTATTTATAGATGGAGGGCGCAACTGATCGACAGCGATATCTGTAACCGTCTGGTAGTGGACCGTTTAGAGCCGCGTGGAGTTTGTTATGGAGAGTAGTGGCGTCAGGGGTCGTTCAGGGCCACATGGAGCTTGTTGCGGGGAGTGGAGTGGTGTCTATTGTCGTGACTTACCAGAGAGTGGTGGAGCTGTGTGGAATCTATTGCAGAGAGTGGAGCAGGGTGGCGGCTCTTGTCGTGGCTTATCAGAGAGTTCGGATCCGTCGGTTGAAGCTCGGCTGGGATGCCTGATGGAGCAGGATGGCTCTTCACATCGTCGTTCTGGGAGAGGCTCGGATGTTCTGAGGTCGCTGACGTTTCAGGTGGGAGTCGTCTGCCGTAGGAGCTCGGATGGAGATTTTCTGTTGGCAGAGTCCGGGGAAGTCCAATCGCTAGGAAAGTCCGTCTGGGATTTATCTGATGTGGAGGCTCATCCGAAGATCGTCCACTGGGGAAGTCCGATTTTATGAGGAGCCTGGTAGGAAGTCGGTCGACGATGGACTTCGGATAGCACTGGGGAGGCTCGGTGGACATCGAAGGTGATCGGCTATCGCAGAGACCCAGCTGCCGGAGCTCGTCCTTTATAGAAGCTCGTCCGGAATCCATCCGCTGGAGAAGTTCGGATGGGATCCTGTTCTCGTGAGAGGTCAAGAGGGGACCGTCCATTGTAGGAGCTCGGGCGAGGACCAGTTGTCATGAAAGCTCGGAGTGGTGTCCCGTCGTAGAAGTTCATCCAGAATCCACTCGCTACGGAGTAGCTCGGCTGAAATCTACCTGTAATAGAAGTTCGGAAGAAATTTGTTTATAGTAGAAGTTTGAATGAGATTTACTTACAGTAGACGTCTGGAATAGCCAGCCTGCAGTAGGAGCTCGGAGCAGACCGCTCGTAGTAGAAGCTCGGCTCTCGCGGGAGCTCGATTAGGATCCGGGGGGTGGTCGACCGCCGTAGAAACTCGGGTGGAGTCTGGTTACCGTAGAAATCACGTCGTCGGGGAAGGTCGGATGCTGGCAAAGCCCGAAAGAAGTTCGGGGTAGAAACTCAGGTGGTTTGTTGCTGTAGAAGGTTGGTAGACAGTGAGTCCCAGAGGGCCTTCGGGGTGGCCCGATGGACGAATGCAGAAGTTCATCGTCGGATAAGTCCGGATGATCGAGGAGGTTCGGAGAAGCGCCACGCACAAGGTCGGGAGCCGGAAGAGCCCTGGAAGGATCGGTCTTTTACAAGCTTCGGTCGGGGGTATTTTATACCCAATAATATATATATATATATATATATATATATATATATATATATATATATATATATATATATATATATTATTTTCTAAGTTTTGTGCTTCTATATATTTTTATTGTCAATAATATCTTATTATTGAGAGTATTTTTGTTAAATATAGATTATCACCGCTTAGAATTTTACCAGACACAAATCTTCTATAGTATTTGTTTTATTTTTTTTTAAATAAATATAAAATTCATCAATTTTTTTATTTTTTATAATAAATATGATCATCTGATATGAAATTTATTTTTTCATACGAAATTAATCCCAACCAAATAGGCTGGAAACCGGGTGAAGTCTAACCGGATTGTAACCACGTGAGGTTGCAAATTGAGCTGACCCATTTGCAGACCTCCGTGTCGGCTGAAGATGGGGCAGGTGAATGGATGAAAGAGCACAGGTCTGGGAGCACGATATCTCCGGCGAAGTGTTTCAGAGGGACTACCTTTTTGAGCCGTCCTGTCTTCCGACAACCTGGATTCCAGGTTTGCGGAAAGAACCAGGTGGTAACGGTGAGTACTGAGTGCATGGCTGGGACCTTGACCGCTTGTATGCTCGCACCCGTTTCCTCTCCCCCACCAGTACGAAAATTCCTAGCAAAAAGAACTGATGCAGCCACTGCCATAACTAGTTATAGGGAGCTAATAAAAACACCATCCCTCCATGCTGAAATCGTCCACTCCCACCTGATTAAAACTGGACTTATCACCGATATCTCCAACGCCGACACACTCATCCACAAGCATTGCGAATCAGACCTGATCATTCACGCGCAACAATTGTTTGATGAAATGCCTGATAGAGATCTTGTTTCTTGGACTTCCTTAATTTCTGGGTATACCCGGCTACAGAGGCCTAGAGATGCTCTTGAAACTTTTGTTAACATGGTGAATCTGGGATTTGCTCCTAATAATTTCACCTTGGGAAGTGTACTCCGGTCGTGTTCTGAATGTGGGGAACTAAGAATTGGGGAACAGCTACATGGATCAATAGTGAAGATGGGCTTGCTTGAGAATGAGTTTATTGCTAGTGGCCTCATCTCCATGTACTCGAAGAGAAAAAGTTTGAGTACTGCAATGGAGATATTACGAAGAATGGAGGAAAAGGATGCATTCGCATGGACTACGATGATTGTTGGTTGCTCCAATGGTGGCAGTCCTTTGGAAGCTTTTGATCTCTTTGCTGAATTGCTTGAAAAGGATATGAGGCCTACAGAATATGCTTTTACTAGTGTTCTGAAGTCATGCGCATCTTTGGAGAGCCTGAAAGAGGGTGCTCAAGTTCATGGGTACGTTATAAAAACTGGCTTTGACGGGGACTCTTCAGTTAGAACTTCACTTCTTGATCTCTATGCAAAGTTTGGGGACCTATGCAGTGCACGCTTGATCTATGACCGATCTCCTTCGCGTGATGTGGTTATGTATACTGTGATGATTGGTGGGTATGCTTGGAATGGAAGTGCTGAACAAGCTTGTGAGATCTTTGAACAGAGGCGTGGAGAATCCGGAATCCACCCCAATGAGTTCACCTTTGCTAACATAATAGCTTCCGCTGCACAATCCGGCAAGCTTGACCTCGGTCTTGGTTTGCATGCTTTAGTCTTCAAAACAGGCCATGCTTTGGTGGTCCATGTAGAAGGTGCACTGGTTGACATGTATGCAAAGTGTGGGAACATAAATGATGCTTGCAAGATCTTTGAAAATATGAGGGGCAAGGACATCATATCATGCTCTTCCCTGCTTTCTGGCTTCTCTTGCAATGGGCCAGATGAAAAGGCATTGCAGTTTTTCTCAAGTCTACATAATGCTTCCATGAAGCTTGATCCCTTTTTATTAGCTAGTGCCACAACTTCATGTACCAAGCTTGCAGATCAGCTGCGAGGGAAACAGATCCATGCCCGGTGTTAGGTATAAAATACTCCCTAACCGAAGTTCATGACAGGAGTGACCCTCCGGGGATCCTACCGACTTCCGACCTCCGACGACATCTCTCCGAGCCTCTCTGGCAGCCGAGCCTCCTCAACGCTACCAAGTTTTGCCGACGGACAAGCCTCCGCCAGCGTCGACCGGATTCTTTGCGACGTCCGGACTCCTACGGGAGCCGGACTTCGTCCTCAACTCCGGCTGCAGGAAGACTCCGCCCGGACTCCTACGGGAGTCGGACTCTGTCCACGACTTCACTTGCAGGCAGACTTCATCCGGACTCCTACGGGAGCCGGACTCCGCCCACGACTTCACTTGCAGGCAGACTTCGTCCGGACTCCTACGGAAGCCGGACTCCGCCCACAACTTCAATTGCAGGTAGACTTCGTCCGGACTCCTACAGGAGTCGGACTTTGCCGCCAACTTCAATTGCAGGTAGACTTCGCCCGGACTCCTACGGGAGCCGGATCTCGTCCCCGACTCCGACTGCAGGGAGACTTCGCCCGGACTCCTACGGGAGTCGGATCTCGTCCCCGACTCCGGTTGCAGGGAGACTTCGCCCGGACTCCTATGGGAGCCGGATCTCGTCTCCGACTCCGACTGTGGGGAGACTCCGCCCAGACTCCTACGGGAGCCGGACTTCGCCCCGACTTCACTTACAGGTAGACTTCGTCCAGACTCCTACGGGAGCCGGACTTCGCCCCCAACTTCAATTGCAGGTAGACTTCGTCCGGACTCCTACGGGAGCCGGATCTCGTCCCCGACTCCGGCTGCAGGGAGACTTTGTCCGGACTCCTGCGGGAGCCGGACTTCGCCCCTGACTTTAAGTGCAGGTAGACTTCGCCCAGACTCCTATGGGAGCCGGACTTCATCCTCGACTTCAATTGCTGGAAGACTTCGTTCGGACTTCTACGGGAGCCGGACTTCATCCCCGACTTCAATCGCAAGAAGACTCCGTCCGGACTCCTACGGGAGCCGAACTTCGTCCCCGACTTTGATCGCAGGTAGACTTCGTCCGGACTCCTACGGGAGCTGGACTTCGTCCCCGATTTCAACTGCTGGAAGACTTCGTCCGGACTCCTACGGGAGCCGGATTTCGTCTCCGACTTCAACTGCTGGTAAACTTCGTCCGGACTCTTACGAGAGCCGGACTTCGCCCCTGACTTTAAGTGCAGGTAGACTCCGTTCGGACTCCTACGGGAGTCGGACTTCATCCCCGACTTCAACTGCTGGTAGACTCCGTCCGGACTCCTACGGGAGCCGGACTTCGTCCCCGACTTCAACTGCTGGAAGACTTCGTCCGGACTCCTACGGGAGCCAGACTTCGCCCCTGACTTCAACTGCTGGTAAACTTCGTCCGGACTCCTACGGGAGCCGGACTTCGCCCCTGACTTTAAATGCAGGTAGACTTCGTCCGGACTCCTGCGGGAGCCGGACTTCATCCCCGACTTCAACTACAAGAAGACTTCGTCCGGACTCCCACGGGAGTCGGACTTCGCCCCCGACTTTGATCGCAGGTAGACTTCGCCCGGACTCCTATGGGAGCCGGACTCCGTCCCCGACTTCAACTGCTAGAAGACTTCGACCGGACTTCGTCTCCGACTTCAACTGCAAGAGGACTTCGCCCAGACTCTTACGGAAGCTGGACTTCGTCCCCGACTTCGGCTGCAGGAAGACTTCGTCCGGACTCCTACGGGATCCGGACTCCAAGCCCTTACTGCAAGCGACCCACATCGAGTTTCCACTGCAAATGATCTACTTCAAATTTCTATCACGAGCGGCCTTGGCTGAGACTCCTCGACGAATGATCCCCATCTAGGCTTCTACGGGGATCGGACTCCAACCGAGACCTGGACTCCCTAGCAGGCCGCAGTAACGGCCACGACTCTGCTCCACTTCCTGCAACAGATCCCGCGCGGCTCCATCACTCCCTGGCCGGCCGTAGTAACGGCCACGACTCTGCTCCACTTCCTACGATGGATTCCGTGCGGCTCCATCACTCCCTAGCAAACCACAATAATGGCCACGATTCTGCTCCACTTCCTGCGACGGATACCACGCGGTTCCTCCACCCTCTGGCAAGTCGCGACAACAGACGCCGCTCCACTCCCCGCAACAGACTCCACGTGGTATGTCCCGGTGATGGCCACGATCCCACTCCACTACTCTTCGCAACAAACTCCTCCTGACCCTGGGCAGCCCACTGTCAGACGGTTACAGACATCGCTATCAGTCTGTTGCCCCCTCCGCCTATAAAAGAGGGACCCCAGATACGTTATTCTCTAAGCTCTAATTTTCTATCCCAAAATTCTGCTAAAATTTTCGTTCGAGCCCTCCATTCTTGTTGAGGCAGAGAACTGATTTGAGCATCGGAGGGTCTTGCCGGAGTAACCCCAACTCCGGTTTAGACTTCTTTTGCAGGTCCCGACGGCGACCGGGACTCCCTCGACTCCAGCTTCTCCAGCGCAGACGGATTTTTACACCAACAGGATTGGCGCTAGAGGAAGGGGGTATGTCTTCGCAGCACCCTTGTTCTTAAAGGAGCGCTCAACGGGACCGCCTCCGGTCATCTTTTCCGACATCCACTCCTCCTTCCCCCACTAGGTCTTTGCCCGATGCCTCCCCGCAAAGCATCCACGCGGCGATCCACGACCTCTGTGGCCAGATCTCAGGCTCCGACCTCACCTCCGATTTTTCAGCCTCCTCCTCCTCCTCCGGCAACGGCGGTTGGCGCGGAGCAATTCGACCTACTGGTGCAGCAGGTCAGAGACCTCACTGAAGCTGTGCAGGCCGTGCAACAGCAGCAGTAGCCGCAGGCATCAGTGCGACTGGAAAAAGCATCATTGGAACTTCAAAATTCGGCGATGGGACGGGCCACTTGGGCCAGCCATCCCGTCTTTCCCAGAAAGACGAATCCAAGGGTGGAGAGCCCTCAATCAGACCACGATTCTATCCCTGGAAGATCTCTACCTCCATTCTGCCAGAAGACCCTCGAGACCCGTAGTCGAGAGGATTTTCTGGACCGGAGGCTTTAGGAGATGAACAGGCGGATCGAAGAGCTCCGCCATGCTCCCCCCGCTTATGGTGAGGACATTTGTACTAACCCTCCCTTTTCTCAAATGATCATGCAGGAACCGATCCCGCCAAACTTCAAACTCCCTCAATTTGAAAGCTACGACGGGACTTCAGACCTGGTTGACCACCCGGAGGCCTTCCGGATGATGATGCTGCTTCATGGTGCATCCGACGCCATTCTGTACCGAGCCTTCCCATCCACCTTGAAGGGAGCAGTGAGAAATTGGTACTCGGCGCTGAAGTCGGGTACCATCTTTTTCTTCGATCAGATGAGCCACCAATTTGTGGCTCATTTTGTCAGCAGTCGGTACCCCCGGAAGGGTTCGGAGTCCCTCATCAACATCAAGCAGAGGGAGGGGGAGTCCATTCGGGCCTACATCAACCGTTTCAATGTCGCCGCGCTGGAGGTCCAGAACTTGGACCAATCGGTAGCGATGGTCGTCCTGAAAGGCGGCCTTCAGAAGAACGATCTTTTATTCTCCCTGGAAAAGAAGTACCCCAGGAATTTTGCTGACCTGTTGGCTCGGGCCGAAGGGTACACCTGAGTGGAAGAAGCCTTCAAAATGAAGGACGAGGAGACCACGAGAGAGCGGCAGGCGGGAGACTCGAGTAAGCCCGCAGTCGAAAAAGGGTCGAGAGAAGCTCAGCCACGTTCTCGAACTCCTCCCGGACACAAGCGCGTCCAGACTCCTCCTCGAGCTCGCAGGCAGGGAAGCCCGGATCGTCGAGCTCGGTGGGGCTCTCCCCCAGGAAGATTTCCCAACTATGCCCCCCTCAACGCATCGAAAACCCAGATGCTGATGGAGGTCAGAGAGCAGCTCCCTAGGCCAGAGAGGATGCGCACGCACCCCGGGAAGCACAATCCTAACAAGTTCTGCCTCTACCATCGCGACCATGGCCACAACACGGAGGAATGCATCCAGCTTCGAGATGAGATCGAGAAGCTCATCCGACGAGGTCGACTCGATAGGTTCATTCGACGCTGGCCTGAGGGTAGAGAAGATCGGCCAAGGGCCCTGCCGCAGCCTGAGCCACCGAGGGGGGAAGAGCAGCTTGGAGATCGGCCTCCAATTGGGATCATCAACTCCGTCTCTGGAGGACCTTGGCAGGAAGCAGACCTTCCACGGCCCTGAGATTTGAAAACTTGTAAATGTGTAACGAACGACTCTACTTTAAATCAAGATTCTTTTCAGATTTGTACATCTTTTCTTTTTTGGCACGGACTTGTGACGACAGGGGATGACACCTTCGGACAACAAAAACAAACCCTAATGTGAGCAAAGTCGAAGGCCCGGTTCTCCTTAGACCGGATGGGGGGAGAGGCCCCGCAATGCCCATATGCGCCCCCACAGCCATATTAGGGACAGGAGGAGAACCTCATCCTAACATGAGCAAAATCGAAGGCCCGGTTCCTCTTAGACCGGATGGGGGGAGAGGCCCCGCAATGCCCACATGTGCCCCCACAGCCATGTTAGGGATAGGAGGAGAACCTCACCCTAATATGAGCAAAGTCGAAGGTCCGGTTCCTCTTAGACCGGATGGGGGGAGAGGCCAAATAGTGCCCATATGCGCCCCCACAGCCATGTTAGGGACAGGAAGAGAACCTCACCCTAACATGAGCAAAGTCGAAGGCCCGGTTCTCCTTAGACCGGATGGGGGAGAGGCCCTGCAATGCCCACATGTGCCCCCACTGCCATGTTAGGGACAGGAGGAGAACCTCGTCCTAACATGAGTAAAGTCGAAGGCCCGGTTACACTCAGACCAGATGGGAGGAGAGGCCCCGCAGCGCCCATATGCGCCCCCATAGCCCTGTTAGCGACAAGAGGAGGATCTCGTCGTAAACTGAGCTGAAATCGACTATATCAGAAATAGGGGAAGAACCCCATCCTAACGCCAATCGAGATCTGGTCATTTAAGACCAGATAGGAAGAAGGGAACCTTCCCAGCGACCCCTTCGCACTCCCACGACCCCACCAAGAGCAGAGAAAAAACCCTCACTCAGAAAAAGAAAAGGAAAAGGGGAGGGGAGTTAAGAAGGAAAGCGAGGACTGCATCAGCGACGAATGGGAAATAAATTGCATCAAAGATGCAAGGAACCCCATCTCAGCAAGAATTGGAGTTCTTATCAAAATCCCCAACCTTCAAGAAAGCTCTAAACACGAGCCAGAGATAAGGCGGCTTCCTCAGGGCGACGATAAGCCCGGACCTCCAAGCTTGAACTCCGAAAGGGGGCGTCAGACCTGAGTGGTCCCGGACAAATCAGCGACCACAAACAGAAGGGCGGGTCAACGCGACGGCAATCGGGTACTTTCGAGCGGCATCGATATCGAACAATGCAAAAGCCGAAGGAAGCTCGGTAAATGACAATTCAACACATGAGTAAAGGAGGTAACGAAAAATTTCCTTTGCATTAATTAAGTATATATTACAGAGCCCTTGAGGCTGAAGAAGAAAGATGACAAGACAAGCAAGCCGGTGCGGAGACGATCAAGAACCTCTAGACGACATCGGCATCAAAAAGAAAAAGAAAAGCTACGACACCAACAAACAAACAAGCGGCAAAAGGAGACATATAGAAGGACGAAAGATAAAAAGAGCCCTAAGGGGGTCCGGCTTCCTCCGACCTCGAACTTTCAGCTTCGACCCTCGTCAGGGAACGCCTTAAACTTTCGACTTCTGCTTCCAATTCCTTCTCTCTCATTAGTATCTCCATGTATCTTCGATGAAATCGCTGGCTTTCGTTCTTCACCTCTCGACGCTTTTTTCTCAGGACCTCGGATTCCGCCTCCGTGTCCTTGACGGCCTGCTGCTCGCATACCAGCTGGATCTTCAATTGCTGCAGCTCGGCCTTCCTCTCCCCAAAGGCGACAGATAGCTCTTCTACGGTTCTTCTCAGGGATTGGAGTTCGCTGGAATCCCGAGCGGGAGCAAGCTGAGCCCCTCCAGCTAGCTGCCTCTGAAGGCGGGCAACCTCGTCGGTCGCCATCCTGAGCTTCCCTCTGTATTCATCCACCTACCTACACCAGCCGGCCCGATACGCGTCATAGCTCGCCTCGGCATCCTGGAGCTGTTGCTGAAGGTCAGAGACCTTCTTCAACCATTCCTGATCGCTGTCGGCCCGAGTCAGAAGCCGGGACAAGCTTCCTTCCAACTGGCTAATCCTCTCCTGTGCAGCCGACAGCTCCACTCTGAGAGAACTGATCTTGGCAGCTTGAGCCCAAGATCGGTCGCTGGCGCGCTTCTTGTGTTCCTTGAGCTCCTTCTCGAAGTTCGTCTTCCTCTGACTGTACTCCATGATCCCCTTCACGTGGAGGTTCCGGAAGCGGATGGCCTTCGCAGTGGCTTCAGAGTGGCTCTTCCTCAACCTGCGAAGCTCGCCATTTATCTTCTTCGATCTTTTTGTTAAATGAAGAACCTTCTTCTTCAGACGCTGGATCGTGGACTTCAGTAGAATCTCCTGTGGCAGGGGAAGCGCTTCGGCAGGACACTGCCATCGGGAGACAAAAGCGTCAAGGTGCATCCCATTGCAGAAAGAAAAACAAAAAAAAAAGGAGGAAGGAAGAGTGGAGAAGCCCTCCATAGGGAGAAATTCAACTTTATTGATTGAATGTTTCTTAAAGATAAAAAGGAAAAAAAAAATTGTAGTAAAAAAAAAATACAAGGTCAGAGGTCTCAGACCTCTGAAGTGGGAGTTGGGGAGCTCAGTGTCCCTGGAAGGGGGGCTGCGGTGGCAGTAGCAGTGGGAGAGGGACCGACTTCGTCTTCAGACTCCTCGCCCAAGAAGCTGAGATCAAGCTCGAGAAATTTCCTGACCACCTTCTCCTGGCAGAGCTCGAATCCTTTGATGAATGCTTCTTTGCCGAACTTGACGTTCAGGTCCCTTATCTCCGCAGAGGCCTTGAACTCCTCCACCGCTAGAACCCTGGCCTCCGAGATCAGGATCGGGATCTGCTCCGCCAAATTTGCGACCTCGGCCTCCGCCTTCCTCACCTTCTCCTCCGAGGTCTACTTCTCTTTCTCCAGGGCCTGCTTTTCTTTCTCCAGGGCCTCTTGAAGGGTAACTACTTCGGCTGCCTTTTCTTTGAGGCGAGCGACTTCGGTCCAACGACTTTCCTCCGCCTGGATGGCGTCCCTCCTCACCCGGTTCGTCGCCTCGATATTGGCAAGGAGCTGGTGTCCAATCTGTAAGGGTGACTAGGAGGTCAGAACGGACGTCGAAAAGCTAATTAAATGAAGATCTGCTTACCTCGAGAAAGGACCCTAGGGAGTCCCAAACCCGCTGTTCGGGGTCGGCGTGATCAATCCTCTCGACGACCTCGAACAGGATGCAGCCGTCAATCAACCGCTTTATCAAGTCCCTGTCATTGAAGGGATTTTCCCTCGGCTCTTCGTCGGAACCGTGGGATTCTTCGATGGCGGTCCGGCGGCTACTCACCCTGCGGGCCACCGACTTCCTTCTCCTCCCCCTCTCGGCCCCAGGCACCATCTCGATGCGGTCCCCTGAGGTGGGAACCTCAGTGGGAGAGCTCCTTGAAGAGGCCCGGGGAGCTGGGGGCTCGACGTCTGAAGGAACGTCGATCGTGGGGGCCACCTGGGCGGGCGTGATTGAGCTCGTCTCCTCCGTTCTGACCTTCTTTGCTGATCCGGAGGCTGCGACACCTTTTCTTTTGTGGGCCTTGAGGCCCCTGGCGAGCATCCATGCTGCTTCGGCGTCCATCCCTAAAAAAAAAAAAAAGAAGAAGAAAGTGAGAAGAGAAAAAGAAGATCAGTGATGGGGTGAAAAAGGAAGAAGCGACACACAAAAAAAAAAGAGAGAGAAAAAAAAGAAGAAGAGCAGGAGAAAAGAAGAGGAAAGGAAAGGTGGGATACTCGCAGGATCCTAGGGACTCAAGTCGATGTTGAACAAAAACTGCTCCTTCAGAAGGTTGGGAAGGGAAGGAGCCGAATAACCAAGAAGCTTCCGGGCGGCCTGAAGGTCGTCCTCCCCCAGGCTAGGAGCCCAGCGGATAGAGTCCCTCAGAGAGCCCCAAGGGGGCAATCCCAGTCTCAAAGTCGGGCAGTGGACGAAGAGGTACTTCTCCTTCCAGTTATGGATTGAAGAGGGAGCACCTTTCAGCAACCCCTTCTTACCAAACTGGGGGGAGAAATACCATCAGTCCTTTACTGAGGGGTGACGCTTGAAGGTGTAGAAGTGCCTAAGCAAAGAAAGAGATGGCTGAACTTCGACTACATGGCAAAGGGAGAGGAACCCTATCAAAAACCTAAAGAAATTCGGCGCTACTGAAGCTAAAGAAATATCCAAGAAACGGAAAAGGGCGACGACGAAGGGCGGAAGCGGAAGTCGGAGTCCGGTATGGAAGGCCTCCTGATACAGGCAGAAACGATCAGGTGGGGGGGTGCTAGCCCGGTCGGAGGGATCAGGAAGCTCCAGATTATACTTCGGAGGAACTCCATACTGAACCCTTATCAGTAGAAGTTTGTTCGGAGTCAGAGAACAAGGAATGGCACCCAGTGCAAAAATTAGGCGAGGACCAGCCCCAAATGTGGGTTCGTCTACAGTGTAGGGATTTTGGGGGGCTGAGGTGGATGAACTCCCGAAACTACTAGAGGCGGAGGTGCTAGAAGACATTTCAAATAAGGGCCCTAAAGATCCTGGAGAAATCAGGCGGGACAAGGGGCGAAAGGTTTGCGGGGGACCAAACTGGAGGAATGCGACAGAAGAAAAATAGAGGAGAAAAGGCCCCTAAATGGCAAGAAGAGGAACAAAAGTTCCGGGACTAACCTAGATCGCTCTGAAGGATGCAGAGGGGCGAGGACAGGGATGACTCGAAGAACGCTTAGGGCCAAGGTGGATTCCAAAGAGGGTCAGAGCTCTCAGAGGGAAGGCAGACACGGAACTCTCAGGCAGAATGAAACTCCTGAAGGTAGAAAGGCGGGTTTAAATAGACCCTGGGATCCGGTGCTATAATGATCGCGGATCTCCCCAGGCCGACCCACGCTCGCCATGTGTCCCACTCGCCACCGCAGGCGGCTAAAAGCGGCTGACAGCTGACAGAGCCATTACTGCACCGTGCCTGGGTCAACGTACCAGTGGAAATTTTGAAAGGTCCCTTTGGATCGCTCCGATTTGAAAAGACTCCGGCACGCGTGTATTTAATGCCAGAATATCTGAGGGCGATCGTGCACAGAATTCAAGGGGACAACTTCAGCTGCGAAAACTTTTTTGTACTTCCTTCATTCGAAACTCGAACTCGGAAGTAAGGGGACTGGTGTTAGGTATAAAATACCCCCCAGCCAAAGTTCGTGACAGGAGTGACCCTCCGGGGATCCTACCGACTTCCGACCTCCGACGACATCTCTCCGAGTCTCTCTGGCAGTCGAGCCTCCTCAACGCTCTCAAGTTTTGCCGACGGACAAGCCTCCGCCAGCGTCGACCAGATTCTTCGCAACGTCCGGACTCCTACAGGAGCCAGACTTCATCCTCAACTCCGGCTGCAGGAAGACTCTGCCCGGACTCCTACGGGAGCCGGACTCCGCCCACGACTTCACTTGCAGGCAGACTTCATCCAGACTCCTATGGGAGCCGGACTCCGCCCACGACTTCACTTGCAGGCAGACTTCGTCCGAACTCCTACGGGAGCCGGACTCCGCCCACAACTTCAATTGCAGGTAGACTTCGTCCGGACTCCTACGGGAGCCGGACTTCGCCCCCAACTTCAATTGCAGGTAGACTTCGCCCGGACTCCTACTGGAGCCGGATCTCGTCCCCGACTCTGGCTGTAGGGAGACTTCGCCCGGACTCCTACGGGAGCCGAATCTCGTCCCCGACTTTGGCTGCGGGGAGACTCCGCTCGGACTCCTACGGGAGCCGGACTTCGCCCCAACTTCACCTACAGGTAGACTTCGTCCGGACTCCTACGGGAGCCGGACTTCGCCCCCAACTTCAATTGCAGGTAGACTTTGCCCGGACTCCTACGGGAGCCGGATCTCGTCCCCAACTCCGGCTGCAGGGAGACTTCGTCCGGACTCCTGCGGGAGTCGGACTTCGCCCAGACTCCTACGGGAGTCGGACTTCATCCCCGACTTCAACTGCTGGAAGACTTCGTCTGGACTCCTACGGGAGCCGGACTTCATCCCCGACTTCAACCACAAGAAGACTTCGTCCAGACTCCTACGGGAGCTGGACTTCACCCCCGACTTTGATCGCAGGTAGACTTCGTCCAGACTCCTACGGGAGCCGGACTTTATCTCCGACTTCAACTGCTGGAAGACTTCGTCCGGACTCCTACGGGAGCCAGACTTTGTCCCCGACTTCAACTGCTGGTAAACTTCGTCCAGACTCCTACGGGAGCCAGACTTCACCCCTGACTTTAAGTGCAGGTAGACTCCGTCCGGACTCCTACGGGAGCCGGACTTCGTCCCCGACTTCAACTGCTGGTAGACTCCGTTCGGACTCCTATGGGAGCCGGACTTCATCCCCGACTTCAACTGCTGGAAGACTTCGTCCGGACTCCTACGGGAGCCGGACTTCGCCCCCAACTTCAACTGCTGGTAAACTTCGTCCGGACTCCTACGGGAGTCGGACTTCGGTCCTGACTTTAAATGCAGGTAGACTTTGTCTGGACTCCTACGGGAGCCGGACTTCATCCCTGACTGCAACCGCAAGAAGACTTCGTCCGGACTCCCACGGGAGCCGGACTTCGCCCCCGACTTTGATCGCAGGTAGACTTCGTCCGGACTCCTACGGGAGCTGGACTCCGTCCCCGACTTCAACTGCTGGAAGACTTCGTCTGGACTTCGTTCCCGACTTCAACTGCAAGAGGACTTCGCCCAGACTCTTACGGAAGCCGGACTTCGTCCCCGACTTCGACTGCAGAAAGACTTCGTCTGGACTCCTACGGGAGCCAGACTCCAAGCCCTTACTGCAAGCGACCCACACCGAGTTTTCGCTGTAAATGATCTACTTCAAATTTCTATCACGAGCGGCCTTGGCCGAGACTCCTCGATGAAGGATCCCCATCCAGGCTTCTATGGGGACCGGACTCCAACCGAGACATGGACTACCTGGCAGGCCGCAGTAATGGCCACGACTCTGCTCCACTTCCTGCAACAAATCCTGCGCGGCTCCATCACTCCCTGGCCGGCCGCAGTAACGGCCACGACTCTGCTCCACTTCCTGCGATGGATTTCATGCGGCTCCATCACTCCCTGGCAAACCACAATAATGGCCACGATTCTGCTCCACTTCCTGCGACGGATACCACGCGGTTCCTCCATCCTCTGGCAAGTCGCGACAACGGACGCCGCTCCACTCCCCGCAACAGACTCTACGTGGCATGTCCCGGTGATGGCCACGATCCCACTCCACTACTCTTCGTAACAAACTCCTCCTGACCCTGGGCAGCCCACTGCCAGATGGTTACAGACATCGCTATCAGTCTGTTGTCCCCTTCGCCTATAAAAGGGGGATCCCAGATACGTTATTCTCTAAGCTCTAATTTTCTATCCCAAAACTCTGCTAAAATTTTCGTTCGAACACTCCATTCTTGTTGAGGCAGAGAACTGACTTGAGCGTCGGAGGGTCTTGCCGGAGTAACCCCAACTCCGGTTTAGACTTCTTTTGCAGGTCCCAGCGGTGACCGCGACTCCCTCGACTCCAGCTTCTCCGGCGCAGGCGGATTTTTGCACCAACACCTAGATTATAAAACTTGGACATGAATCTGATAAATGTGTGGCCAGTGCCCTCGTAGACATGTATGCAAAGAGTGGCAGCATTGAGGATGCCCATCAGGTTTTTGAGAATCTTTCAGCGAAGGACAGGATAGCTTGGACAGCTATGATTGATGGATATGCACAGCATGGGCAAGGTAGAAAAGCCTTAGACTTGTTTAATCAGATGATAGCAGCAGACATCGATCCTAATGGAATCGCCTTGGTCAGCATCCTAAATGCTTTCAGTCATTCAGGTCTGGTAAGAGAGGGTCTCTGCTTATTTCGGCTCATGTCTTCAGCTTATGGAATCAAACCAGTGGTCAACCATTATGCATGTGTTGTGGACCTTTTGGGGCGTGCAGGTCGGCTGGAAGAGGCATTTAAGTTCATAATAACAATGCCGATAGAACCAAATCCCACTATATGGAGATCACTTTTAGGAGCATGCAGAAACCACAAGAATCTTAAATTAGGTATCTGTGCTGCAGAACGTCTCCTTGATTTGGAACCAGAAGATGACGCAACTTATGTGCTCTTAGCAAATATGTATGCATGTGCTGCCTGTTGGAATAAATCTTTTGAAGCACGGCATGCGATGAAGGAAAGGGGATTAAGAAAGGCTCCAGGGCTAAGTTGGCTGGAGGTGGGGAAGAGCTTCCATGTCTTTGGATCCAGCGATTCTTCACATCCTCAAAAGGAGCAAATATACAATGTACTGGGATCTCTGATGTGTGAGATTAAGAAGGCTGGTTATGTGCCACAAACCGAGCTTGCCTTGCATGCAGTGGGTGAAGAGGAGAAAGAGAAACTGTTGCATGACCATAGTGAGAAACTTGCTGTTGCTCTCGGGCTTATAAGTACACCTGCAGGATCTTGTATTCGAATTTTCAAGAATCTCAGAATTTGTGGTGATTGCCACAATGCCATTAAGTTTATTTCTTTATTAAATGGAAGAAAAGTCGTGGTGAGGGATGTCAGTAGATTTCATCACTTCTATGATGGTGCTTGTTCTTGTGGTGATTATTGGTGAGTGCATAATATACTATCAGCATTGTAACACATTCATCAAATAGCTGCATGTAGCAATTTGAAGAAGAAAGTGTAGCTTCAAGCATGTATCTTTCTTCATGAAACTCTTGCATGTCGTTATTGAGCTAAATGGTGGATTCTGATATGCGTGTTACACTCTTCTGAGGAATGGACCAATGCACGCGCAATTGATTTTTTCTCTAAAAAAAAAAAAAGAAAAGACATGATGAGTTTGCTACCGGATCTGACCTAATTTAATACAAACTTTTGCTCTGCACATCCTGTGTTGTATCCAGCTTCCGCATCTAAGGTCGGACGGATGAGGTGATGGTGTATGCTGGGGTGCCGCTTGAGCTTCAACTTCAAATCTGCAAAAAAATTCTATCGGAGTATTTTTCGGCGATGATCCTTTAACGCTCAAGTCAGAAGATAAAGAACAACAAGAGAGAGAGAGTAGGAGTTGAGAACTTATTTTGGGGGATCTTCGCATCCCTTTATATATAGATGAAGAGTTGGAGTCATGCACGCCCTGGAGTCTTGGCCGATCCTCAATTTTTGCGCGTAGATTAGGTTAGCGGAGAGTTTCTTCTTTTGGAGCATGATTCAATCGGAGATATTTTGTCTTATCCGAACTTTCTTGAATTGGATAAGCAATGGAATCAGTCAACAAAGGATACTATCTTTTCTAGGAATAGATTTGTATGGGCCAATCTGAAAGCAGCTTGTCAGAAGCTAAAGTATAAAGTTCAATGGGGGTTTATGTATGGACCTTGATCGAAACCGAGGTTCGAACTTCCATCCTTGGCTTATCATGGGCTGGTTCCTGAATGAGATCCCGAATGAGTGCCAAGGATGAGGTAAAAAGCTTGGCGATATCCCATGCAGACACCTCGACTAGATTTGAAGTCCGAGCTTCCACCCATAGCGAGCCGATCTGGGGCATTCTCCATGTTCACACCTCAGCAGCGAATACCTCGATAAGCCAAGGAAGGGACCTAGCCGAGGCCGAGGTGAGGATTCACAACAGATCCCCCCCACTCTTGAACCCGAGCTAGCACGAGATCAGTTGAATAGAGTAAACATCCGATGCCAAATCAATCCTACCAAACTGTCTGCCACGCTTCCGACTCGAGATCGTGAGTCGAAGGTCGCGACAACCGCTGCATACTTATGAAGAACTCTCTTTATAAGTATGCAAGGCATCTCATCACGATATCAATACATCACAGCAGAATAAAATTCAAATAATTATTATTCAATTTTAATTCAAATAACTAAATCAAATGTCTTACATCCAATAAAGTTTCATTAAAAATAAAATAATAGATCTAAGTTCAATGAAGTTGACAATACTAAATCTCGCCTCTAAAAGCTCTGTCTCAATATTATTACCCACGCTCGTAATTAATTATCTGAATCTGAAAAATAAAAAAAAAATAATGAGCTAGACAGCCCAATAAGTAATAAATATCTCAACTAGACATTTCAGATATTATATGATATTCAAGAATAAATACTGTGAATAAATATAAAAATATATTTCATGCTAATTCAATGCAAATTTAATCTTTTTCAAATATTCACATATAATATAATCATAAATCTGATTCAAATCAAAATACTCGTAACTCAATAGCCTCGATTATGACCAATGTTTAACCCTCATTGACGGGGTCCACTAAATATCAGTATACAACCCCCACTGGCAGGGTTCACTAAACACCAGTGCACAACCCCCACTAGCAGGGTCCATAAATACCAGTGCATCACCCCCACTGGCAGGATCCACTGAGCACCAATGTATAATCTCTATTGGCGGGGCTCACTGAAACATAGTTAGGCTGAGAGCATAAATCTGATCTATATCAAAATACTTTTGTATCATAACATATCATAATTTTCACTGAACATATGTATAATCAATAAACCATAGTATTTCAGAATCATTTTTCGTTCAAAACACAATTTCATAAATCATGCATAATTCTAAGAATAATTATATTTGCTTTCAAAATAAATATGAAATATCTCGAGAAGATGATTCATTACTTACCTTTCATAGATCACTAAGCAAACAGATCGACTAACTTCTAGGAGATTCTTCAGTGTCTATTATCCAGAATAATATTCTTGTCTTAATTCTATTTCAAAATTAAATCTAAACAAATCCTAAATCAAAACACCACTTAGGATCAGACACTTCACTAAACTTGATCAAAATTATCAAAATGAAGCTTTTCACTATGCTAATCTTAGAAAGATAACTTTGTGAGAGAGAAATTCATCAAGAGAAAGAAACAATCTAGAGAAAAAAATTTTAGAGAGAGAAAGTTCAATATTCTAGAGAGAGAAAGTAAGGATTTAGACTGAAGGAAGAGAAAAAAGAGGAAGAGAGAGAAGAGAGAAAATCCTCTCTTTTCTTTTTTTTTTCTTTTTTTTTCTTCCCATGGTTTCTTTTGGGCGAAACAGGGGACCGAGTGGCCCCCTTTTTGACCGACCGATCAGAGCCGCAGCCGGCACGACGGTGGCCGGTGGCAGGAGAACAACACACTCATGGCCCAGAGGGACCAAATCTGGCGGTTGGCGGTGACCATCGGCACCAAAAAACCAAGAAAAAAGGGATGAAATAGGGGACTCTTTTTCTGACAAAATTCGACGACTCTGGTCACCGATGACCGTGCACACAGGCAAGGGAAGGAAGGGAGAGAAGAGAGGAAGAGAAATCGGAGCTTATCTCGAGCTTCGGTGACCTCTTCGATGAAAAATCGAGGTGAGCACGGTGATGACTTTTGCGAGAAAATTTTGACAATCCTCGTCGTTTCGCTCCAAATTTCTTGGTGGGAAGAAGGGAGAAGGGGTCTCCCCCTTAAATAGAGCCGGAGGGAGGAGTTTGACTCCTCCCTGATAGGGTTTTTCGACTCCAATTAGGAGCTGATCAGAGGAGAAGAAGACTCTCAGGAGTCTTCTTCAATTTTTCTTTTCTTGTGGGTTGGGTTTAAGGCCTACGTGGGCTGGGTACTACATTCTTTCTTTCTAAAAATAAATTTTGTTCTCAAAATTTTTCTTGCTTAAGTCCTAAAAAATTCATATTACTTTTACGTTAAATCATGTCATCCTCTAATTTCAAAATCAAATCTTTCATCATAATATCTATCAAATCAAATTACTATTATGATCAGTTTCAGAACAATTCAGGCCACTATGCTTTCATTGCGCACTCTGATTCAGTCCACTAGTACACGTATGTCAACTTAAATTTCTAAATTATATTATGATCAATATAAATCATTGTCCCAATATCCCTAGTGTCTACCCACCTACACTCATGTCTGATTCTATATGTCATATAGTTTATCCACTTATACTCTAATACCATATTAATTGTCACATCTTCGACTCGAGATCGCGAGTCGAAGATCGCGGCAACCGCCGCATACTTATGAAGAATTCTCTTCATAAGCATGGAAGGCATCTCATCACGATATCAATGCATCACAGCAGAATAAAATTTAAATAATTATTATTCAACTTTAATTCAAATAACTAAATCAAATATCTTACATCCAATAAAGTTTCATTATAAATAAAATAATAGATCTAAATTCAATGAAGTTAACAATGCTAAATCTCACCTCTAAAAGTTTTATCCCAACATTATTATCCACACTCACAATTAATTATCTGAATCAAAAAAATAAAAAGAAAGATAATGAGCTAGATGGTCTAGTAAGTAACAAATATCTCAACTAGATATTTCAGATAATTATATGATATTCAAGAATAAATACTGTGAATAAATATAAAAATATATTTAATGCTAATTCAATGCAAATTCAATCTTTTCAAATATTCACATATAATATAACCATAAATTTAATTTAAATCAAAACACTTGTAACTCAACAGCCTCGACTATGATCAATGTTTAACTCTCATTGACGGGGTCCACTGAATATCAACGCACAACTCCTACTGACAGGATCCACTAAATACCAGCGCACAACCCCCACTAGTAGAGTCCACTAAATACTGTGCACAAACTCCACTGGCAGGATCCACTGAGTACCAACGTATAATCTCCATTGGTGGAGCCCACTGAAACGTAGTTAGGCTGAGAGCATAAATCCGATCTATATCAAAATACTTTTGTATCATAACATCTCATAATTTTCACTGAATATATGCATAATCAATAATCTATAGTATTTCAAAAATACTTTTTATTCAAAACATAATTTCATAAATCATGCATAATTTTAAAAATAATTATATTTACTTTTAAAATAAATATGAAATATCTTGAGAAGATGATTCATTACTTTACCTTTCACAGACCACTGAGCAAACAGATCGACTAACTTCTAGGAGATTCTTCAGTGCCTATTATCCAAAATAATATTCTTATCTTAATTCTAATTTAAAATTAAATCTAAACAAATTCTAAATCAAAACTCTACTTAGGATCAGACACTTCACTAAACTTGATCAAAATCATCAAAAGGAAGCCTTTCACTATACTAATCTTAGAAAGATAACTTTGTGAGAGAGAAATCCATCAAGAGAGAGAAATAATCTAAAGAGAAAAAGTAGAGAGTGAAAGTTCAATATTCTAGAGAGAAAGCAAGGATTCAGACTGAAGGAAGAGAAACAAGAAGGAGAGAGAGAGAAGAGAGAAAATCCTCTCTCTTTTTTTTTTCTTTTTTTTTTCTTCCCATGGTTTCTTTTGGGCTAAACAGGAGACCGAGTGGCCCCCCTTTTGACTGATCGATCAGGGCCGCAGTCGGCACGACGGTGGCCAGCGGCAGGAGAATAATGCACCCGTGGCCCAGAGGGACCAAAGCCGACGATCGGCAGTGACCACCGACGTCAGAAAATCAAGAAAAGAGGGACAGAACAGGGGACTTTTTCTCCGACAAAATTCGATGACTTCAGTCGCTGGCGACCATTCACACAAGCAAGGGAAGGAAGGAAGAGAAGAGAGGAAGAGAAATCGAGGCTTACCTCAAGCTCCGGTGATCTCTCCGACGAAAAATCAAGGCGAGCATGGTGACGGCTTCCATGAGAAAATTCTGACGATCCTCACTGTTTCGCTTCGGATTTCTTAGTGGGAAGAAGGGAGAAGGGGTCTCCCCCTTAAATAGAGCCGGAGGGAGGAGTTTGACTCCTCCCCGGTAAGATTTTTCAACTCTGATTAGGAGCTGATCGGAGGCGAAGAAGACTCTCAGGAGTCTTCTTTGATTTTTTCTTTTTTTGTGGGCTGGGTTTAAGGCCTATGTGGGTCGGGTACTACACTGTCGCTCAATATTTTGGTTGTCGATATGTGTCGAAGATCAGTGCTGTTGGTCTGCCAATCCTATCATCTAAGCTGTCGAATTCATGGATCCACATAGCCTCATCACCACCAATCAGAGAATGCCACTTGTGCATCAATAGTGGGAGGTGAAATGCCTTCAAATCGGAGCCATTCGAGCTCCTATAAATAGATGTAGTTCACCCCATTCTTTTTTTACTTTTACTTTTTTACTGTTTCAAATGGAGTGGGATTCAGTCATTTGGATGATTTTTAGTGAACTCCTCAACCACAGCTGAAATCCATCTGTTGATCTCAGTCTACGCTCCTAAGTTTGCTCGGCCGTATCCTTCTTTAGGTCAGTCCTCCATTCTCCGTTAGGTCTTCATGATGAGTGCGTCAAATTCATCCTTGCCTACTTGGACCTCGGGCGATGCTCTAGGAGATGCAGACCCTATGTCTGATGTGAGCTATTCTTCGAGTGAACCCAAAGTGAGAGAGGTGCCGGAGTTTGGTCCTTTTAGGGTAGGTTCTACCCTCTCCTCAGAGGACTTAGAAATTATTCATTTGAAGTTCATATCTCGATCGAGCTTAGGCTGGAGGTCGCTGCTTCTAGGGAGTGCATAGCTCTTCCATCTTGAGGTTGGATTGACCTCTACAAGGAATCTTTTAAAGTTGGGCTTAGGTTACTTCTAATTTCTTAATAGTAGAGCTGCTAAATATATACCAAATAGCCCCCTGTTGTATAGCACCAAACTTATGGCATTTAATCATAGTTTTTTTTTATTCATTGCCTTCTCCTCAGGGTCAGACTGATCACTCATCTCTTCAGAGTATACTTCACATTAAAAGAGCACACTAAGGAGGTCGGATGGTGGTACGCCTCTCTTAAGAAGGGATATATTAGCAGTGTTTCTAGCTGTAGAAATTTTGATTGCTGGAAAAATTTTAATCTTATAGCAATGGTTTTGACCATTAGGAATGTGCATTTAGTAGTGCTTTGATCATTGAGAATACACATTTAGCAGCAAACATGATCGCTGGTAATAATTTTTTAGCAGCAAACATGACCGCTGGTAATATGTTATATATTATTTTTTTAAAAAATAGATAATTTAATAACATAAATATGCTCATACATAGCATTCTTCTTTTAGTTGCATCTTAAAACCACCTAATATACTGAAAATAAGTAATTAATTAAAATTTTGAATTCAACTTTCATAAATGATTAGAATAAGTTACCTAAAATCAAGCCAATAAAAGTTTACAATAAAGAGAGCTTTTCATATAACAAAACTAACAGTAATGAAAGTGTAAATATTTTGAACAAAGTTGTAGATATATCCTTTAAGATTTTGATAAAAAAATCTATCATCCCAAGTAGACAAAATAAAAAAAAGGACTATGCACATGATGATTAGGAGTTTTGCATCATTCTGGATAAGTTCAATCTCCAAAAAAAAGAAAGAAAGCCATAATTAACCCATAAGTAAATAATATGTAAGAGTAATAAAAATTAATAAAAAAAAAGAAACTATATTATATACAAAAGTAGAGGGTCATGCAATCATTGACCCAATAGCATCACCAATAACTTACCACAATCTATCGGTCTGGATCAATGGCTAACTTTGCATCCTTACAAAATCAATATAAACTTTCAAAATTTGATCCCTAAAATAGTATTACCCACCATCTTAGATGGGATTTATTTATAAGCATTCTGTATGCCACCTCAGTTTTGTGCGGCCATCTTGAACTCTTCAGGATGACCTCATTTTCTTTCTATAAATAAAGTTTTTAATTTATCAATATAATATGAATACAAAGTAAATAAATATGAAATATATAAAAAAGGTAATAGGCAATAATCAATTTACCATGATGGTGTAAGCTTGTTGAGATGTTGCTATTTTATCCTAATTTTTTTATAATTAAGTAAAGAATATGATAAAGAGAAGAAAAACTATTTCTCTTCAGATAGCCCAAGTGAAGCGAAAATTTAGTGCAGGGGCAAAATGGTAATTTTAAAACTTTTTCAAAATTACTATTTTACAGCGAAATTATTAATTAATCTCATTAATTAATACTAATTAACCCTACACTAGGATCTAAATATGATACAATAGCATGCATTTAAATTTGAAATTCAAATTTGAATCAGTAAACGTTTTACAGTACTGTGTTCAGAACACATCACCTTTTGCGGGTAGTCGATCACCACAATCTGATCACCGTCGGGGGGCTCTGATCATCACATCACAGCCACATAAATGTCTAGCCTCTGTGGATCATCCACACGAAGCTCCCGTCTGATCAGCTCCTCACGAATGCTAGTTCGTGATTTCACCCTTTTGATGGCAGATGTTGATCGAACTCCTTCGATCGATGTATGCCGACTTTTCAAATACTCCAGATCATCTACACAGTTGCTTGAGAGGCTGATGGATCTCTCCCTAAAATTTGGTGGACTCACGACACTCGTGGCACACCAATCTCACTTTCCGAACCCTAGGTAGAAACCCTAGGGTACACACCAAAAACCCTGCGCCCAATTTTTTCTCTTTTCTTTCTTTTTCTCTCGGAAGGTTTTGGACCTTCACCTTATGCAGAAGCCTTCCTCACACCTCAAAGTTTCTCTCCTAAAATTTCTATGCACGTCCCACCTTTCTCCTCTTTTTAAAATAATATCAAACGTGTCTTATCCGCGTGAGAGGATAAAGACAAGAGGTTACACATTTGAATTCAAATCAAATTTGAATTCAAACGAAAACCAACTTATCCCTATCCTTTTGGGCGTGAGAAGAGAAGGGGCGTGGCTCTTTGTGCGTGGAAAATGTTTCACGAGAAACCTTTTCTCGTGTAAGTAATGTGGTGCACAAAATGGATAAGGATGAAAGGGCAAGTGATAAGTTATCCATTCAAATTCAAACATGCTTTGAATTTGAATGGCTAACTAATTATTTTATCTATCCATATGGCACACAAATTAGGGCGTGGGGAAGGGTTTTGTGTGAAAAAAATTTCACTAGAAGTTTCTTCTCGTGAATTCAAATGGGTGCAAGGAAGTTGGGTGTCGTAGGGAATTTAAAACAAGGTGGTTTGATTCAAATTGAGCCAACCTAGTTTAAAATAGGTTAAGCACAATTAGACCAGATTAAACCCAACATAATTAAGCTTAATTAGGCTCAATAAAATCCTAATCAAATCAGGAATTAACTAAACCTAATCCCTGATCAAATCAGGGACTAAACCACCTTAGCGATTAGGTCAACATTTAACCTAATCGGGTCAATCCAAATTGAATCCAATTCAATTGGACTTGATCCAAAAATAATTACTCAATCAAATTGAGTTAATTAGTGATTAAATCACTAATTAAACCTCTCATAAATATTGAGTCCAAATTCGATGGACAATCAGGCATCAGAGACCATCGATATGAAACCCTGATCAAAGAGTTCAAATTTCAAATTCAAAATTTGAAATTCAAAATTTTGACCTCGGTACCCAAAATGTGTGGAACTCATGATCAGAGAATCCTAATTCTCAATCATAGAGTCCCAGATAGATAAGACTCATAATCAGCCATCAGATCAGAAAGGAACCTCTAATGTGTGTGACCCCGCAGGTTCGAACCTAAGCCGGCAGCACAGGAACCAATTTCTGTACTAATCGAAGTGACCATCTAGCAATGGTACCCGATGACCGGATAGGTCGAATAATCGCAATCGCAATATTCAGAACCTACGTGAATATGGTTACCGTATAATTCATCCCTTTTGACCCCTGTGTTTAGGACGACTCAGGGTTAAACTGTCAACCCTGATGATATCATCCGAATCGTGCTCAATTCAATTAGTCCTGTGACTCCTCACTAGGACTATCCTGGCCAAGATTTTGCTAAATTGAAACACGACTATACACAGCTCCTAAACTGGAGTGGTCAATCCCATCTTGACACACGCACCGATAAGTCAAGTACTTGACTACACCCAGCAACCTTCCGTCACTGAATTAGAAATTCAGGTAGTCCAGTGCCTAAGTGTAGTGAGTTGCTTGCAAGTCACCGTGGCGGTCTCAGGTCGGAGGGACATTTATACCCATATCCCATCGGAGCAAATCTTGACAGTAGAAATAGCTCCAGAGTTGGTCACGTTTAGTACAGATGTACCATTACATCTCACCTGTATGCCATACCAGTGTCTCCACACTCTTTGGTTATGAGGACAACCAACCCATATGGCACACAACGACCTATGCTTGATAAACGTTGTCGTCCTTGGTAACAATGTATCATTTGGTCGCGAACATGTTTAAGGACTAAGCGACAAATCCTCCTTTGTCGAGTCTAAATAGTCCTAAGGACTTCACCACAACACAGGAGTTCATTAGAAGATGAAACATTTGTGATAAAAAAATACCAAAATAATTTTTATTTATTTATAATTCATGTACTAATACAAAAAGGAGCACAACCGTCAACAGACTGACGATTGGCTTTGGGACACTATTCCCAACAATCTCTCATTTGGCCTAAAGCCTATCGGTGCAGTATCTAATACCCATCTTCGACTTGTAGTCGTTGAACTCCTTCACCGCAATGGTTTTAGTCAATGGGTCGGCCAGGTTCTCCTTCCCATCGATCTTCTGAAGGTCGACGTTACCTCGATCCACGATCTCCCGGATGAGATGGTAGCGGTGCAGAATATGCTTCGTCTGTTGGTGTGCCTTTGGTTCCTTCACCTGAGCAATGGCTCCAGAGCTGTCGCAGTAGAGCAGAACTGGACCAACAAGGGAGGGTGCTACTCCGAGTTCGATGATGAATTTCCTCAGCCACACCGCTTCTTTGGCAGCATCTGATGCAGCAATATACTCCGTCTCGCATACTGAATCAGCCACAGTGTGCTGCTTGGAACTCTTCCAGCAGACAGCCCCACCATTAAGGGTAAAAATAAATCCTGACACACTCTTACTATCATCGTGATCAGACTGGAAACTAGAGTCTGTAAACCCTATAAGTCTCAAGTCTGATTCACCATATATAAGTCACTGGTCCTTAGTATTTCTTAAATACTTCAGGATGGTTTTAACAACCTTCCAGTGATTCTCTCCTGGATCAGATTGGTATCTACTCACTACCCCTAGTGAGTATACCACATCTGGTCGTGTACATATCATGGCGTACATGATAGATCCCACTGCCGAAGCATATAGAATCCTACCCATACGCTCTCTCTCTTGAGGTGTTATCGGACAATCCCTCTTCGAGAGAGAAATTCTATGGCCTATCGGTAGATAGCCTTTCTTGGAATTTTCCATGCTGAACCTTTTTAGTATAGTATCAATGTACGTGGACTGGGATAAGCCAAGCAACTTTTTGGATCTATCCCTATAGATCCTCATCCCTAAGATGTAGGAAGCTTCTCCCAGATCCTTCATGGAGAACTGTGACGATAGCCAAATCTTTATTCCCTGTAATGCAGGGACATCATTCCTGATTAAGAGAATGTCATCCACATACAATACAAGAAATACTACTACTGGACCATTAGCCCACTTATAAATGCAGGGCTCTTCTCCGTTCTTAACGAAGCCATACGTTTTGATCGTCCTATCAAAACGTATGTTCAACTCCGAGATGCCTGCTTAAGTCCATAAATGGACCTCTGTAGCTTGCACACCTTAGACTCATCTGTGGATGTGAACCCTTCAGGTTGTATCATATACACCTCTTCGTCCGGCTCTCCATTTAGAAAAGCTATCTTCACATCCATCTGCCAGATTTCATAGTCCAGATGGGCAGCTATCGCAAGCATAATCCGAATGGATTTGAGCATTGCCACAGGAGAAAACGTCTCGTCATAGTCTATACCATAACGTTGACGATATTCCTTGGCAACCAGACGGACTTTATAGGTCTCCACCTTTCCGTCTGCGCCCCTCTTTCTTTTGAAGACCCACTTACACCCTATGGGTTTTACTCCTTCGGGTGGGTCAACCAATGTCCACACATCGTTGACCTTCATGGACTCCATTTCGGATTTCATGGCCTCTAGCCATTTCTCAGAGTTAGATCTCTGCATTGCATCCATGTAGGTGATCGGATCCTCATCGTTTTCATCAAGTTCAACAGGATCACCATCCCGGACCAAGAAACCATAGTATCTGTCCGGTTGATGTGGTACTCTACCAGACCGCCTTAAGGGTGCATAATCAATGGGCTCCGGATCTGATCTAATCAAATTCGGTTCAGGTTCAGTAATATGTGTCGGTTTTTCCACCTGTCGAACTTCGTTAAGTTCGACTTTAGAGGCAACAGTTCCTTCACTAAGGAACTCCTTTTCTAAAAAGATTGCCTTAAGGCTGACAAACACCTTTTGCTCATCAGTAAGGTAGAAATAATACCCTTTGGTCTCTTTTGGGTACCCTATAAAATTACACTTGTCAGACCTAGGTCCAAGCTTGTCTGTAATTAAACGTTTAACATAAGTCGGACACCCCCAAACCCTAAGGTGCGAGAGTACTAGCTTACGTCCTATCCATATCTCATATGACGTTTTGGCTACAGACTTACTCGGAACTCTATTTAGAAGGTAACAAGCCGATTCGAGCGCATATCCCCAGAAGGAGATCGGCAGACCAGCAAACCCCATCATGGATCGAACCATGTCTAACAGGGTCCGATTCCTCTTTCAGACACACCATTATGCTGTGGTGTTCCAGAGGAGTCCATTGAGAGAGAATCCCATTCTCCCCTAGATACGTCAGAAACTCATTGGAAAGGTATTCACCTCCTCGATCAGATTGAAGAGTTTTAATACACTTTCCAGTTTGTTTTTCTACCTCATTTCGAAATAGTTTGAACATTTCAAATGATTCCGACTTATGCTTCATTAAATAGACATACCCATACCGAGATAGGTCGTCTGTGAAGGTTATGAAGTAGAAAAATCCACCTCTTGCACTTGAGCTCATGGGTCCACATACATCAGAATATACCAGACCTAAGAGTTCACTGGCTCGCTCACCTTTTCCAGTAAAAGATGACTTGGTCATCTTCCCAAGAAGACAGGACTCACAGGTTGGAAGTGATTCACAATCACTAACTTCAAGAATTCCTTCTTGAGCCAACCTGTTTATCCTGTTCTTATTGATATGACCTAGCCTACAGTGCCAAAGGTAGACTTCTGACACATTATCTACTCTAGAGCGTTTACCAAATTTTTGAACCACATTAACAGGCTGTGATAGTAAGTAAATTCCATTATTTAATTATCCAACAAATATTGTAACATCATTCAAAATGATATTGCAAATATTTTTTTTTATTAAAAAATTATAACCGTACATGGCCAAAAGGCCTACAGAAATAATATTTAATAAAAAATTTGGACAATAGTGACATTCACTCAGAATTACATTACGAGAATTGATTACAAGACTCATGATTCCTAAAGCTAGAACTGGAACTTTGCTTCCATCTCCAACATTCAGGAACCTCTCGCCTTCATCAAATCTCCTACTGACCTGCAGATCCTGCATCGAATTACAAATATGATAAGGGCTTCCGGTATCCAATACCCAGGCAGTAGTATCACAAATCAAAAGTTGCAAGGAGTTATCATATAATTACCTTGCTTCTTCTTTGGCCTGTTCGGGTCCAGGGAGGCAATGTATTGAGGACAGTTCCTCTTCCAATGCCCGTGCTTCTTGCAAAAGAAGCACTCCGCCTGGCTCTGATCGTGCTTGCGCTTCTTGGTCTGACCCCATGCTACTGTCCCAGCATGAGATTGCACCTTCTTATTTTTCTTCTTCTTGTTCTTCTTCCCCTTCCCAAAGGGTTGACGACGAGAAGAAGACCCTCCCACTACATTCACCGACTCCTTATGGAGTTGGTGATCCTTCTCAAAGTTCTGCAGCAACCCCAACAATCCGTGGTAGTTTACTGCAGGCTTTGTCATTCGAAAATGAGTAAGGAATGGGAGGAAGGACTTGGGCAAGGAATTAAGGATCGCATCCTTACCGAGCTGCTCGTGCAGAGGAAAGCCCAATTTGCTTAGGTGCTCAATCATCTCGATCATGTAAGTACATGATCAGTGACTGAGGCCCCATCCCTCATTCGAGCATTGAAAATGGCACAACTAGTTTTGTGCCTTTCAACGTCGTCAGGCGTGCCAAAGGAGTCGTTCAACATTTGAAGCATCTCCTGTGGCTGGGTATTCTCAAACCTTCGGCTGAACTGTCATTCATTGCTACCAGCATAATACATCGAACGATGGTGCGATCATTGAGCCACTTCAAGTAAGTGTCTCGATCGCCTTACTAGCATTCGGAGCTGGCTCCTCAGGTGCTGGATCCGTTACTACATAAAGGATCCGCTCATGCTCAAGGACGATTTTCAATTTTCGATACCAGCTATCGAAATTGGGTCCCATGAGCTTGTCATTATCTAATAATGACCGGAGCGACAGGGTAGTGGCCATAGCTGCTTAAAGAAAAATGAGACCTCTATTAGTACATAAATTAATACTAAAGATTGGATTTTAGTCTAAATTTTTTCTAATATTTTTACAAACTGGTAGCCTCATCCTCCAATTCAAGGAATTACTTTAATTCCTTAATGGGTACTAGAATCCACACAGACTACACACGAGCCCAACTTTGGTTGGTCAACCCATGTGCATCTATGGGTAGGTTCTTAACCAGTTGTTTCTCTAAACAACTTCTAGTAATTGATTTTGCCCCAGAACCTAATCAGTAGGCTTTGGCCTCCACTAAAAAGATCTGGTTAGGTCCAACCATTAACATGACTTAATTTAGTGAATCGGATCAATAAATGATCAGGCCCGACTTTGGCCGGCCAACCTAACCACCATCAGAAAGACTCAATCAAATTATCATATTATGAATAATAATTCCATTAGCCAATGAGCACCAGGCCTTTGGGCCTCCAATGATCATTGAACTAATGGACTCATTATCACTCACTTAATGGGAGGCTATGACTTAGTTATCATTATAACTTAATCATTTTAGGGACCTAATAATTTTGAGAATTTTATTAAAGAATAGTAGAGAAGAAATCATCCAGCGAATTTCAATCCTCCCACTGACTTCACCAAGTCAGATTAAAAAAAGATTTAATTAAAGCTGGTATTAGGAGCACCTAAATCAGTCACACTGATTTACCTAATGACATGGGTGAGCTCAATCACCAAGTGATCTAATCAAAATCTAACTTACCAGATTGGCCAGGTAAGTGAGATCAGTGGTGGGGATTTGCCATTAACTCGTCAATGATCGAATCAATGCGAGTAGCTCCCACTTAAGAATCACTGGTCAAAACTGCCGAACTTACCTTAGACACCAACCGGTTCATTAGTTTTAATTTTGATCAACTTAGTAAATAGGGCTTCACCGCGTAGCCGTGAATTAAGTCTATCTTGGTCTAGTTAAAGACATGGACCCATTCAACTACAACTATTGAAGTTGAGTCTAGAGTATCCTTGACCTAATCTAATTCAACTTTTGATTAGATTTGACCAATTACTCCATTTAGTCCATTTTTTAACTAACCTTAGGTCTAACCCAATTATGGACCTAATTCATCTAACCCATTGACCCACAAGTTTATGCAATTGTCTTAGGTCTTAATTCACAATTCTAGACCTACTAGACAACACTTAATTCTTTTAATTAAGTACTTGGGCTGATGGGTCAGGGTTTGGCATTTTGAAAATAATTTTCAAATTTGAAAGATTTTATTTTCTGTTCACCAAATGTGTTAACTCATTTCACAAATGGGTCAGCACATTTTATAAACAGCAATTCTATTGCTTATTTCATAATAGAAAATAACTCAAAATAAATTATAAATTTTCTTTTAGATCTAATCTAATACATTCATGATAAATTTCTTATTATGTCCTTTCGCTGCTTCATCGACATGGGATATAATTACATCGGCACCCCTACCGCCATAGGAGACCCCATCGAATGGGAAGAGAGGGCCTTTAAACCCTACTTTTCTCCTATGACCGGACGACCATGGCAACCAACCCAATTAGATTACTTGCTACTTGGATCAAGTATATCTAAATATATCAATTTCAAAATTTAAATTTTGAATTTCAAATTTCAAATTTTAAATTTCAAATTTGAGATTTCAACCAAATTTCAAATTTCGAATTTTCAATCTTTGAATTTTAAATTTTGAATTTCAAATTTCAAATTTTGAATTTCAAATTTCAAATTTCAAATTTGAGATTTCAACCAAATTTCAAATTTCAAATTTTAAATTTTGAATTTCAAATTTCAAATTTCAAATTTCAAATTTCAAATTTCAAATTTGAGATTTCAACCAAATTTAAATTTCAAATTTTGAATTTCAAATTTGAAACTTCTAACAAATTTCAAATTTCAAATTTTAAATTTCAAATCTTTTTGAATTTTGAATTTTGAATTTTAAATTAGATTACACCTTAATCTATGCATGCATATGTATATCATATTCTAGAACCATGCTCTGATACCATTTGAAGCAAAAATTTAGTGCAGGGGCAAAATGGTAATTTTAAAACTTTTTCAAAATTACTATTTTACAGTGGAATTATTAATTAATCTCATTAATTAATACTAATTAACCCTACACTAGGATCTAAATATGATACAATAGCATGCATTTAAATTTGAAATTCAAATTTGAATCAGTAAACGTTTTACAGTACTGTGTTCAGAACACATCACCTTTTGTGGGTAGTCGATCACCGCAATCTGATCACCGTCGGAGGGCTCTGATCGTCATGTCACAGCTACACAAATGTCTGGCCTCTACGGATCATCCACACGAAGCTCCCATCTGATCAGCTCCTCACGAATGCTAGTTCGTGATTTCATCTTTTTGATGGCAGATGTTGATCGAACTCCTTCGATCGATGTGTGCCGACTTCTTGGATGCTCTGGATCATCTGCACAGTTGCTTGAGAGGCTGATGGATCTCTCCCTGAAATTTGGTGGACTCACGACACTCGTGGCACACCAATCTCACTTCCCGAACCCTAGGTAGAAACCCTAGGGTACACACCAAAAATCCTGCGCCCAATTTTCTCTCTTTTCTTTTTTTTTTTTCTCTCGGAAGGTTTTGGACCTTCACCTTATGCAGAAGCCTTCCTCATGCCTCAAAGTTTCTCTCCTAAAATTTCTACGCACGTCCCACCTTTCTCCTCTTTTTAAAACAAC
>NC_026007.2:8971741-8996613 GCF_000442705.2 Elaeis guineensis | reverse complement strand
TTCTGCTACAAGCGCCCTATTTTAAATTTCTACTACGAGCGGTCCGCACCGGATTCTCACTGTAAGCCTCCACCTGAGCTTCTATTGTGAACGAGTCCCTTCCGATCTTCTATGGCAGGCGGGCTTCGGCCGAACTTCCTCGACAAATGATCCCCATCCGGGCTTCTACGGAGATCGGACTCCGACCAAACTCCTGTAGCAGACAGATTTCGGACGAACTCCTACGATACATGGACTCCAGCAACCGGACCCCTCCAGCGGATGAACCTCTCCAGCATTATCCGACATCCACTGCCGGTCGACCCACTGTCGAATTCTGCGTGAAACTAAACTTCATCCACGGAAAGCCTCTGACTGAGCTCCTACAGCGAATGGCCCTCGCCTGCAGTATTAACGCCCAAGGCACCCAACGGTAGGAGGCTCGCCAGCAACATCCGAGCTCTTCTCGGATGGATAGCTACCTCTCTCTGCCAGACACCTCAATCGAGCTTCGGTCGATAGGCCTGGACTTCCTGACAGGCCACAGTAATGGCCACGACTCTACTCCACTTCCTGCGACGGATTCCACGCGGCTCCACCACTCTCTAGCAAGTCGCGACAACGGACACTACTCCACTCCCCGCAACAGGCTCCACGTGACAGGCCACGGTGATGGCCACGAGTCCACTCCACTACTCTTCATAACAAACTCCTCCTACCCCCGAACGGCCCATTACCGAGCAATTACAAATATCGCTATCAGTTTGTTGCACCCTCCGCCTATAAAAAGGGGACCCCAGATACGTTATTCTCTAAGCTCTAATTTCCATCTCCAAACTCTGCTAAAATTTTCATTCGAGCACTCTATTCTTGTTGAGGCAGAGAACTGACTTGAGTGTCGGAGGGTCTTGCCGGAGCACCCCCAACTTTGGTTTAGATTTTCTTTGCAGGTCCCGACGGCGACCGTGACTCCCTCGACTCCAGCTTCTCCGACGCCGGCGGATTTTTGCACCAACATTACCTATAGTCCCTGTAATGAATTGCATATATTAATCAAACTTTCAGTATCCAATACCCAAGTAGTAGTATCACAAATAGAAAAATTACAAGAAGTTATCATATAAGTATCTTGTGAAGCAACTACTTACTTCTTTCTCTTATTTTTAGGCCTGTTTGGGTCAAGGGTGGCTATATAAGTAGGACAATTCCTCTTTTAATGACCTAACTTCTTACAAAAGAAGCATTCTACTTGGCTCTTGTCAACTTTTGATATTTTACTCTACTTAGGATCAATGGCACATGATTTCCATACCTTCTTCTTCTTTCCTCTCCTACAGGTTCGACGTCCTGTAGATGAACCTCCTACTAAATTCACTGACTCTTTCTAGAGCTGGTGGTCCTTTTCAAAAGTCTGTAGTAATCCTAGCAAACCATGATAGTTCACTACAGGCTTTATCATTCTATAATGACTGAGAAAGGATAGGTAGGATTTCGATAGTGAATTGAGAATATCATCCTTGTTTAACTGTTCATGCAACAGAAAGTCAAGTTTGCTAAAGCATTCAATCTACTCAATTATGTACAATACATGATCGATGACTGAAGCCCCCTCTCGCATACGGGTATTAAACACTGTGCAGGAGGTTTTGTGTCTTTTCGTATCTTTAGGGGTGCTGAAGGACTCATTCAATATTTGAATGATCTTCTCTGACTGCGCATCCTCGAACTTATAGCTAAGTTTATCATTCATAGCTATCCTCATTACACAATGCACAGTCATATGGTTATTGAGCCACTTCATGTAAGTTTCTCTCATAATATGAGGAGCGTTGGTTGTAGATTCTTAGGTGCTTCTTCTGTAAGGACATATAAAATCCTCTCATGCTCCAAGATGATCTTCAACTTTCGATACCAGCTATCAAAGTTGGGTCCGATGAGCTTGTCGCTATCGAACAGCAAACGAAGGGATAGTGTGTTGGCCATAACTGAAAGAAAGACATAAGCCTATTAGTATATGAATTATTTTTTAATCTCAAAGATATCGACTTTAGTCTAAAGATCCTCCCACTATTTTTACGAATTGATAGCCTCTACCTTCAATTCGAAGAATTATATTAATTCCTTAATGGGTATTAGAATCCACACAGACTGCATTCAGGCCTGAGTGTGGTTCGATCAATCCTAGTGCATCCATAGGTAGGTTCTTAACCAATTATTTTTTCAAATACCTTTTAGCAATTAGATTTTATCTCAGTCATGTCTTCAGCAGGCATGTGATGCCTCCACTAAAAATCCTGGTTAGATCCAATCTTTAACATGACAACATCAAGTGCATCCAACAAACGGATGTCTAGATTCGAGTGTGGCTCAATCAATCTGAGCATTGATCTGAAGGTACATTATGATGATCATATGATGAATAACAATTTCAATATGTAATAGACACTAGGAGTGTGGCATCTCCAATACCTATTTAGAGTATTGGACTCATTATCATGCACTTTAATTGGAGGCTATGACCAGGTTATCTCATAACTTTATTATTTTATGGATCTAATAATTTAGAAGATTTGATTTTGTTGACCTTAAGGATAAGAAAAGAAGATGATCTGTAAGCTGTAAATCCTCCCACTGACTTCACCAAGTCATGTAGGAGATTAGACACAAGCTGGTCTAAAGATATCTAAATCAGTCACACTAATTTACCTTAATGGCATGGGTCTGCATGAATCGACTAGTGACCTAATTAAAACATAATCTATCATGTTAGCCAGGTAAGTGAGATCAGTGAGAGGGATGTGCCCTTAACTCACTATAGATGCATCTTGGTAAATAGCTTCTAATTAAAAATTACTTGATCGAATCTACCAAACTTACCTTAGACACCAACTAATTAATTAGTTTCGATTTGATCCACCAGAAGATTTAGGCTCAACCATGGAGCCATGATCATAGTCCATTTATTAGGATCAAATACATGGACTTGATCAAACTTTAACTATTAAGATTGATTTAGAGAAATTCTGACCTAATCTAATTCAATACTTGATTAGATTTAATCAATTTCTTTATTTGGTCCATATACATTTCTAATCCTAGGTCTAACTCATTAGAAGGATCTAATTCAAGCTAATCTTTTGTCCATCAATTTATGTGGTGTCTTAATGATCTTCAATTCTCAAATCTAGATCATTCAAAGCTTAATTCAAAATTAAGTATATGAAATATGTATTTTAATCTGTATAACTATTCTATCAGGATTTCAGATGAAGCATATCATATATTTTAATTTATGAAAATAAATTTTTATAATATATTTAATAATTAAACATGTATAGGTGTGATCTAAATTTCATACATACATCTCATGCATTATGATAACCTTTAGATCCATACCGATTACATCTTATATAACATGCTATTTAGATTTAAAATAATTTTATATCTAAATTTTATTTTATTATAATAAATTATAAATTATTTTAGATCTAATCTAAATATATTTATGATAAAAATAATTTATAAAAATCTATTCACTTTTTTTCTTCATGAAACTGGATCACAACGACACCCCTACACGTCATAAGAGAACCCATCAAATAGGCAAAAGAGAGATTAATCTCTTTGATCTATTATGATCGGATGGTCTGATGATCTCATTAATCTGAGTACTAGGCTACTAAGATCTAAAATTTAATTTCATTTAAAATCACATCAACATACAATTATTGATAAAACTATTTATGTCATGAACATGTCTTTGATCTTATCAATCATGTTCTTCATCTAATCTAATTAGATTTAATACATCATATACATTATATCAGATCTAAAACATATCATATATTGACTATAAAATATTAATTTTAGATTTGATATCATATAAAAAATTAATTAGATGCAAACATGAATGCATAAGGAATAAATTTCTAGTAAAATCTATTTTCGTGTAGTGCTAAATTTTAATAGGATTCAGATCTAAATATTTATCAAAATAGATCTAATTTAAATCTAAAATAAGTCTCACTTCATAATAAAAATAATAATATTAAAATTTTATTAAAATAAATTTTAATTCATATTGTTGTTCTATTAAAATTCAACAACAGCAAAATTCTGTTATAACAAACTTATAACAACCTTAATCAACAATTGATTAGGCTCATCTAATCCAATTAAAATCAGATCAAAAATTTTATATAAATAGATTTAAATTAGTTTTAATGTCTAACATAAAATTTTAATTGTATATAATATATAATTAATCCAAAAAAATTTAGATATGCATGCATGTATTTCAGCCCTGCTTTGATACCAATTGAAGTGAAGGAAAATTATTTCTCTTCGGATAGTCTAGATTGCATCTAAAATTTTTTTATTAATCTATATGAATAAATATCAAATTTTTACTTGATTAGCAATAGAATCAGAGATCAAATCTTTAAAAATCTGAAACAATCCTTCATAGAGGCCTAAAAGTGCAGACCCTCTACTTCGCATATATGCCAGACCCCGCAGAAAAGTGGGATGAACTCCGATCGAATGACCTTCGCAACCCAATCAAATGAAGGAGGAGAGGTCTGGTGTGACATCTCACTCCAACAAGGATAATGCCCATAAGAGGGCCCATGGTAAGAGAGGAGGGGTGGCACCAAAGGGGAGAGGCCAAGGAGAAAAAGGAAGGGCATCTCTCTTCTCATGCCTCTCTCTCTCTCTTTCTCTTTTTTCTCAATCTGATTAATTTTTTATGCATCCATAGGTAGAGACCTCCTCTATTTATAGATAAATTTTATAACCCAATAAGTATAAGACTCCTAACTCAAATATGCTTTGAATTAGTCCAACACTTGTAAAAGAAAGACTCCTACATGAGATAGAATTGTCATCACGTATGATAATAACATTGCACCCAATCCCTCACCCACATGAGATGCCCACAATGAGGAAGCTTCTAGGTGTTGGTTGGCCCATAAGAGAAGAGATTCTCAGTGTAAGTAGGATTCCTCATATCTCATCCAAAATAGATCCGATTCAAATCAAATTCGAAGCTGGTTCAAAACAGTTTTGAAAGATTGTCAATCCCAAACTCTTTAAGACTTTTATAGCAAGTATAACTTAAAATTTTAGACCCAATCAAACTTAATTAATCTAGATCTAATCTAAAATTAATTTATAACTAAATTCAATCTTTCATATACTCCATGGATCATAGATCAGAAACTGTTCATCCCTGGGATCGAATCTGAACCTCATATGTAGTGCTAGCTAGACATAATCAGTTCTTCAATCTCGTTTGACCCATAACTTAATTTTCAATCAAGTTAGCTTATATATATGTTCAATCAAGTCAAGTACTTCTAAATTAGATACATAAACAAAGGCCAATACTTTTCTACGGTGTTTGACCTATGTGTATGACTCCATAAGTTCAAACACTTAGCCGATAGCACAGAAACTAATTGTTGCACTAATCGAGATACCATCTAGCAATAGTTTTTGATGTTCAGATAGGTCGAATGATCGTAAAAGAATATTTCAGAACCCATGCACATGGTTATCATATAATTCATCCTTTTGATCCTGAATGCTCTAGGATGGTCTCAGGTTAACTGTCAATCGAGATTGCTTCATCCATATTATATTTTAATCTTTTAAATCCATCCTATGAATTAGTCTGATCAAAATTTTATTAAATTAAAATACAGCGATACATCAACTTCAATAATCCAGAGGGATCAATCCCATCTTGATCCACACATAGACTTCATAAGTACTTGACTGTATCTAGTAGTCTTCCATCACTGCATTAAAAATTCAGATAGTCTGACATCAAAGCACAGTGAGTTGCTTGTAAGTCATTATGGTGATCTTAGATCTGAAGGATACTTATATCCATATACTTCATGAGTAGTTCTTGATAGCAGAATGCTTAGTAGGTGAGTCACTTATTCAGTGATGAGGTACTCCTACATCTCATCTGTATGCAATACCAGTATCACCACACTCCTTAGTTAAGAGGACAACCAACCCATATAGCACATAATGACCTCCACTCGATAAATGTCATCATCCTATAATGACGTATCATTTGATCGTGAACATATTTAAGAACTATATGATAATTTTTTTTTTATCATACACTAACATAGTTCTAAGAATTTTATCATAGCACAAGAGTTCAAGGAAGATGTAACTTTATGATGAAAAATATCAGAATAATTATTATTCATTAATCAATAATTTATATACGAAGATGAACTCAATCGTCATATGATTAGTTTTAGGATACAATTCTTAATATATGATTCAATATCAATAATTAAAACCTTGACGTCAACACATCTAGCATTTGATCAAAATCTTAGTAGAACAAAAAGTAACAGTATAATGACAATTAACATAAGGAAGTTCCAATAGGTAAGCAAGCAAATAGAAGTATAATAACAAGTGATAACAATGTGAGGCTTTCTTCCTTCTTTGCTTCGTCTCCCTTGCTCTCTCTTCCTCTCTTCTATCTTCTCTCTCATGAACTATTGCTTAGATTTCCCTAACAATTTGAGAATTTTATAGCAAATAACAGTATAATATTAATAATCAATTGACGGCAGCTCCAATGGGTACACCAGTAAATAACATTATAGTAACATATAATAACAATTACATGATAGACCTCTAACCTACTAACAACCTGAGAAAATTTGATGCTAAAACTAAGACATGATAACAATACAATGACAATTCACATGAGGCAAATCTATCTAGAAATAAGTAGAAAAGAGATCACTGCCTATTTTTATTAAAAGAGCAAGCATTTAGCTATAAGGCAATAAGCCAGTGACTAACCTATCAGTCCATATTCTTTGATCCTTTACAGCTTTACAACAATAAAATTTAGTAATCAACAGCCATATCAGATGCATCACATTAAGCAATCTCTTTCTATCTATCCATCTATCTATCCATCTGTCCATTTTCTATTACAAATGTGTATCTTTCAAAATCAAACATAACTTATTTCACATTAAAAACAGCAACTAGATTTTGTGCACATTTAAGGTTGTGCACATTTACTTTTTCGATTCCTTATTAAGGTTCATTAAGTTGGGAATTGGCAGGGTCTTGATCTGCCTGTAGTTATGGTTGAAGTAAAGAAATTGCAGTTATGTCCGATCAGAGTCTTCTTCCTATCTTAAAAGTGATTCAAATCAAAACCAAAAAACCTAAGCCCCATCTATAAGTAAGATGCTCCTCCCTTCCACAGCATCCCATCACTAGAATCTCTCTTCCTCTCCCTACTTTCTCCCATTTTATTCCCTTCTTGTTCTTGGTTAGACGGCATTGTGCTAGTAGATTCGTATCCCAAACATCCCTTAGAGAAAGGTAATCTCTTAAGAAAGACCTGTCATCGATTTCTTTTGAATTATGGACTAAGATTTTTCATGATTTATTTGTTGATTTCTTGGGAAAAATTGGAATTTCAAGTGCTCTATTTTTGATTGTCCATGTGGATTGGATCTCTGGCACCTTTCGTTGCCATCAAGCACTAGATTTGGGAGCCATGGTTGCACCGCCATGGGCCAAATCCTCGATTATCTTTTCTGGGCAAGACTCCCATAGAGTCAAGGGGAGAAGAAGGGGATTCATGAATCTCCTATTTTGCCTAACTGAAGGAATTAGAAGAAGAGAGGAAGAAATAGAAAAAAAAAAGAGAAAAAAAGAAAAGAAAAAAAAAGAACAAGAGAGACTCTATCTCTTCCCTCTTTCTCTCTCTTCCTTTTTTCCTCTCTCTTTCTCTCTCCACTTTCTCTCCCTATTTCCTCTCTCTAACTCCTCTCTCTTATTTTTCTCTCTATTGGAATTCTTGGATTAAAAAAAAAAAAAGAGGGCAAGGTTTCCCCTGGTGACCTAGATTTACTAAACAAAAATTTTGGATGCTATCACCTAGCCAATCCTTATGGGAATACTAGATTTTAAAAATTTTATTTTAAGATAATTATGATAGAATTTGATCGAGGTATGATTTTTATCAGGCTCAGAGAAAGATTTTTAAGATTAACTGGATCCATAGTTTGGATTTGCTTGTGAGGTAAGTAATGTTTCACCTTTATTGAATTTATATGGTAATTTATAAATTGATAAATTAATGAATTTTGAATTGTATTAATTCATGATGTACATATGATGAAGGTATTTTGAATATTGAAGATGTTCTATATTTTTTATTGAAATAACTATAGTGATGTGTGATCATAATGAATGATCTGATTTGATTGATTGATATTTTATTATTTACTCATATTATTATTGAAACAATATATAAACTAGATAATGATATGAATTGTCAACCTAGCTATGTAAAGAAACATGACAATAGGGGTTTATACATTGAAAATTGATTTGTGCTAAGGATTTTGTTAAGTAAAAATCGGACCACTAAGGTATGTCTAAGATTAATCAAGAACAAGGGAGAAGGAGATTAATCATGCCCTAAGGCGTACAAGAGGAGAAGAGAAAGAGAAGAGAGACAAGAGACTGGGAGAAAGAGCCAAAAATTTCATTCACTATCTCCTTGACTTAATTTACATTGTATAAATACTATACAAAAGGGTCAAGCCCAATGCTCAAGAAAACTCCTAAAACGACTAATCTGATGCGATGCAATCTTCGAGCCCATGTACACCTATGACTCACATACACACATCCCATTGGATTAAAACCCAACCTAATTACATGATTAGCCCCCTTTAGACCTATCAGACTAAGGTCTAAAGTCTCTAAGATCAAATCCGATTCTAAATAAAAATAGAAATTCCATGCAGCTTCAACCCGCGAACTGAACTGGCTCAACTGAAACTGAGTCGGCTCAGTATACCACTTAGTTGACTCATTTCTAGACTGAGTCGACTAAGTCTGCTACCACTTGCAGACTCTCAAAATGTACCCTTCTGTTTGTTCTTAGAGTTTGCCGATCCAGACCATAACTGAGTCGATCCACTAGAACTGAGATCCAGACCATAACTGAGTCGACCCACTAGAACTGAGTCGACCCACCCAGAAACTGGATCGACTAAGTTACCGTGCCATGTCAGAATTTCAATATCCCATATTTTTATCTGATGATTTTCTCAGACTTAGTCGACCCATCTCAAGACTGAGTCGACCCACCTTTAACTTAGTTAATCTAGTCTGAGAGTTAGTCGACTAAGTTTCTGCTGCTATCATTTCTTTGGCTTCTTTTTTTTGTTGGCCTTCTTGTTCGTCTGAGGCTTTGGAGCATTACATCGAATTCTACAATCTCCATCTTGGTACTTCATAGCCTCAACAAGCTCCTCTTTATCTAACAGTCCCATCAATCCCACGCATTTGTAAAAGCCATTCCTGGAAAGAACCTTTGTAAGTGCATCAACTGGATTCTTTGAAGTATGCACCTTCACCAGCTCCACTTCACCCTCTTCCACTAGCTCCTAGATTCTGTGGTATCTGATGTCTATATGCTTCATCCTAGCATGGTAGACAGAATTTTGAGTCAGCATCGATGCACTCTAACTATCACAATGTAGCTGGACAGTCTCTTGTGCGAAGCCCATCTTCATTAACAGTCCCTTCAGCCACAATGCCTCCTTAGCTACCTCTCTCACTCCAATGTATTCAGTCTTGATAGTGGATAAGGCTGTGATAGGTTGCAAGCATGATCTCCATAAGATTGGACCCCCATACATACTGAACACAAAATCAGTAGTAGACCGCCTGGTGTCCACATCTCCTCCAAAATCAACATCCACATGACCTTCAATCTGCCCCAAAGTTCCTTTGGTTAAGTTGAGATTTTCATCAACATCTTCCTGCTGTCCAAAGCAAATGCCGACTCCAACAATGCCAACCAAATACCTAAAGATCCCCTTCAGTGCACTTCAGTTCTCTCTGCCAGGTCGTGCCATAAACCTGTTGACTTGACTCACTGCATGGGCAAGATCTAGCCTGCAACACACCATCGCATACATCAATGAATCTACACCAGAGGCATATGGTACTCTCTCCATTTTTTAAGCCTCTATCTCAGACTGTGGTGACATTGCCTTCGAAAGTTGGTAGTGCCCGACAAGTGGCAGTGCCGCCGACTTTACCTTCTTCATTCCAAATCTTTCGAGCACCTTCTGAATGTAGCCACCTTGAGATAAATGTAGCAACTTCCTCACTCTATCCCTGAGGATTTTCATGCCTAGTATCTTTCGTGCAGGCTCCAAATTCTTCATCTCAAACTTTCGAGATAGGGCTGCCTTTAGTTTCTGCACCACACTCCTACTCCTATAAGCTATTAACATGTCATCCACATATAGGAGTAGATATAATCTAGACTCATCCTTCAGAGTCTTCACAAAGACATATGGGTGATGCTCACACCTGGAAAGCCCTATGCTCCTCACATATGAATCGAAGCACTTGTACCATTATCTAGGAGATTGCTTCAATCCATATAGTGATTTCTGTAGCAAACCCACTTTTTCTTTTGATCCCGGCTCTGTGAATCCCTGCGGCTGCTCTATATATATGCTCTCCTCCAAATTTCTGTGGAGGAACACTGCCTTGATGTCTATCTATTCTAGCTTCAAGTCCTGAGCTGTAATTATACTCAACAGTACTCGAATGGACGTATGTCTGATGACAAGAGAAGATACTTCGCTGAAGTCAATACCTTCCTTCTGGGAGTATCCCTTTGCCACCAGCCTCACTTTATACTTGATACCCCCTCCTTTAAAGGCCCCTCCTTGCATTGAAAGATCCACTTGTGTCCAATAGATCTCTTTCCTCCTGGCAGCTCCACCAATTGCCAAGTTCTGTTCTTATAGAGTGACTCCATCTCTTCAGACATAGCTTGAACCCATCTATCTCTATCATGGATCTTCACTGCCTCCTAATAGGTATACAGATCTCCATTCACAGTCACAAGGGCATATGATACAGACTCTTCGAAGCCATATCGTGCTGCTTGCTGCACATTTCTCTTGGGCTTGTGCAGTGCAACTCCAATGTTTGTCCTAGATCTAGCTTGCTCCTGTTGGACCTCCTGGCTTCCTCCATCTATCTGTGCCATCTCCAATAGTGGAGACACCTTTAGGAAGTGCTCCATCAGACTGTCATATCCTCCAAGTGTACCTGCAAAAGGCAAAATCAAATAGGAGATTAGTTGTCCACCACTACCCAGCTACACCTCCTGCTTTTTCTGTTGAACTTTTATAACTTCACACCTTTGGAGGACTGAGCTCTCTTCGAACACCACATCTCTGCTAATGATGGCCTTCTTCTCCAAGGGATCCCACAGCTTGTATCCCTTTACACCTCGTGAATAGCCTAGGAACACCATCTTCTTTGACTTGGCATCTAGCATGCTTCACTCACTAGTAGCCATGTGCACATAGGCTGTGCACCTGGACACTCTAAGGTGGTTCAACTCCACCTTCTTTCCAGACCACTTCTCCTCAGGAATTTCACCTTGTTGCCCAGTTATGCAACCCAAAAGGGGGGGGGATGAATTAGATTTTTTTTTAAAATTTAAAAATTAACTTACAACTATGAGGATTATTTAACAATGAGTAGGATAAATGTGAAGAGTGAAATTTGTGTAAGGTGTAGAAGTTGGATGCAAGAATGTAAGAAGATAAGAAAATTTAAAAGGAGAGCAAGTAAGCACAATACAAATAAAAAGATTTATAGTGGTTCGGTGCCAACCTTGCACCTACATCCACTCTCCAAGCTTCTACTTGAGAATTCAAATCCACTAAACCATATTCAACCCGAATACAACATCGAAACCTCCGATTTTAGCTATTCCAAGCTAGAACACTTATTTTTTAGGTACAAGCCAACCCAATATAATCTGATTCAAAGTTTGGATCAATCTTTTCATATTTTGGAACCCTTCCAAAATAAAAAAAATAACTCAAAAATAGAGTATAATAGTTAATCACATAGAAATACAGATGTAGCTCCTTTAATGAGCAAATAAAGCTTTAAATATACTTTATAAAATAAGAATGAAGCTCTTCTGATTTTTTTCAAGGTGGTTGAAGACTTGAATGAGCTCTTGAGAAGTTGGTAAACTTGAAATAAAAGCTTCTTGAACTTCAAGAGGGCTCTTGCTTGGGGTTGAAAATGAATGCTTGAACAACCTTTTCAAAAACCTTATTGATTCCTTCCTTTAAGTGCCTTTTATAACTTCAAATGATGGTGGAGAGTAATCTGGGCTGAAATAGAGCCGTTAGAGCATATTAAATGGGTATTAAATGCAGCCAAAATGAGTTGAAAACTAGCCGTTGCAAAATTTTTCCATCATAGGGGTCGACTCATAGGGTCGACTCATGCTCATGAGTCAACTCATGGGGTCGACTTCTGTAGTACAGAACAGAAAATAACTGTTCTATAATTTTGGCCTACATAGCAGCAGAGGTCGACTCAGGCACAGGGGTCGACTCATGCACAGGGGTCGACTCAATTGGGTGTGCCAGCTAAAGAATTCAGCGTGTCGTTCAGCCCTTTTTGCCATGAGTCGACTCATGGGGTCAACTCAAATTTATAAACATGATTTTCTTTCAAAATACATATCCAAAAATATTGAAATTATCTCCAATAGATTACAAATCTTCTGCTCTTGCTCTTGAGGCTTTCGAATCAGAACTTGATAAAATTATAATTTTACCTCTGAAATATAATAAATCTTTTTTCAAGCCAAAATTATTAGTAATCCCCTCAAATACTTTGTAATCATCAAAATCAATTCAAGGAGCAACAATCTCCTCCTTTTTGATGATGACAAAATACTTGAGCAAAAGTATATATAAAGCATTGAACATGAATTTTAAATTTATGAAGATGCATCACTTCAATATTATAGCCAAGTATTTGAACGAAATACATCATAAGCAGTTTGAAGATCAATTTAAAATTTACTTATAAGTTCATTTGCTTTAAAAATTAGATAAAAAAAAGAAGCTGACGATTTTGGTTCTTAGACATATTTGCTTAACAATTTTGCTTATTACTAATTTCTTTATTGCTTATTGCTCATTTCTTTATTGCTTATTGCTCAAATTCAATTTTGATTCTCTACTCCTCCTTTTTGACAGCATCAATTAAGATTCTCTACTCCTCCTTTTAAGGAATCTTGAAAGGATAAATTTTCTTTACTCCCCTTTTTGATAGCATCAATTAAGATCTTAAGGAATTTTAAGGATAGAGAAAAGAAAAGAAAGATGATAAAAAGGATATATTTTCTTTACTCCTCCTTTTTGATAGCATCAATTAATATCTTAAGGGATTTTAAGGATAGAGAAAAGAAAAGAAAGATGATAAAAAGGATATATTTTCTTTACTCCTCCTTTTTGACAGCATCAATTAAGATTCTCTACTCTTCCTTTTAAGAGATCTTGAAAGGACAAATTTTTTTTACTCCCCCTTTTTGATACTTCTTTAGCCCTCTTCTTTGATTAGTTATTTCTCTACTCCTCCTCAACATAGAAAACATAAAGGATATATCAATTTGCTCATCTAGAAGATATTATAATTCATAGTATTTTTTAGCACTAATATGAGTTATTTTTCATATCTCATAATGAAAACAATTCAATTTGATCACATTCATAGACATTCATTGAAAGTCAAAGCACGCGCGCGCGCGCACACACACACACACACACACACACACACACACACACATATATATATATATATATATATATATTCAAAAGTGACTAAATACAAAAGGTATCCCAATACACATGAGTCAACTCAAAATACAAAAGTCATGGATAGAAACTATCCAAGAGTTAATTAGCCAACAAATACAAGACCCATAAGATAGATCCTAGACATAAGAGACAAACTAATCTAGATCTAATAGATGTCATGGCTAGAGGGATCAGAATCTGAAGAATCAGAGATAGGATGAGGAGATATAGGATCAAGTCCATGAGCATGACCTCGACCATGTCTGCCTCAGCCATGGATAGAGGTACCAACATGAGTAGAGGGATAAGAGGATCCTGGAGTCTGAGAAGCTACGGACTGTGCAATAAGAAAAAGTCTGATGGTATCCAAAAGATCCAAGGCGCTCGATATAGACTGCATCAGGATATTGAACTGAGTAGAAGCATTCTTATTGGAGCCCCTGATCTCTCTCCTCAAGAAGTCAAAGCCACTCTCTAAAACTTCTCAAAGTCTAGCTGCCTCTACAGATAAGTCTGAGACCTCTGTGATATCCTCATGCGACTGGAGATGGGCTAAAGCTAATACTTACCCCTACAAGTCTAATACTTTGTCAGTCAATCTCAAAATACATCCCTCAAGCTGCTCAATGCGTACCGACTGATCAGTAAGCATCTGAAAAATAGTAAAAATGTGAAGGATCAAAGTCTGATCTGAGTCACCCTGGGATGTCGATCTCTGAGCAAATACTGAAGTGGCAAACTGCTGAGATAGAATGAAGGCAACACGCTGGGACATCATCTCAATCTGATCATCTGCTAGTCTGAACTCTGAAGGATGTGCCCTGCTCTCTGACTGTGGAACTAAAGCATGCCTCCTCACAGACTCTGAAGGACCAGCCTCGTGATCAAATATGAATTGAATATCTGGGGATGCTCTGTGATCACGAAGAGGTGAAAATGGTCCCTCCTCCTCTGCTCTCTCCTCAACACCCTTTGTCCAACCGTTATCAGTCTTAAAGAAATCCATGCGATGCAATGTGTGGCGATTGATGGTGTCAGAATGAGATAGTTTAGTAACTGCCTCTCTCTCAAAACTGATTTCGAACCTTCTAAAAACTAAGGTGAGTGCCATACCAAAAGGCAAGTGAGCCTTGGACCTGTTCAAAATTTCCCTCATGGCCTCAAACATCAATGCTGGAAGGTTCAGGGGGTTTGGGTGATCACATGGTACATAATGCAAATGTTCCTACCAGATAGAAGGTCATGTCTACCACTCCTAGGGACAAACAGTTTGGTTACCAAGTGATGTAACAGCCTCATCTCAACAGAAATAATTTTTGCTTCCAATTTATTTAAACTTCCAGTATAAGTTCTCCCTAAGATTACATTAATTCCTTCTTCTTTAATTGGGAGCTCCATATTAGTATAGCCTTCATAAGGCAAATACAGTATCTACCCCAAATGTACTGGATCAAGAATAACATCAACACCTTTTACTGTAGATTTCACTGTTCCATTGCTATAGCTCAAATTTAAGTAAAATTCTCTGACTAGATCGACATAAGTATTTTTCTTTAAAGAGCAGTAAAATTTCCATCCTTGATACTTAATCTTCGATCCAATAGTGAACCTTTCTTTTTCAAAAAACTTGAAATCAATATTTTTTTTGGGTTCCACTTTTCAGTTAGAGAGAGGTAACTTGCTTGGGCTGATTGGGGACTGAGTGGAAGCTGAAGCAAGACCTGGAACAGGAATTGAAGCAGGAGAGGGCTCGGCTGCTAATCTCTTTCTGCGCACACTCTCTTCCAACCCACGAACAGATTTTCTCCTCTGTGGAAGCTTCATTTTGGGAGCCATTTGCACAAGAAGGACTTGCACAGAGCTTTGGAGACTAAAAGTGAGGGAGAGAAAAAAAGATTCTAGTGGAAAGGCAAAGATTTTAGAGAGGTGATGTACCGATTTGGAGAAGATGGGTAGAGTCTAGGGCAAGCTCGAACCATCCCCAATGAAGAAGGAAGAGGAGAGGAACTTGGTTCCTAAACAGGCGATTTGAAGAGTGAAAATCAGTGGGAGGAGATATTTGAGAGAAGTCTTTGGTTTGAGGGAGAAGAGATGGAGAGCTTTTGGTTCGGTGGGAGGAAGAAGACGAAGGGCTGAGTCAGCTCAAGAAAAAATTCTCAAAAAGAAGAGAGCACCCAAAGGGTTTTGACAAAATTGCAAGATTACCTTAAGGTCGATCGTGGGGGTCGACTCATGGCACAGAAAAATTCAAAAGAATGATGGGACAATTTCAAAAAAATTTGAAACTCTAAGAGAAGGATATTTACCCAAATATTGATCATGTGAATGATAGTTTTGAGCTTTTGAGTTCTTAAGAAAAATGAGAATTGAGCTCAATAGATTTGGTTCAATGAATTTTTGACATAAAGAATTTGGAATCAGAGAGATACTTAAGCTGATGGATCAAGGATTCCTAGTTCTCTCCTAATTTCATAAAATCTATCTTCACTTAAGGTCTTGATAAAAATATCAGCTAATTATTTTTTAGTACAAATATAATCAAGAATTATATCTTTATTTTGGACATATTCTCTTATGAAATGATGCCTAATTTTAATATATTTTGATCTAGAATGCTGAATTGAATTTTTAGTTAGATTTATAACACGGTGTTATCACATCTTATGGGAGTTTTATTGAGTTTGATGCCAAAGTTTTCAAGTTGTTGCTTAATCCATAAGATTTGAGCACAACAACTTCCAACTACAATGATTCGGCCTCGATCATGGATAGTGCTATCGAATTTTGCTTCTTGCTAAACCAAAAGATTAAGTTAACTCCAAAAAATTGACAAGTTCCACTAGTACTTTTTCTATCTAATCTACATCCAGCAAAATCGGCATCTGAATATCCTATCAAGTCAATTGATGAGTCCTTAGAATACCATAGTCCTAGAGTTTGTGTACCATTTAAATATCTAAAGATTTTTTTAACTGCATTCAAGTGAAATTCTTTCGGATTTGATTGAAAGCGAGCATAAAGATAAACACTAAATATAATATCTGATCTACTAGTAGTTAAATACAATAGAGAACCAATCATGCCTCTATAAAATTTTAAGTCTACATTTTTACCTCCTTCATCCTTGTCAAGCTTACATGATGGGCTCATGGGTGTACCAATTACTTTGGAGTTCTCTATTCCAAATCTTTTGAGTAGTTCTCTTGTGTACTTGCTTTGGATGATGGAGATTCCTTCCTTTGTTTGTTTGATTTAGAGTTCGAGGAAGAATGTAAGTTCTTCCATCATGCTCATCTCGAACTCTCCCTGCATAAGCTTAGCAAAATCTTGACAAAGAGTTTCATTAGTAGATCCAAAAATAATATCATCAACATATATTTGTATAACTAATATATCATTTTGATTTCTTTTAATGAAAAGGATTGTGTCTACATTTCCTCTTGAAAAACCATTATAAAGCAGAAATTTGTTTAGCCTTTCATACCAAGCCTTAGGTACTTGTTTCAAACCATATAATACTTTAATTTAAAAATATGATTAGAAAAAGCATGATTTTTAAAATCTGAAGATTGTTCTACATAAACTTTTTCAGCAATATATCTATTTAGAAAAGCACTTTTGACATCTATTTGGAATAATTTAAAATTCATAAAGCAAGCATATGCAAGTAGAAGTCTAATTACTTCTAATCTAGCAACAGGTATAAAGGTCTCATCAAAATCAATTTCTTCTTCTTGATTATAATCTTTTGCAACTAATCTCGCTTTATTTCTTATCACATTTCCATGTTCATCCAATTTATTCCTATATACCCATTTTGTGCCAATTATTGAATAATTTTTAGATCTTGAAACTAAAGTCCATACATTATTTTTTTCAAATTGATTAAGTTCTTCTTGCATTGTATTTATCCAATTATAATCTTTTCAGCTTCATCTATGGTTTTAGGTTCAAGATAAGAGACAAAGCAAAATGATTGAATGCATCTCTAAGTGAAGAGCGAGTTCTTACACCATGTGTAGGATCACCAATGATTAGTTTCTTAGGGTGATTGTGATTATACCTCTATTCTTTGGGTAGATCATTTATACCTAGAGGTTGTTCTTGTTGTTCTTCACCTTCCTCATCTTGTTTGTCTTCATATTCTTCATTATCTTGAATGGTTGAGTCTTTTAGAGTAATCTCTTTCATCTTTTCTATAAGAGGATCTGCATCATCAATACCTTCATTCTTTCTTGAAAAAAAATCGTTAGTTTCATCAAAAACAACATGTATTGACTCCTCTACTATTAAAGTTTTTTTGTTGAAAACTCTAAAAGCTTTGCTAGAAGAGGAGTAACCAAGAAAAATTGCTTCATCAAATTTAGCATCAAATTTTTTTAGTTTTTCTTTACCATTGTTCAAAATAAAATATCGACAACCAAAAATATGAAAATATGCAATGTTTGATTTTTTTTCTTTCCAAAGCTTATAAGGGGTTTTCTTTAAAATTGGTCTAATTAAAGCATGATTTAATATGTAACATGCCGTATCAATTGCTTTCGTCCAAAAATATCTTGGAAGGTTGCTTTCACATAGCATGGTACAGGCCATTTCTTCAAGAGTTCTATTTTTTCTTTCTACTATCCCATTTTGTTGGGGTGTCCTAGGTGTTGAAAAGTTATGGTCAATACCTTTTTTATCATAAAATTTTTCAAAATCTTGATTTTCAAATTTGGTTCCATGATCACTTCGAATATTTTGAATTGAAAAACCTTTTTCATTTGTGACTTTTCAATAAAATTTTGAGAAAACATGAAAAATTTCATTCTTATGTGCCAAAAAAAAGATCCATGTAAAATAAGAAAAATCATCAATAATTATAAAATCATATCATTTTCCACCTAGACTAGTAGTTGTAGTGGGTCCAAATAAATCCATGTGCAATAGTTCTAATGGCCTAGAAGTTGAAATAATATTTTAAGATTTGAATGAGACTCATGTTTGTTTACCCATACGACATGCATCATAAATTCTATCTTTTTCAAAATTCAATTTGGGTAAGCTGATAACTAATTCCTTTTTAATAAGTTTTGAAAGTGAATGCATGCTAATATGTGAAAGCCTACAATGCCAAAGCCAATTAATCTCATTAATCTTCGCATTCAAGGTTACTAGGCATTGCATGTTTATTTTGAAAAGATCATTCAAATCTACCATATAAACATTACCATGTCTATGCCCAACAAATTTAATACCTTCATTAATAGGACTAGTTACTATGCAAACTGAAAATTCAAAAATGACTTTGTATCCTTTATCACAAAATTGACTGATGCTTAATAAATTATCTTTTAAACTATCTACTAATAAAATATTTTCAATATACTTGGAGGGAGTGATACCAATATTACCTATACCGATGATCTTTCCTTTGCCATTGTCTCCAAAGTTGACCATCCCTCTATTTTTAACATCAAGTGTGATGAATTGGGATTCATCACCAGTCATGTGTCTTGAGCACCTGCTATCAAGATACCATCTTCGATTTTCTCCTTGGGATGCAAGACACACCTATACACAAGAATCAAGTTTTGACTTTAGGTACCTAAGTTTTCTTGGGTCCTTCTAGGTTAGTCATAATGGTTCCTTTTGAAATCTATATTTTCTTTACATTGAAATTTTCAGATTTATTGAAAAAATATGAATAGGATTTATGTCCTACTTTACCACATTTAAAGCAAGTTATATTTGAAAACTTATTGTATGATGAGTTTACAAAGATATTTTTTGAAAGTTTTTGTTTCTTTAAAGGGTTATATCCAAGATCGACTTTATCATAAATGGCCTTTTGTTGCCCAGCTATGCAACCCAAGAGGGGGGGGTGAATTGGGTTTCTAAAAATTTTAAGCCCAACTGATTACTTATGAAGAACAAAACAAAGACTTTAATTCAATATTAATTACCTAAAGTAGGAATGCAAGAATATAATAAAGATATAAAGTGAAGCGATAAAGCACACCACAAACACAAGAATTTATAGTGGTTCGGTGCTAACCTTGCACCTACATCCACTCCCCAAGATCCTACTTGAGAATTTCAATCCACTATCCTTTGTATTCAACCCGAATACAAAACGTCGGAAACTCCGACACTAGCTATCCCAAGCTAGATCACTTGTTTCTCGGGTACAAGTAAACCCAAAATACTCTGATTTTAGGTTCGGATCAACCTTTCCTTGTTTTGAAAATCCTCCAAGAACAAGAATAAAAACTTACAAAGAGTAAGAATATATAGAGCATGGATTAATACAATAACAGCTCCTTAAATGAGCAAATATAACAATAAAAACTTTACTCAAATGATGAACCCCTTTTTTCGGATTTTCTCAAAGTGGATGAACGCTTGAATGCTTGAGAAGAGGTTGATTGTTGATTGAAGATCTCTTGAAAGCTTTGAACGATCTCTAGATCAAGGTTGAAACAATAGGCGTGAAGGATTCTCTCCTTGAAAGCTCTTGCTTTTCTCTTTCACAATCTCTCTGGTATATTGTGGATCCTCTCTCTTTTTTTTTTTGGATTTTTCATTGATCTCAGGCTTTTTCGTGCAGATTTCGGATCCTCTCTTCTGTTCTTCTCATTTTTTTTGATTTCACGTTTGATCCGCTATTTAATCTGCAATTTCTTTCACTATTTTAAGCATTTTGTAGCATTAGAAGCAAGAGAAAATAATTTAGGTAGATAAAGAGCCGTTAGAGCAATTTTAGGAAGCATAAATGGCAATTAAAATGGGCAAAAATTAGCCGTTGCTGATATTTTCTGTCGCAGGGGTCGACTCATGAGTCGACTCATGCATCAGGAGTCGACTTCTGTTGCACAGACCAGAAGGTCTGATTTCTGGATTTTTCGGCTCAAATCAGCAGAGGTCGACTCATGAGTCGACTCATGCCTTGTGGGTCGACTCATGAGTCGACTCACAGATCGTGCCAAGTCAAAAATCCAGCGTGCCAATCAGCTCATAGTGCCATGAGTTGACTCATGAGTCGACTCATGCACTTCAAACCTTCATAACTTCAAAAATATAAGTCCAAATACAATGAAATTTTCACCAATAGTTTACAAATTATTTGTTCTATCAAATGATACTATCAAATCAGGATTTTAGTGAAATTACAATTTTGCCCTTGAAGAGCATAAGGACTTTTTCATTTTAAAATTATTTGTATCCCTTCAATCTGCTTTGTAATCATCAAAATCAATCTAGGAGCAACAATCTCCCCCTTTTTGATGATGACAAAATATTTGAACAAAAATATTTATGTTAATGCATTAATTTTAAAACAATCCATTTTAGGTGTATATGCTTGAAAAGAGTATGATTCTTATGTAATATAAATGCAAAAATAGTTTGTCCATTTTCTTAAAGATTTGAAAAGGGTATTAGATCATTTTGAGTTTAAGATATATCAGAGCAAGAGAAGAGAAATACATTTTGCAATGTATCAGAGCAAGAAAAATAATTTTTTTTACAATGTTATCAGAAAAGATTTTACAATGTATCAGAGCAAGAAAATTTTATAATATATCAGAGAAAATTTCACACTGTATTAGAGCAAATGTCAGAGAAAATTTTACACTGTATCAGAGCAAATGTCATAATATATCAGAGAAACTTTCACACTATATCAGATTAAATTTTATCATATATCAGAGCAAGTTAAAAGAAATTTTAGGGTGTATCAGAGTAAAACAAATTTCTTAAGATGTATCAAGGTAAATAAAATTTCAAAAGATGTATCAGAGCAAGTTTGAATTTTGAAATATATCAGAGCATAAAAAAAATACTTATTTGCATTGTACTTATGATTTTGCTTTTGATGGATGGCTTTTAATTTCTGTCTGATACCAAATTTCGATACCAAATTTCTCAAAGTTTTATTTAATTTCTCCAATATTTGTTTAATCTTCCAATCTTTGTTTTTGTTTAATTTCTCAAGTTTGGTTTAATCTTTCAATTCTTGTTTTTGTTTAATTTCTCCAGTTTGGTTTAATCTTCCAATCTTTGTTTTTGTTTAATTTCTCAAGTTTGGTTTAATCTTTCAATTCTTGTTTTTGTTTAATTTCTCAAGTTTGGTTTAATCTTTCAATTCTTGTTTTTGTTTAATTTCTCCAGTTTGGTTTAATCTTTCAATCTTTGTTTTTGTTTAATTTCTCCCCCTTTTTCTCATAATTTAGGGTTTTACTTTTTTTTTTGTTTAATTTCAATTTTTGTTTTTGTTTAATTTCTCCCCCTTTTTGACATCATCAAACATAGTTAACTCTTCCTTTTTCTGAAACATTCTTTAATTTCTTCCCCTTTAGAGTTTTTCACAGATGTTTGCTCCCCCTTAATATAGCAATTATCAATAGCAAACAACAACAAGGAGAAGACAATATTTCAACAAGAAGAAAATATATAACCAAAATATGATCGATATCATTACAAAGAGGTAGAAATATAGGTAAAAGATGATTCCATTAATATCATAATTGTTTCAATACATAGTTCAACTTATAAAAATCAACCAGCTAATTTTCAATACATGGCCCCAAGGTATAGATCCTAGAACAAGATACTAACTCCTAGGACCTAGTAATGATCAAGACAAATCATGGATCGGAGTCATCAGATATGGTATGAGAAGCTGATGGATCAGAAGTGCGTCCTCTACCCCGTCTGCCTCTGGCACGAGCAGGAGAACGAGATGAACTGGGAGGCTGAGAACGCTGAGATGCTAAGGACTGAACAGAAAGGGTGAGTCTGATAGAATCAAGTACGTTCAGTGCTCTGGAAACAGATTGAAGTAGAGCAGTGAACTGAGTGGTAGCATGCTCACTCGATCCTCGGATCTCTTTCCTCAGTAGCTCATATCCACCTTCTAGTGCTCCTCTGAGCCTGCCAGCCTCTGCAGTGAGGTCTGTGACCTCAATGGTTGACTCCTGTGGCTGGGGATGGGCCAATGTAAGGACTTGCCCCTGCAAGTCAAGAACTCTGCCAGTAAGTCTCCAGACTGTGTCCTCAAGCTGCTGTATCCTGATGGACTGATCTGATATCATCTGAAATATAGTGGAGATGTGGGGAGTAATGGTCTGATCAGAAGAAGTGGCACCAGGTGCAAAAGAAGTACTACCCCACTGACTAGACAGCAAAGAAGCCACACGCTGTGAAATATGCTCGATCTGATCATCAGCCAGTCTGAACTCTGAATGAGGTGCTCTGCTCTCTGGCTGAAACACTGGTGTGGGCATCCTAGTAAACTCAGAAGGGCCAGCCTCAGTATCAGGAATGAACTGGGTATCTGGTGATGCTGCCCTGAAGTCATGTACAGGAGATGATGGACCTTCTTCTTCTACTCTGCCTTCAGTTCTGTCTTCAGCTCTTTCCTCAGCTCTCTCTTCAGCTCTTTCTTCAGAGCCCTTGATCCAACCACCAACAGTCTTTGTAATTCCCATTCGGTGCAGGCTGTGTTGGTTGAAAGTGTCCACATGTGAGAGCTTGGTAGGTGTCTCCCCCTCACTGCTAACTCCAAACCTCCTAAATACTCTAGTAAGGGCCATACCATAAGGCAAGTGTGCCTTGGATCTGTTCAAAGTTTCTCTCATGGCCTCTATCATAAGTGCAGGGAGGTTTAGGGGGTCTGAGTGATGATATGAAACATGACACATACATCTCTGCCAGATAGTAAGTCATGTCTACCACTCCTAGGAAAGAAGAGTTTTGTTACAATCTGATGCAGGACCCTCATCTCAATGGACAATAGCTTTGCTTCCAATTTGTTTAAACTTCCTGAAAAAGCTTCTCCTAAGATAATTCTGATCCCTTCTTCTTTAATTGGGAGTTCCATATATGAGTATCCTTCACTAGGCAACTGAAGTATTTCTCCAATATCCTAGAATCCAAGCATATGTCAGTCCCTTGACTGTTGAAGTCACTGACCCGTTTCCACAATGTAGGTTCTGGTAGAACTCTCTAACTAGATCAACATAGGTGACTTCCTTAAGGGAGCAGTAGAGTTCCCATCCTTGATTTTTGATCTTACTTGCAAAAGTAAAGCCTTCTTTCTCAAAGAACCGAAAATCTATGTTTTTCCCGATTTCTACTTTTCTATCAGAAAGAGGATTTACACTGGGGCTTATGGAGGATTGAGAGGGACCTTGAGCAGGTACTGAAATTGGAGTGGGAACACTGGAAGACTGAACATGCCTTTTCTTTCAGACAATTTCCTCAGGCTCATGGATTGATTTCCTTCTTTGGGGAAGTTTCATCTTTGGAGCCATATCCAATAAGGTAGCAGACAAGAAGACTTGAATTGAGAGGAGGAGGGATCTCAAGAGAGTAAAGAGGAATTTTAGTGGAGAAAAGAAGTGGATTTTGAAAGTTCGGTGAAGTGCTAGGGCACGTTTCAACCGCGCCAAGCAATGCGAGAAAGCACGAGAAATCTCTTTTCCAAGGAGGCAATTTTTGGTGGAGAGTAGGAGGGAGAATTGCCTCGAGATAAATCCTTGGATTTGGAGCAAAAAAGAGTTGGAAAGAATGGCTTTCGGAAGGAAGACGATGAGAAGATGAGTCGTCTCACAAACAGGGTTCCGTTTAAAAATAATGAGCCCGTGGGAAGTTTGTGGGATTTACAAGTTTGCCATTGAGTCGACTCATGGGGGTCGACTCATGAAGTTCAGAAATTCAGGAAAATACAAATAAATTCCAAAAAAATTCAAATTTTGGGAGAAGGAATTTGCTCAATGATAAGTTTTTAGAGTGATAAATCTGAGCTTTTGGGACCAGGATAGATGTTAAAAATTGAGCTCTAATCAATTCTTTGGAAATTGAGAAATTTTAGGCAAATGGATCTAGAATTCCTAGATTTCTTCTAATTTCACAGAATCTATCCTCACTAAGGACCTTTGTAAAGATATCAGCTAATTAATTTTTAGTGCTAACATATTCAAGAATTATATTTTTGTTTGAACATGTTCTCTTATGAAATGATGTCTTATTTCAATATGTTTGGATCTTGAGTGTTGTATTGGATTTTTAGATAGATTTATGGCACTTGTATTATCACATTTTATTGGTGTTTCATTAAGTTTGATTCCAAATCTTCGAGTTGTTGCTTAATCCACAAGATTTGAGCACAACAACTTCCGGCTGCAATGT